>NW_005187403.1:1713257-1741956 GCF_000239375.1 Pundamilia nyererei | reverse complement strand
AAGAAACTACTTATCCTACTTCACTGCTGAGTGCTGTATTGGACAGACATGTGTTATATTCTTTGTGATCACCGTGTGTAGTGTGACTATATCTCTAAAAAAATTGTTTTTTCATTTCACAGTGAATTTAGAGTGAATTAAACTATAAAATAGTGACTTATATAAGGGCCAAATGAGTTAGAGTAAATACAAAATACAAATACAAATACAAAAGTGTCCAGATGGTGGATCAACCTTTCGACTAGTTTAAAGTGTGTTTAAATGTGTAACAGAAATAGAATGACTTCCTTTGGTTTAAGCATTTTTTTTAAAATTATTTGTTAAATGAGCTAATGTTTTGTCACAACATCCTTATTGAGACAAAACATGTGATTGCTTAATTCTAGGTGATGTGTTATTTAATTCCCTTTAATTCCATTTGTCATATGTGAAAAGTCTTTTGGCTCTGGTCTCTTCGGACCGTAATTAGTTACAGCTGTGATCCCACCTGTTTCCCATGCTCTTGTTGACCTGTGTTGACCCCTGCTGTTTTTAACTTAAAGTCCTAGTTTGAAACCTGCAAGAGTTGCAGGTAGTATATTTATACAGCAAAGGTCACAGTGGTATAAGCATGCTACGTAAAAGATGACAAATGTACAAAATGTGTTGTATTTATAACTAGACGAGGTGTACCTCTTCCTGTATAGACAGAGGTATACTTCAAATAGATCTGTGTGAATGTGTGCATTTGCTCAGCATAGGGGGGAGGCAGAGTAAAGTGCATGACTGCTATGAAACAACCTCTTTTATTATGGTCAGGACAGGAACTTCATAATTAAAAATTTCCTCCCAATACATCAGTCATAAAGTCAACTATTTGTCCTAGATGTTGCTAAAGCCAAATTAAAGCCGTACAACTATGACAAAATTACGTGTTACCTAAAATCCTGCATCTTCAAATACCGGTATCTGTATTGTAGGGCAATACTGACCTTGCTATATCATGATTGTGTTCAGTATTTACAATCAGCTTAATGAAAGATGTAATAAATAGGTCCAATAGGTAAACAGAACCTGTTACTGAAAGCAACCACACAGACACCAGTGTACATTTTACTTGCGAGGGGAGCGTTGGAGAGCAGTGAGTGCGACTCGCCTGTCCAAGCAACTCCAATTCCTCTGCGTCCGCCTCACTTTTATTGACAACGGAGGTTACACATATTTCAGCTAACCACATGACAGTTTTAAGCAGGCATATCTGTACAACATCAGTGTCTGTATTCTGTGTGTTTCCAGCCATACGTAGACATACGACCTTTCAATGAATTTAAACTGTGTGTATGAGGTATGCAGAAAAGCAGAAGTAAGCATCTTGCTAAAGTATAAAAACAGTGACCCTTCTGTGTTTGTGCTTTAGTGTGTCCTTTGTCCTGTGTCACAGCATCTGTAAGTTCTTTGACTTTTTGTTTTAAACTCGATTAAAGGTCAGTTTAACTTCACCAGTTTGGACATTTCAAAATGCAAAATCTTCATGCATTTTGAACATTTTGTACATTGAAAGACCTTGTTCAATAGCACACTGTTTTGTAACATCCAACACTCCTGTGCTTTATTAAAACCAGGTTCTGGTGGTTAATTCTTGCCTCTTTTTGGTTAAACTATCTTCCTTTCCTTTCTTTTTTTTCTCTTTTTTTTGTGGCTTACCAATATTATGCAAACTCTATTTCTAATTCTAAGGTGTGAAACCCATGACACACCAACAAATGGTTTACTCTGGGCAGACGTGTAAAACCTGCCATAAAAATGTAAGTCGCCCCTTTATTGATGAATAGCAAATTGAGTCGGGGCCTAAGAAAGAGCTTGTGATGTGAGATGTTTTAACTGTACATACCTGATTACAATCTGAGATTACAATTTACAACATGACATGGAAAGTGCCTTATTTAAAAGAATATCATGAGAGACAATATCAAAGGCAGAGCTCAGATCAAGGAGCATTTGGTTAACAGCCCAGTGTCAGCTGCCACCAGAAGATCATTTGTGATTTTGACCATGCCTACCCCTGCTCTATGAAGTGGCTGAAAACCAGATTATCTATTTATAATTTTATTTATCAAATAATTCAAAAAGATGATTGCTAATAAGTTGAAGTTAGATCTAAACAACAAGAGTTATTTCCCAAAGGTAAATTAGCATATGGACAATAATTATTTGAAAGGGTCTGTATGGGGTTTCCTAAGAGTTGGCATTATCGTTGCTTTAAGCAGTGCAGGAAAAAGCCAGATATTAGGGAAGAGTGAATAATATCAGCTAAAGACAGAGAGAAGATAAACAGGATTTAGCCACTTGAGTGAGAAATAGGTCTTTATTAAGATTTCTTAATAAATCCAGATATTTCCCCAACAGTCAGGAGGAAAGAGTCCTAGTCTTCCCTTGAGCAGACCTGATGAGTGTTGTATAATATTCAAATTAAGGTGTAGACAGGGCATCCTTATTGTGGTGCATGTGTTCCTGATACATGAACCAGGGAACATAGTGGATGAAAGAGAGTCTGACAGTTCTGTGAATTTTCAAAGGAGTGAAGTCCATAATTGTATTAAGACACCAGTTTATCAGGAGTACATAAATTATCTCTTCGAGGCAGACTGTCAGTTACATGGGAGAAAGTAGTTATGTCAATGTACTTAATGCTTCAATATGAGAGAGTGAAAAGAGTTTGACTTAAATATACAGTTCTTAGGAGTAACACCAGAAACACAAAAGGGATCAAGAATATGGCCATTAGAGTGAGTTAGGAAATTACTGAATTCTGATTAACGAAAATGATCAAGACATGAGAAAGAATATTGCCTCTGTAAGAGTATCCGTGACATTTTCCACACATACCGTATAAGAACACATAAAGAAAGCAAGGTGCAAAAAGGCAATACTTTTTCCTGTGTGATTTCTCATTCTTACACATAACTTAATTCACAAACATCTGTGATTTTATTTCTTTATATGGGTGGAACACATGGGTTGGTACTGACATCTGGTGAGAATTTTATGTCAATAGCAACTTTAGAAATATATTTATTTAGAAAATTGATGACATGTTCATTACTTATTTTACCCTCTGAATATTATTAACCCCCCAAAAAATAGCATTGTGGGGTAAATAAAGATGTTTATATTAATAAAGGCATGGTTTGGTGACCATTAGAATAGTTTTGGAGAAACTGAGACCCTCACTAACCTTTGATGTACACTATAAGCAGGCCTGTAATATGAAAGAAACTGCTCAGTTCAAAAAAGTTTTAGGCACCTAAGAGTCTAAGGTGGCACCATTTCAGCGTGAGAAATTTATTTTCACCATTTTACATTTTGCATGTGAAACAAACCTTGCTTTGTCTGCGGTTCAGCATGTCATAACCACAGTGCCACTGGTTTTATTTGGTCTCACGCACTGCTACTTCACTGCTAGTTAAATGTAGCAGTAGTTATTGCCATTATTCCAGCATAGGCAGATCATTCAAAAAAAAAGTCTTACGCACACAGAGGTTAAAGTGAAATTTCCACCATGCTCACTGTCTGCATTCTTTGTTTACTTTAATAACATAAAACCAGACTTCTGCTAAGTGGAAGTCTTTTGGCTTAAACCACAGGCTGCATTTCCTCTTTTCTAGTTGGCCCAGCTGGAAACCGTGAGGTCTTTTGGTAAATAAAATGAGTTGCAGAATGAACAGCAACCAATAGCAGTCTTTTACATATACAAATTTACATGGAAGTCTGGCTCATTGGAAGCAACATATTCAAAAAAATAAGTGGCGATCAAGACATTTGCAGAGTATTGTACATCTTGCATATTGTCTGATATCCACCACTGTAAAGGTCAACAATGGAACACATTGTACTGTAATCATATTAAACAGAAGTACAGAATCACTGCAGCCATTTGCGTTGAGACTGAACCTGTGCACTGACTATTTGGAGAGCTAAATGTGATGTGGAACAAACCATCATAATTGGAGCCTTTCCAGCCTTTTCTACATGAATTCTGTTTCAGAAAATGTGAGTCCTTTCATAAGTTCCTAACTTTAAAGACTCACAACCAAGTCCTACCTTCATGAAACCAGTAATATAAAATATAAAAGAGCTTAAACTCATCATTTATAGAAGCTGAAGCCATATCCATAAAACCCATCTTTGAGTCCTATTTTTTTTAGCAGTTTTCTGTACCAGTCACGCTACGCTTTGTTAAAAATAATTTTGCTCAGAGGAAATCCAACAAGTGGTTCTTGAATAAACGTGAACTGTGTCTGTGCCTGTGCCTGTCTGTGGAGCTACGTGAATGCAACCAGGGCAGGGTGTGTCCTGTCCCTGCCCCCAACATGTGCAAAGAACGCATTTTACACAGAGCGCTGACAAAAGGTAAGGTGACACTCCATAACAATCATTTACCTCAGAGCGCTCCCACAACCAGTCGTTAAATGGGAAGCAGCATTCTTGGCCTGTTTGTGTGTGTACGTGTACCTGGGGGGGATGGTGGCGGGTAAATGGGTGGGGTCAGTGTTTGAACCACGGCAGTTTACCTACTCCTTATCTACAGAGAAAAGACTGCAGTAGATTTTCCCTTTATACATTTGTTGACCATATTGTCTTTTAGACGCTGGCAATGTCGACTGAAAAAAAGTGTAACAATACTGGCCTCTAAGAGGACTGCACACCATTAATTTTTTTTTATAAAATACAAAACACTAACTGGGTTAAACCAAATGAATAAAGATGACGTGAAACTAGCTATTTATGTTTCAGAGGTGAAACTAGTCTGCCACTAAAACCACTCGGTAGAAAATGCAATTATATGTAGGTCGTCCTCACTGATCTGTTAATCATTCCTCAACACTCTCCACTCTAAGCTCATTTACCGAACAGGAGTGAACATTAAAAGTTCAAGCTTAAAACGCTGGCCTTTACACTGTGTGAAGTTGCACTGAGTTTCTACACAACAACATTCCAGGAATTACTGCCCGAGACTCATCAATGACACTGCGTCTCATCCAGATGCAGGACGAAAATGAGAATAGTGACTCACGAGTCACAGGAACGTTATCAGTTACGTAATAGCACAAAAGAAGTTTCACAGATACTAAATCCTGTTGTTTTACCATTTATTTAAGAAACTTAGTAACAATGTCAACTGTTCTCCCTTCATTTTTTTTTGTTTTGAATAAGCAAAAGCGTGATAAAAGGGCTTTAAAATGACAAAAATAAAACTTGCTGGATGCATGAATTGTGAGTGTATATATAAAAAAAAGCAAATTTATCTCATAAAAATCAATATATTTACAAGCTCTCTGAACAGGTTAATGTGTCTATAGTATAAATGTCATTCATATTAAATTACATTTCTATTGATATTCAAAGATAATCAGTCAAAACCACAGGAAGAAGCACATTAGTCCATTCAAAGCTCTGCATGTCAGTATGAAGCAGGTGTGGACCCGTAACACAGGCACTCATATACATTTCACATTTTAATGCCAAGCGGCTCAAATTATAAATAAAAGTTCATCTTTGGTTACCAGAGTCCATCTGGTATGTGTTTTTTTTTTGTTTACAGTGTTTACACTGTAAAAGCACAACCAGGCCTGGAATCAGAGTCTCTCCTCTCCTTTTCTCACTAACAGGTGCTGCTCTGTGTGGTCCCAACATCTGACACGTATGCTTTGCTCTTCTTGGAATATTTCATGGAACTGAAGGAAACTCTCATTTGCTCCACAGCCCTGCTGCTCCTACACAGCAGAGTGTTCTTCACATGGTTTCTGAAATCCTCAGACACAAAGTAGTAGATGAATGGGTCCAGGCAGCTGTTGAGACTTGCCAAGCACAAAGTAGAGATGTAGACGTTGTAACCATGATTTCCTATACTGTTCTTTTGTAAACCGTAATGCACCAGCAGCATGATGTTACTGGGAATAAAGCACACAAGGAAGGTCACCAGGACGATTCCGATCAACACCACAACTTTGTGTCGGTTCTTTGATGCTGTACTTTCCTCCATGCTTGTCCCCAGAGCCTTCAGCAACATAGCATAGGCTACAATGATCACTATGCAAGGGATTAGGAACACAACTGTTCCCATCATGATAAAGTAGATGAATGGCAACCTGATAGACTCGAATGGAATTTCTAGGTCCTTTATGACAGTCACATCATGACATGTGGTTACATTGGGGTCTTTTAGCTTGGTCGTGTGGTCATACAGGTACAGAGGAGTGGTGGTGACCCAGATAAAAGCCCAGATAGCTACAGAGACACCAATGGCAATTTTATTATTCTTCCTCTGCTGAGAGAGCGGGTGAGCCACAACCCAGTACCTCTGCACGCTCAGGCAGGTGATGAACAGAATAGAGCAATACATGTTCCCGTAGAAGAAGCTCACTAGGACTTTGCAGAGAGGCTCTCCATAGATCCAGTTGTTGCCGTTTATGTGGTAGTGTATTTTTAATGGAATCCAAATGACAAAGAGCAGGTCAGCCAGAGCCAGGTTGGCCATGTATATTGATGAAGGGTGCTTCTTTTTGGTCCTGAAGAGAAAGACCCAGATTGCCATGCCATTGGCCGGAAGTCCAACTGTAAATATGATGATGTAGACGATCGGGAAGAAGACTGTGGTGAGGCTACTCTTAAGCGTAGCTGATACTTCCTCATCCACAACAACTTGGTTTGAATCTTCAGGGTCCTTTTGTCCGATGAACGTCCGGCTTCTCTCTAAAACACATATACAAACGGAAATAAATATTACAGTTTAAATTACTGATTAAACAGCAGACAGAACACCAATGACAGCTTATCATTTAAGTTGTTATTACAGACCCCCCGCCCCAAACTAAATTTGGGTTTAGTTCTGTTGGCTGAGCCAAACAAGTTATTTGAGGCATCACAATGGCCTCAGACAGGAGTCGTTTCATTAGGTACAGAACCTTTTGGTCTAAAGCATACATGATAATGATAAGGATCTGTTAAAACCGTAAAAACGATCCTGTGTCAAGTATCTTCTTAAGTTTTGAAAAGTAAGCCTTTATTTCCCGAAAGTTTTCTCTTTTGTGAAGTTACTACAATCCCAGTTTAAAAAGAGCTCGGTTAAAATATTTGCTCTTTAGACACCCGGCTTTAGACCGTGACAACAACAACAAAACAAAACATGAGCCGAGCTCGGTATAACAGCACCCTGGCATGTCGAGACAGCGCAGGGATTTTGAACTTACGTGATGAGACGGAGCCGCAGCACAGAATAACCAACAGCCACAGTAACCGTGTTGAACCCATGTTTCTATCACCGAGACTCTCTCGGTGCAAATTCTCCTTTTCTCGACCTCTTAACAGCCAGCTGAGTCTTAAATGTCCGACGACTTCTCCAACATTGAAGGACACACCCCGAGAGTACCTGTTCCTACGCTTGCGTCATGTCCAAACCCGCCCGCCCGGTCCGCCCTCAGGTGCATTTCCTGTTACGGGTTTCTGTGGAGCTCCGTTGATTCAGTGAGAACAAAACACGCAGTAAATAAACATGCCATATAAGTTACAGGCACCTTTACCACACATTATAAAGAATTATTTTATTATCATTTTTAAAATTCCGTTGTCAGTGGTAAATGAAGGGTGGCTGAATTTTATTGATACTGAAGTAGAAACTTATTTCAAATCTGACATTAGTTTTTTGAGTGTTTATCGTTTAGAAAAAAAGAGAAAACATGGCCAGCAAACAGGCCTAAAGTCAAACACGTTAAGTTGACGAATGTTCTGTTGATTGATGCTTTAACTAGTCATTTGGTTTTATTTTCAGAGTTACAGAAACTACAGACCACCGCACAGCAGACAGGAAATATCAACACTGTAAATATATAAATGAACTGTAGGGAAAAGGTGGGTCTTAAGTATGTTTTTGTGTGGCTGAAATTATGATTTTGTGAATACACACTGTTTGTTTTTTAATATCATGCCATCTGTCTTCCTCTTGGTATCTAGCCATGTAAATAATTAGTTAAATTATATGAAAATACGTGCAAAAGGGGCAAAACATGTAACTGTGTAAGAGATATGATCTGTCTCTCCTGTGTAGGTGTGCCGAGGTGTGCTGTGGTACATTCTGTACAATCCGAGCTTGTAGAAAGAAAGAAAAAAAAAATTGTATGAACTCATAGTTCCCTTTGTGAGGGAACTTTTGAGCTACTTCAAGAAACCAAACTCTGCTCAAAGGCAAAAATTATAACTGCATATTTAAATGCAGGAATTCTCACTGTACTGTAGTAAGTGATCATTATTTGGCAGGTCATGAAAACAAGAAGACCCAAAATGAAGCTCTTTAGTCTTCCAATGCGATATTCAAAATACATGATTTGTGTATATCTATCTATCTATATCTCGATCTGTGTGTATGTTAACCCACCAAAAAGAACAGCGGTGGAAATTTCTGGAACACAAAGCTGACTGCATTTTGAAAATAAGGAACATCTAGCTTGACATTTCTAACTATTTACCTGATGATACAGTCAGAGGAAATGTTGATGACCAAACAAAGTGAGTAACAGAAACACTTTTAATGCCACATGCAATGGCATTTATGCAACTGCATACTTGATTCACAAACTGTCAGAAGCATAATGGAAAACCAATAAAAGCAATATCATTTAATATTATATTACATTTTCCAGTTTTATAAAACATTATTTTTACTTATTAAATTAATGGCACTGAAATCAGAGAACTTCAATTAATTTAAAGAATTGTGCACAAATGTAACCAGTTCGGTTAGCAATAGTGAGCTGATGGATGACACCTAACAAGTATGCAGTGAGAAAGCACAATTAATTGAGGTGATACTTTTATTGAGAACCTTTTAAATATAGTAAAAAGATTTACCAAAAAACAAACAAAAACTGACTTCATCTTCTTTGATATACGCTAAATGTTATGTAAGCAAGGCAGCAAAGCACTCTAGCACAAGCTGTCAGAGTTGCTCTCAATAAAAATTATGGCACAATTTTGGACACGTTTGTAATGTCTAAAGCAATTGATCACATCCTGGATAAATTAAATTAAAGCAGCTTTAAGAAATGTTACACATTAAACAAGAAAAAAACAAAAAAAACAAAACAAATGAAAGCAAAGATTTTACAAAACTTTAAAAATCAGTAACATTAAAAGTCAAACTGACTTGTTCACCTGTAACAAACCAGGAAGTCCTTTTGACAGTTCAGTAAAATGATAAAAACAAGTCTTAAAAAAATAAATAAATCAAGAATTCACTAACAATCCGTGCTCCGTGTGTTCCCTGACCCTGACGTATACGAGTTGCTTTTTTTGGAGAACTTCAAAGCGCTGAAGGAGACCCTCATCCTCTGCGCTGTCCGCTCACTTCGGCACAGGAATGTGTTCTTCACGTGCTCCCTGAAGTCTTCGGAGATGAAATAGTAAACAAAAGGGTCAAAACAGCTGTTGAGACTGGCCAAGCACAGGGTCGTGATGTAAAACCCATACAAGTTGTTGTCCGCCCCTTTAAGCAGGAGGATGTAATGCACCATCAGCATAATGTTACTCGGGGTGAAGCACAATAAAAACATAACAAGGACAGTGACGATCAAGACCACAGCCTTTTTGCGTCTCTTGGCAATGGCAGGATCCTTCATGCTGTTCCTGAGAGCCTTCAGCATGAGAACATAAGATACGATGCACACAATAGTGGGAACGACAAATCCCAGCATTCCCATTGTCAGAAAGTAGCCTGCTGCAATCTTCTTCTGAGAGGGCTTGGTGACATCATGGCAGGTCAGGATTTCGAGTCTTGCTATCTTAACTTCTTGATTATACAGATAGAGAGGGATGCTGATGAGCCAGACCACCACCCAGATAGTGACGGAGACAGAAACAGCTACACGGTTTCTCTTCTGTTGCTGAGACAGCGGGTGAGCCACGGCCCAATAACGCTGAACACTTATACATGCAATAAAGGCAACTGAGCAGTACATGTTGCCGTAGAAAAATGCTACCAGCACTTTGCATAATCCTTCTCCGTAGATCCAGTTGTTGCCATTGAAGTGGTAAGCGATTTTTAAGGGGAGCCAGATGACAAAGAGCAGGTCAGCCAGAGCCAGGTTGGCCATGTAGATTGAAGATGGGTGCTTTTTCTTGGTCCTGAAGAGGAAGACCCAGATTGCCAAGGCATTGGTGGGGAGACCCACCAAAAACACAATTATGTAAATGATTGGGAGAAAGACGGTTGTAAGGCGACTGCTCAGGACGTTTTCGTCATTTGGATTGATCCACAGGCTTCCATTTTTCTCTGTACCTGTGAAGCCTCTGGTTTCTGTGAAGTCACAATATGAAAATATATGAAAAGCAGAAGAATAACAGGTTTACGGTGTGTATAGGAACAAATGTCACACCCAGTTCCTTAAGCTTAGGGCACTTTGACCCGTTTGTGTTAGTATGTTTATGAGTCACCTGTACACCTTACAACATCCATTAAACTGTAGCTGTTTCTGACCAATCACACTGATGCAAACAAATGAATGTATCCAAGACTAAAACATCAAGCACTGACATAAGACTTCAGCACTTTAAAAAAAGATCAAATTAATAAATCAAAACATCCAATTATTTTCAAAATGAACAGTTTGCCAGTCACTACGGTATGGTAATAATGGCTAAATCAACAGGTTGAAATATTACCTGGGTGCATCGTCAGGCAAGTTTGTGTAAAACACAAAATCAGGAACAGGTGAATCGATCCTGTAGTCCACGACATGACTGCAAAACTTAGTTTAAACCACAATATTATAGCGAACGCGGTCTATCGGCAGCGACCTTAAACCATGTTTTAACCGCTAGTGCCGGCGAGCTAGCTGACAGAGCCCACAGTCAGCTAGTTTACATACCAGCGTGATGTCAGGTGACTTTACAAGCGACCTTGCGTAAGACTCAGGCCAGCCCTGTCTGGGCTTGACTTGCGCTTCTAGCCGAGGCTTTATGGCAGTGCTTTCCAGCTTTGCTGATCAATGTTCAGGGGTATGGCGTGTTATTATTTATTTAAAAATAAATCCGCGGAGAATTTCACGATTTTTGTATGATACTAAAAGCACTGAAAGTTACATTGAAGATTTTACGGACCTAAACAATAGTCAGCGAAAGACAAACACTACCATAAAACCTAGAATGGAACCACAAGAAAATTTAACCGGCGGGTGCGGCTTATGCATCCTCTGCCGCCCCAGACTGTGATGTGAAACGCAGTCTCAGTACATGTTGTTGAAGGATGTCTGAATTCCTAAACTGCATCAGAAGGACAGCCAAGATGGATTTGGATTTAATTGCAACTTGACAATGCAGAGTGTTTGTGGAGAGTGTTACTTAACTGTAATGTAGCGCTACCTGCTGGAGAGAAAGGCACATGGACATTGCTGCTTACAGATAAAAAAAAAAAACATCTCCAATGTGTAGATGTTTATTCTACAAGGTTTTGCATGTATTTCAATACAAATAAAAAATGAGTATCCCAGATATTCTGCCTAATAAAAAGGAAAAAAATAGAAGACACATTTTTTTAAATCAGATTATCTCAGTTATGCAAAGATGAACAGCCCAATATGCACAAAACGACCTCCAGCAGGACACTGGTCTGAATGTATCTGACCAAACAATCAGAAAGGTCTCAGGCCTGAGCTCTTGATGTCCTCTAGTGGGCACTGTGCTCCCTGCCTGGTGCCATGGAGCCAGATTGGCATTTGCCATAGAATACCAGAAATACCAGGGCGACCGCTTGCAACCTTGTGCTTTTCACAGATGAGAGCAGATTCCTATGGAGTAGTTATGTTGCCTGTAAATCGTTCAGCATGACAGATTTGGAAATGGGTCAGTGATGCTCTGTGGAGGCATATCCATGGAGGGATTCACAGTGTAGGGTTCTTGTGGTGCAAGACAATGTGAGAATATACAGGCAGTTCCTGCAGAATGAAGGAATTTATACCATTGACTAGACCTCACGGTCGTCTGACTGAAATCCAACAGAATACGTCTGGGACATTATATTTGTGTCCATCTAATTCTAGATAGCTAGAAGAAGAAGAAAACACACAATACACATAATAAAAGATTAAAGTACAGTTTATTAAACACAGAAAAAAAATACTTCTGAACTGCCTAAGACCAACAACTCCTGAACCACACGTTGTCTTTATTTTCTAATATATAATTACTCATAATGTTAGCTTTGCGAGAGATGGGCAACTTGCCCAGGTTGGACCCCACCTCTTGTCCTATGGAATGTATATTGTTTATGTAAATGCATATTTTCTCTCCTGGTGTTTTCTTTCTTGTTTCTTAAAAGGATCTCTCATTGACCATGTGTAGCCATGACCCCAAGATTTAAAACTGTTTCTGTTGACATGACCGGTTCACAAAGAAGTGGAAAGTATTCAGTTTATTCTAATCATGAATATAGAGAATTTAAAATCTTCCTGTTAGCTACATGCTCTTATGTCAGCAGCTTTGACAAATTATGACAAATTGCTGATGTTATATTATAACTTTAAAATAACAGTTCAGAATCAATGAAAGTGTGACAGTCAGTCAGGCCAGTAATTTCTTGTTTGGCTTGTCCTTTTTTGGCTTTTGAGGCTTGTTTGGAAAGAACCCGCTCTGGTAACTGAGGTCTTGATTCTGGGCTTTTCTGTTTGACTGGATTTCAGCATTTGTCTTTTGCTGAATCTTCATAAATAAGATGGTGAATGAGTGCTATTGTCATTATTACACTTCAACATGTTGGATAGTTGTTTCCGGAACTGCGAGGATCCAAAGTAGTAGAGCAGGGGATCCAGGAGGCAGTTCAGACTTCCCAAACACAGAAACACCAGATAGAGTGCGTAAGAGCCATCGGGTGCCTCCTGGCTCTTCTCTGTGTTAAGTTGCAGGTAGTGTGCGAGCAGCAGGCAGTTTGTAGGCACGAAACACAGCAAAAATATCAATAGCACAGTCAAAGTCATCATTACTGCTCTTCTTTTCCTGTGTGATGTTTCTGGAACATCATATTGGAGTCTGCTCAGCGAGCAGATGACTCGAGTGTAGGACACCACTGTGATGAGGAGAGGTAGGAAGAAGAGGAGGCAGCAGAGAGTGACAAAGTATGTCTTTAACCAGATGATCTTATTTGTGGAGTGGACATCATGGCAGGTGGTGATGTTCAACTTAGTTAGGTTAAAAGTCTGATCAGAGGAAACAAGAGGCACAGAGCCAGCAAAGGATAACACCCACATGGTTATGCAGGCTATGACTGTGGTCCGTGAGCTTCTCCAAGCCAGAGAGTCAATGGGATAAACTACAGCAAGTAGGCGGTCCACACTGATGCAAGCTATGAGAAGAACAGAGCAATACATGTTCCAGTAAAAGGCAGCAGTGACCACGCTGCACATGGACGAGCCAAATTTCCAGTTGTTGCCTTCAAAGTGGTAGGAGATCTTGAAGGGGAGCATCAGTGCAAAGAGCAGATCGGCTAAGGCCAGGTTCAGCATATAAATTGCAGCTGGCGTCTTGGGACGGATCCAACAACTGAAGACCATTATGGCAAAGATGTTAATTGGCACACTGATAAAGCAGATCAGTGTGTAGAAGCAAGGTAAAAGGATGGTGGACACAGGGCCAGTAAGAAACTCCAGTGCCTCTTCTGAAGTAACTCTTTCTTTTGATGATGGTAGGACAGCAAAACCTGCTCCAGTTGGTGTCTTTGTTTTATTTTTTTGAGTGCCTAAAAGGAGAAAAAAGCACTGTCACTGTGATCTAAGATATAGATATGGAAGCAGAAGGAACATTAAATCTCATAATAAAGGAGGAACTCCAAAAACTAAATGGGTAAAACACAGAAACATGAATAAAGCAAACACAGACGACATGGCACAGAAGGAAGAAAGACTGAAGGAGGGATTAAACTAAAGAAACTGAGAGCTATAGAAAATACACCAAGAATACACAAAACAAATATGCTGAAAATATTAAACAAATCAGAATAGAACATTTAAATCAACAAAACTTTAAATGACCCAGTGCCTTGACAGCATTTTACTGAAAAGTTAGTATCTTGGCTGTTATTCTGAAGCGCCACACTAGCTTGTAACATGAGCCATTACTTTTTGACACTTTTTAGCCTTAGACATTCATGATAGTTATAAGACGTGATCTACAGGCAACTGAAACTCCGGAGGTTGAATGAATGAATTCTTAAAAAATAAACCTGTCGCTAGAATAGACTACTTTCATGTTAATATTTTAAAACATTAGGCACATCCTGAGATTCCTCTCTTTTGTGCACCGACCCCAAATAGGCTGTTGTGGCTATGTATGATTATTCCACCCTGAAGTACTGGATTGTTAAAAGAAGATTGTTAAAAGAATAGATTGTTTAACTGCCAATGTGTGTTTTTACTTCGACAAATGACAACAAATGACATTAAAGAAGAGCAGCATATGCTGTTCACCATCAGCATGAGTACAACCCACATACTCAACTCTGTTGCTCAACCTAAAAATGCATTTTCCTTACAAATTTGGCATTATTTATGTCAGGGGGTTTCGTCATTAACCTTTGGCTCTCGTCCCTCTGTGTCCACTTGCTCTCTCGCCCCGTGTGTTTCCACACCCCTCCTCACCTTTATTTATTGTGTGAGTTTCCCTTTGTTCATCGTCACGTCGTCTGGTCTTCTCGTGTCACGATCCAAGTTCCCATGTTCAGGTTTTGTTATGTCCTAGTTTCGTGTTCTATGTCCTTAGCATTTAGTATTTGAGTTCTCCCTGTTTAGTTCTTGTTAGTTTTGTCTTACTGTTTTCCTGCCTTTTGTTTTGTATGTTTCACCAGCCTTATTAAGTGACTCACTTTTTGTTAAGAATTTTTGCTTCCATGCATCTGCAGCTGTGGACCTCGACAGTTTAGGGGGACAGAAAGAGGTTTTCCAACAGAAATAATATTTATTGGCAAGGAGCATAGTTATCATCAAGAAATAATGAACCAACCACAAATTTCTTTAGTTTTTCTGCTAAGGTATTATTTTGTGATTGAAATGTTTTGCAGGTAGATTGACTCTAGATAATTGCATAAATATCTTAAATAAATAAATAAATAAAAAATACTGACTCTGTGTAGGATACTGAGTTTAAAATATTAATAACGACAGGTAACAAAATCGTATTAATATATTAATATTCCCTCTGTATATGAGTAGAGGGCAGAGACTGAACAGTTCAAGACAAAACAGTGTTTTCAAGCTTACCTGAGGTATTTGAGGCAGAAATGCAGCAGAAATTAATGAGAAGGAACAACAAGAAATGTGGTGAAGCCATGTCTGTAGCTCTCTTGTTAGGAAATTATTTGACTTCCTTAAAGGTTTCCGTCTCCTTAAAATGCCAGCTTCAATGAATACACCCTTAAATGACAAGTTTGTGCCTGCTGTTTGCGTCATATCTGCCTGTGTGATCTAGTTCAGGTTTCTTCGGAGCTCCAATTACTCAGTGGGAAAAAATTATCGGTAGCCAGATACATTAAGAACACATACTGAAGAACATTTTCCACACTCATGTATCTTATCATGCTGTCAGTGGCAAAAAATAGTGCTTTTATTTTATTCAAACTAATGTGAAACTCTTATTTTCAGTCTCAGTAAATTTGGCATTACTTTCTTCACTTTATTTATCATTTGTTCATGTTTATTTTTTAATAAATGTTTATTTGTGATCTCACTTCTTAAATTAAATAAATTAAGCATTGTCTTTGACATATTTTAGGTTATGAAAGCAAGGACAGATGATCTAATCCCATTTTCACAAAATGTGAAATGTGAAAAATGTGATCAATATGCGTTTGCTGTCATGGTTCTCAAGATCTGGAGAGGTCGTGGTGTGTGTATTTTTTGTCTTAACCTCTCCCACCAGGGCGGAACTGGACCTTGGTTCCCCGCTTCTGAACCCACCCTGAACACACACCTGTGGCTCATTCACACTGATCCTGGCAGACTACTTAAGATGGCAAGAGAGGCTGCTTCCTCGCTGGATCGTCACATTACCAAGTGTCAGTGTAGCGTTGCCTATGAAAGTGTTCCTTTGATCCCCTAGAGTTTCCTCCTGACTTTGTTTTTTCCTCTGTGTACAGGCCTTCTAGACTCCCTGCCATCTGGATTTCTGTGGATGTGTGTGAGTGAGCGTGAGCTTCTTAGTGTGGACATTTTTGAGTTACGGATCAAGTGGAAGAAGAGCGTGTGTGTACCCCCGTCTTGGACCTTCCCTTCGGACCCCGCCCTACTCCCTGGAGCCCCGTGTTATCTGTTCCACTGTATATATGTATATATTCTCACTTGGTGTCACATTGCAAATAAACCCTCACCTTCTCTCTAAACTTCAGAGTCCTGCGAGTGAGTCCTCTGCCTACTAATCTGTGACATTTGCGCTGCCAACGGCCTCACAATTTACTACTTCTACGCACTGTGGGCCTGCACAGGTAAGTTTCCTGGCAGGTGACTTTAGGCAATACCATTCAGGGAAATGAAGTGACTGTTGTGTAAAGAAAT
This sequence comes from Pundamilia nyererei, assembly GCF_000239375.1. Taxonomy (NCBI): domain Eukaryota; kingdom Metazoa; phylum Chordata; class Actinopteri; order Cichliformes; family Cichlidae; genus Pundamilia; species Pundamilia nyererei. The sequence continues at coordinate 1,725,391 of NW_005187403.1, read as the reverse complement.
TAAATCTTGTATGGTTTCCAAATCCTCCTGTGCTGACTTGTCCTTTCCATTTGTCCCTCTTCTTTGTTGCTCTCTCTCTCTCTCTCTCCTGCAGGGGACTGCAGCGTTTGCTGTAAACTCAAACAGCTTTTATCCAACTGCAATAACACGTCTGAATACTGCTACAATAAAAATCTCCATCACGCCACTCGTATTAATCTATTCGCTGACTGAAGCATGTATGTGGGAATGTATGTGAATGTTTGCTGATATTATTCTTATTAGCACTTTAAGTATTTTATTTCTTCCCTTTAATTTTGCACATCTGGAGGAGCAAAGTTCACCTGTTTGCAATCATGTCATCTCCTTGCTCCTATTTAAAGTTGAGGTAGCTTTGCTGTTGATGGCTGATTGCTGCACTGATCCCGATAGTGAAACTGGTTCCTTTTGTCTGAATCTTTCTTTCTGAGAAGCCATGTAGATCTGAGAGACAATCTGAAAAGTGATGATCCAGATGAAAATTCTCTCAGTACCTTTATTTCTCATATTAATGATAATATCATAAAACTGTTTATTTAAGGTAAACCTGTATTTCCTCAACAGTAAAAAAATCCAGACTATCAACACAGTCATGCACAGTCGAGGAGCGTGTGAGGATACATTTCACTGCATGTTGTACTGGTATAACTATGCATGTGACAAATAAAGAATCTTGAATTTTAGGGAGGAGATTTCCAAATAAAACCCTTCCCATTCACCTTCCTTTTACTACCTCCAATGCCAAAATAAAAGACGAGAAAAAGAAAAAAGGACGATGAGCCACGGATGACAGCAGAGAAATATGACGTTATTCTTAAAAATGAATTAAATAAAGCTTTAATATTAATGCAAGGTTGCCACCAGCAGAGGGCAATATACAAAAACTTATCAGGAACGATGTGTCACTGCTTCTCAGTCCTTCCTTGTTTAAAACACAGTAACAAATGAATGTTTTCGAATCCTGTAACTCAAAAACATTTATTCATATGGTTTCTTTTAAATGAATATGATGTCTAAAACTTTACAACATACTTTTACACAGAGAGTGCATGTTTTGTTTATGATATGTTCTACATTTGGATCTACTACAGTATTAACGCTCTCAATGCAAAGGTTTTTACTTCACTTCACATGCAGCAACCAAAAGCATCTGTCATTTAGGGGAGGCATGAATTGGGTCAGCTCTGTCTTTAGGGTCAGTGGGTAACCTGGAACTGCACTAACTGAGCTAGATACTTCTAAATAAATATGCAGATCATCAAAAATAAAAGTGGGGAATGACTGCTTCTGAACCACAATGAGCATCACTCTAAGTTGCCTCTGGTGTCCGTGTCTGCTTGTTTGTATTTCCAAGTTCTAAAAGTAAAAAGTACAGACATTCTGAGGTCTAAATACTTGTGTTAAAATGTACTCTGATAAAAGTTGAAGTACTGATTCAACTTCTTTGCTCAAGTAAAAGTGGAAATGTAGTCTATGAAATGTACTCAAAGTAAGAAAGTAAAAAAAGTAAAAGTAAAAAGTGGCTCTTTTGAGGACATTTCGACCAGCTTTTTTTGTGTGCAAAGATAACTGAACCTTGTATAAGTTGATTTAATACAATTATATTAGTAAATTACAGCCCCTAAATTGTCAGTGGACAGTTCATGCTGTCGTTATTGTAGATGGTACAAAGTTGGTATGTGTGGTAGATGAGAAATTTGTCTCATATCATATCTTCATTGTTGTTTTAAATGTTGTTTTGACTGTGTTACTGTAGGGAGTATGCAATGGGAATGTAAAGAGAAATGAGTAGTAACACTTTTGCCTTGGTTGATTCTGTATTGACTGGTTGTTAGCTGAGTGTGAGCTGCGTGCCAGTGTGTTCATTCATCTCCCTTTCGTATGTGAGTTAAGAAGACATATTTACTGTTACAGTTCATGTTTTTCAATGGTTTAAACAGAAAAGAAGGTAACTTAGTTTGGACACTGAGCGCAGCATTTGAAATGACCTGACACTTAAAGTTCCTCCCTTTAGCTAGATGCTGAAGTAAAGTGACCACAGCCTATAGACATCTCCACTCATTACGTTGCTGTGCCGAACAAACCCAAAATAAAAACAAAACAATACAACGCTATGATGATGCTATAAATTATGCATGTTTTTGCCTCTCTGTATGCGATAAGCCCAGGCAACTGATACACCATTAAGATTGTCTTTCATGTGTTACTGTTTAGACTAAAAATCAGTTTAATGTTTGGCATGCGATGTGAAATAATAACTCCTGTCAAATTTCTTAAACCAGAAGTAGTAAGCCTATTCGAAAAATTTAAAGAGTAGACAGTATGGTATGATGCCAGTCTGTCTCTCAGTCTGTCCCATCAAAATAAAGTACCACCCCCACCTGTGGATTCTCAGCAGAGCTGAAGATTTTTTTTTTTTACTGTGTATTCTGAAAATCAGAACAAATAAACTGCAGAAAATAGTTTATATGAGAGCTAAAATAAATTTGAAAAAGTACAAACCTACTTGTTTTCCTATTTTATTTTGTCCATCTAATCATACAAAACTCAACAAGTGAATTGTTACGAGTCTAGCCTCCTGTTTATTTGATGCTTCGCTATCCAAAACATCTCAGTTTGACTTTTCTGGCAAATTTGATGTACCCTGAAACTTCATCTTGTACCGGTATGTAATTTCTCTCTGACACGTTTAAGCCTAAAGAATTTATAATTATAAAACCATGAATGAATATAAAATCAAGTTTCTATATAATTATAAAAACCCGTTCACAGGTGAAACTTGGATGTTGGACAAATGATGTCTTAATACTGCATAAATACACATGTCCCTAGTACAGCTACAGGACATGGTTTGGCCTTATTGTGCTTAAATCTGCAAACCCTTCCCTTAAACTTTTCCTTCTTGTTTTCCTTAAAACCAACAGTGTGTGAAATGCCTGTTAACAACCTTGAGAAAACAGACCCTAAACCTACCTGTTGTACCTGTTGATTTAGTAATATCTTCCTGGATGACCTGGTTCCAGGTTTTCTTGGAACAGTGAAAACCAATATTCTAAATAAACAAACAGACGATTAATTCAACATGCATTCTGAAGGAAAATTGACACATGCAGCATACCGGTAATAGACCTGTGAGAAAAAAAAACATAAAAAGCTTCTGTTACTGCACAAACTGGTCTAGATAACTAGGAAGAAATATTCCCATCATAAAAGATAAAAGTAGAATTTACTGAAAACATAAGTAATGCTTATAACCTGGGCAAGACTGCTCCTGAACCACTATGAGTTTTTGGGTTGGTGTTAGAGCCCCTTTGTGTTTCTTTTTTTATTTCTGTGTTTGTTTTATAAACACTAAAAATGGTTGCCCTGGAACAGAATGGTGACTTGCCCAGGGTTTACCTTGCCACTTGGCAGATGGGATAGACTGCAAGAAGGAGACAGTATTCACTTTTAGGACTTCCTGAGCTTTTACAGGTCCAATTGACTGCACAAAGTCGCACAGTGGTGAGGCTAGCCTTCAGTGTATCTGATGCTGCATGTGACAAAATGGGTGAGTACCACTTGTCCATATTCTTAGTTAACATTCTTGTTTTGATTTAACCATATTTCATGTGTAGTCTGCAATAAACAAACCCTGGATAGTAGATGTTTGCCTATCTTTTGCACTTTTACAGATTATATAACATCACATCTTGGTTTAAATCAATTTTTGACAAGTTTGTTAAGTTAACATGTTATTTAGTTCAACTGTTAATTTGTCTTGTTTAAACTCACCTTACCTACCTGTGTTCCAGGAACAAAAGAAGGAAGGTTTTACTTCCTGTATTTATAGCTTACTGGTTAATCTGAGGTCACAGGAAGAGACCAGGAGGAGAAGGGGGAGAATCCTTGTAATTTAATAAAGTTGATTTTAGAGTGTTAGTAGAGAAATTGATTTGTTGTAATATGTATTGACTATACCTTAGAGTTTTATTGTTAGGAAGAGTAGCAGTACAGGTTGGAGTATAGAAGTGTTTGACTTACCTACCTTAATCGATTAGTACAGGGGTGAATGAACTATTTAAACAGATGAACGCAGGTGTTTAGGGAGGAAGGATCAGGTCAGTGTAGCTGTGTGCAGTTTGACCTTAATTTCCATCGATTTAAGTTCAGTTATGTTTATTTTAACTGAGTTAATAATGGAGTTGAGTTTTTTTATTTTTTATTTGTGTAAATATTGGTCACAAAATGGTGAATAAATTACTTGCTCACTGGACAGTATCTGTCTCCTGCACTTCTTTGGCTGCTTAAGTCAAGTCCTACCACACTGCACTATCATATAAATATTTGAAAAATTATTTTTTTTTTACATTTTGAGAACTCGAAATTATGTTTGGGTTTTTTTTTCTAGTGCTTTCAACACTATCGCAGACATAAATTTGAAAGACAAGCTGGAGTGCATCTCACCACATGGATCCTGGACTATCTTACCAACCGCCCTCAGTATGTAAGGATCCAGACCGTGTGTCTAGTAGAGTAGTTGTGCCTGCAGCAGACACTCCACAGGGAGTGTCTGCTGCAGGCACAAACATTCTCTACCTACACCACTGAACCTAGGTGTTCACATGACTTGACTGGACACACCCTCTTGACCCAGTGGAGGTAGCCAGTTATAGGGGAATGGTGGTCAAACTGTCATCCCTGCTGGAGAACACCTCCCACCCCCAGACAGATCACCCAGACAGCACTGAGCAGTTCCTTCAGTGACAGGTTGCTGCACTGAGCAGTGAATGCACAGATGTGAAAACACACCACATATGTACAGACTGTGGTCTGTACATATCTTAGTGTGCAGTACACAATACCTGCAGCTAATAACAGCCAACCACTGCATTGTGACACGATCTGTTTTCCTGCTACTAGTAAACCGTATCATTTTATCATATACACAAAAACACATTTAATGTTTATGTACATATATTTAAATTATATTTCTTCTACCCTGTATAGTGTATATTTTCTTCTATTTTTGCAATATATTATTGTTGTTAGGTAAGTTGCATCTATTTATTCCTGTCTACTTTGCTGTTGTAACAACTTCCCCATGTCTTGGGCTAATGAAGCCTATCTTCTATCTCATCTTGTCACTGATAAATTAGTATCACTGGGTTTGGTACTGTTGACTGAGCCAGATGAGTTATTTTGAGGCATAACACTGGGGTGTCTTTTCATTTTTATCTGACACGTTTTAGCCTGAAACATTGATCATAATGCTAAAAATCATCCACAAGGAACTGAAACCACAACACTGGGTAAAAAATAACTGTTAAAATATATATCCACAATTCTAAAAGAAAATATAAAAATTATGACCCACTGTAAAATGTAAATAACATTAGAATTAAATCATTTGCAAATCTCATAAACCCATAGTTTATTCACATTGAACAGATATCAAATGTTTAAAATGAGAAAACGTATCTTTGTAAGAAAAAAAAAGTCATGTTGAGTTTGACGATAATTCAATTTAATTTTATTTATATATCAGTTTTATATTTTCTTTTTTGGCTTCCTTAAAGCCAACGTGTCTGAAATGTCTGCTAACAGTTCCAGCCTTGAAGAACACACCCTAAACCTACCTGTTTGTACCTGCTGTTTCAGGCTTCCTGCCTGGCCTGGTCCCAGGTTTCTTTGGAACACTGTTAATCTAGTGAAAACAACTCTACTCTAAATAAACAAACATACAACCTAAATTCAACATGCACTCTAAAGAGCATTCCAGGAAGTCTTTAGCAAGCATGATTGTTCTAAACTGAAAAATCCTGTGTGTGAAGAGAAATAGGTTATGATGCACACAATAGTGGGGATTACAAATCCCAGAGATCCCACTGAAGGAAACGGCTTCCAGGGCCTAATCCGTGGATCGGCTTCCTCCGAGGCGTGGACGTCTATCAGCAGAGATTGTACCTTCACCTATCAGCAGAGATTGTCCCTTAGTCTGTAACACAGTCAAATATATTCTCAAGTAATATTCAAGCATGCCATTCAGCGTGTTAGTACGAGCTCGGGAGCAGCTTGGGAGAACAAGAAAACAGAGACTGCTTCAGGTTGTCTTCCCAAATTGACTCAACTTTATTCACAAGTACAACAGTTTATATAGAGGGTAAAATTCATGAGACAGCAGATTATCAGTTTAAACCAGTACAGACCAAGATAAGGGAGCGTCTTCCTGCCCTTGGGTGAAGAAGCATCCTTTGTATAGTTTCTCAGTTCAGATACAATTGTGATTATCTCAGCGACATATTTTCAAGGCACGAAATAAAGAGTTCTTTCATTAGTGAATTCTGAAACAAACCATTTGGCCTTCAACAGGCGTCTCCTAAGAGATTAAGAAACTAATGTAGCTGAGGGAGTGATCTCTGTGGTATTTCAACCTTGTACCAGCCTGTGATTCTCACACATCAATTCTTGGGTCAAAGAGAAAAATAACTGAAACATAGGGGCCTTATTGAATGACAGAGTTTTCCTGCATAATGTCACTATAAAACAATATCCAGTAAATGCTACCATGGTACTAAAATACCTAATACCCACAATCAGGAAGCAGACTACTACAGTTTTTTTTATTAGCAGGCTTGGTGACATCATGTGCACAGGCAAGTTTACATCCATATAGTATCATCCATAAAAAGAAGTATAGAGATATTAGGAATTGCTCTGACATCTGCTTTCTCTGTTATATTTTACTTCCTGATTACAAGGGGTCACGACAGCAGGTAACCCCACATGTGGCGACTAAATTTAAAATTTAAATTTAAAAAACAAAACAAGAAACTTCTGATTAGAAACGGTTTATTACAGATCCCACATATTTATCTGATCAACCTAAATGGTGGCATTTTAATATTACTGCAGTTGATGATGATAACCCTTTATTTCAGACATATAAAAGTTCAACCAAAGACATGCAAACATGAAACACATGAAGGTTGAGGGAAACTTAAATACAGGGGAAGAAAACACAAGGGGAATCTAATAAAGAAATGAACTTAGCTAACTTAATGAACTTAAACATAAACATCAAAATAAACTAAAACTTAAACGCTGGGTCAACAGACCCAGGAATGTGACATTCTGTTGATTTACCTTATTCATCATTACCTCCACTTCCCCTCAGCACTGGCATACGCTTGCCACAAAGAAAACAAAAGAAAGGAAAATCGATGTATAAATGTAGATATAATGATAAATATAATTCAGATCAAAATCAGCAAATGGAACTATGAGGGAGGATGTTTGAGGCTTATTTTTATATGCAGTGGAAAAATCATGTTTATTTTTACAATATGTCCTAGATTTGGATCAGTTTTTAACATATACCAGTTCAAAGGTTTTTTACTTAATCTGCACTAACTGGTCTAGATAATTAAAAATAAATATTCACATCTTAAAAGATACAAGTAGAATTTATTGAACACATAAAAACACATCTCACCCGGGTAAGCCTGACTGCTCCTGAACCATCATGAGTTCTCCTATTGAGGATTGGTGTCAGTGTCCCTTTTGGCATCTGTGACTGATCATGTGTGTCTATGAAACAAAGATTTAAAGCTGTTTCTGTTGAGATAGCCGTGGAAGGTATTCAGTTCATTCTGATCATGAAGAATGATATGCCCAGAACTCTAAACGCTCCTGCTAGCTACGTGCTTATGTTCACAGCTTCTGAAATTTCATGACAAATCACTGATGTTATTTCATAACTTTAACAGCTAAGAGTCATTTAAAATATCAGCTCAGAGGAGTAGTAATTTCTTCTTTTGGCTTCTGAGGCTTGATTGAAAAGAACCCCCTCTGGTGGAGATGTTTTTTCCAGACCTCCTGAATCTCCATGAAGAAGTTGCTGACTGAGTATCTCTGATATCTCTGCTCTGTGTAATGCTCTTACACTTGACCATGTTGGATAGTCGTTTCTGGCACTGGGAGGATCCAAAGTAGTAGAGCAGGGGATCCAGGAGGCAGTTCAGACTTCCCAAACACAGAAACACCAGATAGAGTGCGTAAGAGCCATCAGGTGCCTCCTGGCTCTTCTCTGTGTTAAACTGCTGGTAGTGTGCAAGCAGCAGACAGTTTGTGGGCATGAAACACAGGACAAATATCACCAGCACAGTCAATGTCATCACCATTGCTCTTCTTCTCCTCTGTGATGTTCCTGGAACATCATGTTGGACTCTGCTCAATGACCGGATTATCTGAGCGTAGGACACCACTGTGATGAGCAGAGGCAGGAAGAAGAGGACACAGCAGATGGTGAGGAAGTATGTCTTTAACCAGACGATCTTATCTGTAGAGTGGACATCATGGCAGGTGGTGATGTTCAACTCACTGACGTAAAATGTCTGGTGGATGGTAAAAAGGGGAATCGAGCCAGCGAAGGATAACATCCACATGATTATGCAGGCTATGACTGCAGCCTGTGGGCTCCTCCAAGTAAGAGATGCCATAGGGTAAGCTACAGCAAGTAGACGGTCCACACTGATGCAAGCTATGAGAAGAACAGAGCAATACATGTTCCAGTAAAAGGCAGCAGTGACCACGCGGCACATGGACGGGCCAAATTTCCAGTTGTTGCCTTCAAAGTGGTAGGAGATCTTGAAGGGGAGCATCAGTGCAAAGAGCAGATCAGCTAAGGCCAGGTTCACCATATAGATTGCAGCTGGCTTCTTGGGACGGATCCCCCAAGCAAAGACAATCACGGCACAGAAGTTAATTGGCACACTGATGAAACAGACCAGCGTGTAAAAGGAAGGTAAAAGGATGGTGGACACAGGGCCATTTAGAAACTTCAGTGCCTCTTCTGAAAGTCCGAAAGATGTTTTATTTGATGAATTATTTGGTGAATTATTTTCATTATCATAGTTAAAAACTGCTCCAGATGCTCCATGCGCTCCTGTTTTTAAAACAAAATAGACTTGTCAGTGTATTCTAAAAAACAGAAATGAAAGGTTATTTGCTGGATATAAAACTATGATGGTAACATTTTCTTAGAGTTTACAAATCAGAAACAGACGCAGTTTTAAATCTGTTTGTCCGCTGACTTTTCTTTTCAAACAAAATAATTAAAACACATCCAAAGTCTTCTCTTGTCTAGTTTTGCCCTAAAACTTGCACAAAGCTCAGCGACTGGGATGGTTTGCCAACTAAAGGTCTCTCATCTCAGTTGCAGGCAACTGCAACCAACAAATCCATCCAAAATAACATTGATGAGGCTAGTCTTCGGATGCTGCGGTTTGGTCACAACAACTCAGTCTGACCTTTACGTGTGCACAAATGTGACAGACCCAAGAACATTATCTCAAATATATTTTAAAAGGAAATGCATATCACAGTATCAATGTCTGAACATGGTGAATATAATCTGATGTAAAATTTGTGTATACCTTTCAACACTAATGTTCCCCATCAGATGTGCAAGCTGCCAGTGCCATAGCCATCAGTGCAAGACTATACATGCAGGCTTTTGAAATAAGAGCTGATAACAAGCCTGATGTTTGCTTTCCTTTTTAGTCTGTACCAAGGTCATTATAGTTAACTAAAGCTAAACTAAAACTAAACATGGATGTGAAAAAAAAGCATTTTAAATAATTAAGATGAAATAAAAGTTGAAGTGAAGTGAAGTTGGAAACTAAAATAAAACTAAAACTAAGATAAAATATGGATGAAACATCTTTGCTTTCTGACATATGCCCTCCATCCAATAATTATAATTTAAAAAACTATAACAAACACCGAAAGCCATTCAAAATGAACTAAAACTTAACATAAAAAATTGAAACTAAAACAAAAATAATCCCCCTCTCGACACTAACTGACACTAAACAAAACGGGAAATCTTTAAAAAAATCATTAGAAAATTTAAAAATATAACTCTTGTCTGGAGAATGCAGTATTTTGTTTTTTTAAGAAAAGATTTTGAAAGCCTGAATCGTCTCACCACAAAACAGTTTTGTCCATTTTAAAATCTAACATTGTTCTTGAAATAGTACACTTTTTTATGTCAGGATTTCTATTGAAAATTATTGCATTCACCAAAACATTTTTTGAATTAGTCTTGTATTTGTTCTAACACAGATAACAATAAGTAATTTATTTGGATTTTATGAGTAGAGACCAACCAATTCAAGACATCACAGTATTTTCAAACTTACCTGAAGTGTTCGCGGCAGAAATACAGCAGAAAAAAAACAGAAGTAACAACAACTGTGTTAAAGCCATGTTTGCTTCTCTCTCTCTTTCCTTTTTGGCATCCTTTAATTCAACAGTGTCTTAAATGTCTGTTTTAGAGAACAAGAAGAACAAGAACATGCCCTTAATGTACTTGTTTGTACTTGCTGGCTTTCTGCCTGGCATGATTCTAGGTTTCCTTGGAACTCTTACACAGGGAAAGGAAAATTCCTGGATGTTGGATAAATTGCTTCTCAGTTCTACATGGGGTGGCAAAATATCCTTAGGCAATATACTAACCCCAAGTTGCCCTCCGATGCATTCATTGGAGAAAAACAAGTTTTTTTGAGTCAATTTTTACAACATTTACAACAACATTTGTAACTTTTTATATTAAAATCTAAATGTTACGTCTAAATAGAGCTGGGCGATAGAACGATATGTATTGCGACATAACTTTTTCTCGATAGAAAAATGTAACTATTGCGATAGGCCTCACCGCTCTTGTCCTCTTAAAAAAAAAAGAAAAAAAAGAACAGCCAATCCAAATTAAGTAGTGCAGAGCTGAACCAATCACAGCTGCAGCGGCACGTCACGTGACTTGTTATGTACAGCACAAGTGCCAAGCTGCACATGTGTATTTGTTTTGGGAAGCAGCCAGCCACCGTACCGCCCGGGTAATGGAGGAAATGAGTGTGCCGACCAGAGAAAAATCAACCGAGCGTGACCGAAGATTACCGAAGAGAAAACAGACGATCGGTGAAGACCGTCTAGCCATGACAGTACCCCCCCATTAACGGGAGCCACCTGGCGACCGACCAAAGTTGTCAGGGTGCCGGCGGCGGAATTCCTTCACCATAGCATCATCCAGAATCGCAGACCGCGGCACCCAAGCACGCTCTTCCGGACCATACCCCTCCCAATCCACCAAAAACTGGAAGCCCCTACCGCGACGCCTGGCATCCATAATCCGCGTGATGGCATAAGCAGGAGCGCCGGCAACGACCCGGGCGGGCGGCGGGGGCCTGGAAGGCGGGCACAAAGGGCTGGTCCGGACCGGTTTCACCTGGGAAACATGAAACACATTATGAATCCTCATGTTGCGAGGAAGGGCCAAACGAACAGACACCGGATTCAACACACCTTGGATCGAAAAAGGCCCAATAAAACCCGGGGCCAACTTCTTGGATTCAGTTCGTAAGGGAATATACCTGGAAGAGAGCCACACCTGCTGTCCAACACGATAGGCAGGGGCCGGAGTGCGGCGACGATCGGCCAACCTCTTATTTTGCGCCGTCGTCCTCAACAGAGCCGCCCTGGTGGCGCGCCACGCCCGCCTGCAGCGTCTCATATGATGCTGAACAGAGGGAACGGCCAGCTCACCTTCAGTGATGGCAAGTAATGGTGGCTGGTACCCCAGCGACGCTTCAAACGGAGACACACCAGTGGCCGCCGACGTGCTGGAATTGTGGGCGTACTCAATCCAAGCCAACTGGTCACTCCAGGTGGATTGATTCGAGGAAACCACACAGCGTAACATGGTCTCTAACTCCTGGTTTGCCCTCTCCGCCTGACCGTTCGTCTGAGGATGAAAACCTGAAGACAAACTCACACGGGCCCCAAGTCCTGAACAAAACGCCCTCCAGACCCGGGAAGTAAACTGGGGGCCCCGATCAGAAACAATGTCTTGTGGAATCCCATGTAACCGAAAAACATGCTCGGTAAGGAGCCGAGCCGTCTCTAAGGCAGTCGGGAGCTTGGGCAACGCCACAAAGTGCGCCGCCTTGGAAAAATGATCTACAACAGTTAGTATGGTCGTGTTACCTGATGACGACGGTAGACCAGTGACAAAATCCAAAGCAACATGCGACCAGGGGCGCTTGGGGACCGGCAGAGGGTGCAAGAGACCGGCCTGG
>NW_005187403.1:1696327-1701109 GCF_000239375.1 Pundamilia nyererei | reverse complement strand
TAAAGATTTTGTGAAAATGACTACTGAGTCCGGTGCCATCTCTGGATGCTCGAGGAATAAAAAGAACCGGGGTAAAACTGATTTCATAACACTACTAACCATAGCAGGCCACTGTAAAAAGTCAATTAAAGTTTATAGAGGAAAATAGCCAATCTTTAACAATATTTATGAATAACAGGGGAAGGATAGACTTGTCACATTCAAAATAGAGATATGGAATAACAAACACTGGTCCACGTGATTTAGGTTCTTCCTTGAAATAGTCTATAATTTAAAAAAGTAGAATATAACCGACAGGGGCATGTGATAGGATGTGGTACTGCAAAAGAACAAGAGCAAAGTAAAGAAAGAAAAACCTATTGTGTTTAGTTTTGATAAATTCAAATTAAAATGTGTCATTACACTCAGAGGATCAATATGAAATCATAAAATATGCAACTTCTGTATGAAGCACATGACTGAAAACTGTTCTGTCCTGAGCTTTTGTTTCCTATAGCACCCGCTTGACCATAACACCACGCCTAAGGATAGTAATTGCAAATATTCAAGGGAGGAATATCACCAAAAGTGGGAAAGGTAAGCCCTGATGGGGGTGAAAACACCATGAATTTCACTTATGGTCAAATTCTTAAAATTCGACACCAAACATAAAATTTCTCCAAAATTTAGAGACAGAGTGGAGCTCATCTAGATTTGGAGGGTTTGAATCTATAATATTTTGAAATAACACTCAATATAATGTTGACCATGTTGATTATGTTTATACTAGTGTGCAAAGGTTGGCTAATCTGACCAGGGAATGCAATAAACAGGAGTGTCGGAAAAGTTGGTGTTAAAGTCACCTCTGACAGTCCAGACTAGGATGGCGTTGGACATCCTCGGATGGGAACAGGGTTGGTGTGACCAAGGTGTGGTTTGGCTGGTTGTATGTATATTGCAAAATGATACAGCTACCAGTTACCAGGGCATGGAAGAATGACAGACATTATTAAATGAGAAGGAATTTTCTGGGATTGAAGATCCTCTGGGTAAGTGGTTGACCAAAGCATGCATAAAATAAAAGCTATCATTTTGTTATTGATTGGTAGTAGATTGATAATTGGCCACATTCAAAGCTGTATCGACTTGTTGTCGATGCAGCATACGTCATATTTAAGAACTCTAATTAACAGATTGAAAACAGCGACATTAAGGGAAGAATATGCAGTGCCGCACTATCAGATGCCAGTGACGGTTGGGCTCAGTGATGAATCAGGTGAGCTGGATTCATGGCTGAATCAAGACATAAATTCCCCTGCTGTGGGCAATAAGGGAAAAACAGTGGGTAAAAAGGGAGTTACAAATCTGAAGTTCATTTTAACACACAGGTTTTGTTTCTAGGCAGTTCTGTGGACGCAGGCTCTGGGCGGAGCCAGATCTAATATGATATTTAAATTGATTTCATTCCCTAACACAGGATGACAAGACTGGAGCAACGATACTCGAGAGAAGAATTTCTGATGTTTTCGGAGATAGGATGTCACTAACCTTTTCTTTTAATTTTCTAGCTCCGATGAATTGACACATGGGAAGTGTGTCAAAAAGGGGGGGGGGGAAGTTGAGTTTTAACATCAAACAATGGTTTTATGAACATTTTTATGACTTTAGTTTTGTTTTTTACCAATTTAAGTATGGTAAAACTTCAGCTTATAATGATCCAAAAGTTCCCAGACTTTTTTAGAGAACCAGTGAGAAGCCTATAGCATTATTTTCATGTTTAAGCATTAATGATTGAAATAAACTGAATAGCGTTTAGAAGATAAAATGCCTGTGTTCATGAGAAGCTGAGTATCATACTGGAGAGGAAACTGTGGGACGGCAGGCTGAATGAAACACATGATTTTTGTGAAAAAGGTGGCAAATGTTAGAATTAAAAATGGTTAATTTGTTTTTGATTTCTTTTACTAAACTAAGTGGTTATCATTAATTTCATACACACATTGCAAATGTGCTCATAATGAGTTGGCACTCAGTCTTTAGAAGGTCATAAGCTTCATTCGGCGTGATGTCCGGACTGATATAGTGTAGATATTGACTTTGAGTGCAGAGGATGCAAACATGCTTACACACATAGATTATGGTTAGAATAAGTCTCTGGGTCAGAGAGTCCTGAACATGATATTCAAAACCAAATTTGCATCACTAGAAGAACAATGGATAACAAAATTAGATTATCAAGGCTAGGGAGAGAGGTGTTTTGGTTTTCTGCCTTACAGAGAAAGGAAGTAGACACCAGACGAGGTCACGGAGATATGAGGATCCTTCGCTGCAGAGACAGACACAGAGACTGCCAAGACAGCAACTGGGGTGAAGTGTCATGGCAGTCTGAGCTCCGACTAGTCACCTCAAGAGGATGGATCCCATAAACACAGCAATAACCATGAAGGGGTTGGCAGAAATCCAGGAACACCAGACCAACGAGGTTCGAGAGGCTCTTGGTAAAAAGGGGGACACGGCTGTGATTCCAGAATACACAGATCGTTGTTTGAAAATTGGGGCAGAATAATCCCCTGATCTGTGCAACGACTGAAGGGTGGTCTAACCCCTGAGGTCGAAGAAAGAAGAGGAGCAGAGAATCACTTGACTGGAAGACACTGATAGCTGCAGCAATAAAATAAAGGTTAAAAGCTCCTTAGACAGAGGTTCTAGTCTGAGTACATTTGAAAGGTACAAGGTAGCACCAGGATGAGGTTGGGAAAACGGGAGCACCAAAATAAAGCTGTGGGAGAACTGGAGAGTGATGGGAGGTGTCATCTGTAACTACTGTTGTTCTTGCTGTAATCATAGTTTTTCTTGCATCTGAACTGTGCAAACACAGAGGTCATCTCATATATGCTCCACCCGTTAAAGGGGGACAGAGGCCCTTAGGGGTAAGAAGAAATGAACCCTGCAACACTGGATTGCAAGGTGTAAGTGATCTCTTTAAAAAGAGATCAACTGGGGAATTGTGAGATTATTATATTATCTTATGCCACGTTGGACCCCTAATTAAAGATTGTGAAATCATTATGTAGTTTTAGTTTGCATTATTCTCCTGACTTAGAAGAGGTGATAACTATTACACTTATTAAACTGATTTGTATTACATTAGACTGCTGATTTATTGTGAATGAATGATATTGTTCTATGATGCATGATACTGCTGAGGTATAAGAAATACTGTTTTCAGAGAGTCATCACCTTATTTGTCTGATTAGAAAAGAACAGAACATACTGCACAGGAAGCCAAGGTCATAACTTAGGCTCACTGAGAGAGAGAAAGAATGTGAATGTTTAGGTTTCATGACTAGGTGCAGGGGGGCTGAAGCTATAAGAATGTGAGGAACGCTCAGACACTTCGAGATCAGGCGGACACCCTCCCGCGCTCATCTCCCCTCCGGATGGTTTATGCTCATAAAGTGTTGAATTGTATGGAATAAAAGATTGTTGATTGAGCATTTATACACAGAGTCTTCCTTCCTTCAGCCCAAAGATCCAAAGAATTGGTAGTTTGTCCAGCAATGCATCTGGACCAACTCCACTGGAATATCATAGCGCTTAGTAGGCTTAATTACTCATGTAAATTAGCAGGCAGAATTTTATATTTCCGTGCTATAATATTGCAGTTGATTCATTTTAAACTTGCATTTTATAATTGTCAAAGTAGTAATTCTGATTCAGTATAGATTTTTAACTTCTTACAGCTCTAGCATGAGCAGTGTCACATCAGCACCAACAACATTAATTCCACTCACGTGCCCGCCTAAAATACAAATCTCTAGCTAATCTGTCACAGTTTAATTACCTTGAATTGCCCATCTTTTGTTACAGAACTATGCTTATTGGCATAATATTTGCTGTGTTCTAGGATGGTTACCAAGCAAACCAGGCATCAAATTTCCAAATTTTCAAAATGTTAATTCCCTAAAAACATCTTTTACTGAAGCAACATCTTGTCATGGTCAGGGTGAGTGCAGTGTTTTTCCATAGAGCTGGGGCTCCACCTCAGGCCAGAGTCTCCATTAAGCCATCTCACCTGTCTGCAATCAAGCTACCCATATTTAAGACCAGCATACTCAGAAGTTCTCCACCAGATCTACAGCTAATCAGTGTTAGGCTGCCAAGCTCACTTGTGATTTCCTCAGTATTCTTGCTTATTGTGTTTTCTCTTTTCTTGTAACCTGGCTGGTCATCATGTTGCTTTTTTGAACAATACTCAGCTTGATTTTAGACGCCGGTCTTCCTCCAATCACACAGTCTGGTTACACTCCCTTCCCCGCTGCACTCCACCTGCCTACCTCCCTGCCACAGCTTCTGGAACAGTACATTTTGGGTTCACTCAGGACTGAAACCTCACCCAAACCTTTGGACTGCCCTCCTTCCACACCGTTCTCCACCTGCAACGTGTAAGCCATTAGAAACATTTCTCATCATACTTACCGTTAATCATTGGAACCTAACAGACTTCCTGTTTACTCTCATTCTAGTGACTCTGCACTTCTCTGCCCGTGCCACAGCCCCTTCTTCCCCCATTGGATCACTTTCATGGACTTTTGAATTTAACATTAGTTCACAAATTACGCTTCTCGTTTCTGGTTTAGTCTCATAGTTCACAGTTCATCGTCGATACCTTAAAACTATTGTCATAGTTCACAGTTTATAGTTGTCACCTTAAAGTCTTGTCTCACTTTGTAAATAAAGCACTGTTTTCACATCTACTTGAGCCTCAGGCTACGTCCACACGTACCCGGGTATTTTTGAAAA
>NW_005187403.1:1682713-1691029 GCF_000239375.1 Pundamilia nyererei | reverse complement strand
CCGGGGAACCCCCCGACGCCCTAAGCCTGTCCCTACCCCCACACCAATCACAACAGTGAAGGCGGGACCAAACTATGACCCCCCACCCCCACTAGGTGATGGAGCTGATAAAAGGAGCCCAGAGCAATTGATCTGATGTGGTGGCAGAGGCTGTGTCAAGACTAATGTAATCTAATAGATAATTTCTGTATTGGTTAGAAATTTAGGACGTTTTTTACTCACTTTATGTCTCTTCCACGATGTTATTTCTCTCTCCAACAACATAGGTTACAATTAGATTAGCATGACCAATTATGCAAATTAGGCAATGACATCATTTAGCGACTTCTAGCGACTTTTAGGACAACCAATAGCGATTTTCCTTACTGAGGAGTTGGCAACACTGTCTGCTCTTTAAGTCCTTGCACCTGGTCTGACCTCTCAGTTGTGACATGTCTATCCTTTCCAACTTTCTAAGAGTTACTGCAAGACTATAATATCTGTGTCAAAATTCAATATAATGAATGACAATAATTTGGATCAGATAGTGTTCAAGATAAAAACTGAAAATCCAAATGATAGAGAAGTGATGCTGAGGCGACGTCTGTGTTCTAAAAACATAGTGGTTCAAAGACAGCATGTAAGAGAGTCACTGTGGAGGGTGTTCTATCTACAGAAAAACTGCAATAGTGAGTTTGCTGTTCACGGTGCATGGCTATAGTATGTTTCTTCAGTGCTCCAACAATAATCGAGCTGAAACCATTTACTGCAATTGTTGGAAGATTTGGCAGACCCCTGCACATCAGGACTGATCATAGAGGAGAGAACCCTCAGATATGGAAGAACGTGTGAGCAAGCAGGGGTGAAGGCTCGGTCTTAATAGGAAGTTCTGTGCACAACTCAGATCGAGCATTTTAACCGACACTTAAACAGCAACTGCAGCCATATTTATGCGCCTGTATTTTATGAATTTGAATAGCTTGGTATCCTCTGATTTTCCTTCACTTTTACCAGGAAGAAACCAGGCTCAGGGAGCGGCAGCCATCTGCTGTGACTGGTTTAGTTAATTTACCTCTAACATAAAGCGTTTGTAACTGGTGTTTGTATTGCCAGATTATGATGACAGGAGCCTAATTAACATACTTGTGCAGGCATGGTACCAAACAAGCTATCCTGATTTTTGAGCTTGGGAAAAATCAGGTGATTTGTGAATGAAAAACACATCAGGGCCTTTGAAGAGCCAACCACCACTCACTTTTTTCTGGCCCTGGCTCATGGGCTGTGTGATAATTAAAATGTTCATTTATTTTCAAATACAAATGTTTGTATGATCATGTATGTTGAAGTTACAATTATTAATAGTATTGCTGCAATTGAGCCAAGTGACTTGATGACTGACAAAAAAAAAGTCGTGTATTCTTCTTTTTCTTCCAGGCAACAGTTTATGTGAAGAGAGTCAGTTGAGGCTTCTTTGCCTTCTTTGGAAAAAGCTTTCCTACGTCAAACAGAAAGATTCATGTCAGCGAACACCGGGGCCCTGTGCCTGCGTCTGTGAATGGGCAAGAAGACCTCTATTATGAGCATACATTGCAGTTAATGAAATTGCTGGCTTATCACATTCACATGTTTTGTGCGTGGAAAATACGTTTTATTAGTAAATTATAGTCAGGAATATAAAATACATTTTTCACATTCATTTGGATAATGTCAGTCTAATTTGAAAAATTTTATGTTCATCATTACTCACCATTAATCATTGCCATTATTCATTTATTCGACATAAGGCATGATTTTGATTTTTGCTTTAAATTCATGTATAACAATAGTTTTTCATGTTTTCATGGTAGTAATGTGGAAGTAAAATCCTCACATCAAAAATGAAAAAGAAGTGGCAGTTCCGATGGGATAAAGAGCCAAAATAAAGACGCCTGTATACTAGAGAAAACATGGAGTCACAACGAGTCAAAAGGGAACATCTGTTTATTTTCTTGCAAGAGAATAACTCACAGGTTTAAATACAACCATGCATTTAATAGGAAAACACCAAGCAAGCCATTTAGATATGACACACTTTAACTGATATTTTCTTTTTTTATCTACATCGAGGCTTTTATTACATATTTGCTGTGATTGTTATGCCCCATACTGCCAGTAGCTGTTGAGCTTGAATAACTATGCTGTAACTCGTCAAAGCTTTTGAGGTTTTCATGCAAATGTAAGAAGGATAAATGTTAGTTATTTATTTTTTAAGACTTTTTGGGTGTCTAGAAATGTCATATATCATTTGATGGTATCCCAACGTCTAGGTTTCAGTATAAGGGTGTGGTTTGATGGTTGTACAAGCAAGAGAAGATAACTCTATTTGCTGCTCTTTCTCACAGAAAACACTAAATATCCATTATAAATACTCATTACTTGCAGCCCAGCACAGACGTAACAGCTTCTCTGTAAAATTAAGAGCTTACACAAATAGGCAACCTCACTTATGATACTATACTTTTACATATTGACATATCTGTTAGCATTATTTTGATGCTCATATTAATACATTGTGTTATTCCAAATAAATCAATTCATCAAATAAAGAAGCTTGAATTAAATATACAATAATTAATGTAGTTTGCACCAGCAGGTGGAAGCATAAAACAAACTATGAGGGCAGATATTTCACTCCATCTCAGTACTTCGAGTTCAATAACAGTTTAATCAATAAACATGCATTCAGAAAGAAAATCATTAAAGAATAGAAAAAATAATTTTACAATGAACTTTAACTTTAAATAAACTTTAAAATTAGACATAAGAGTTAATTAAAATGTCAGCACAGTGTGAGAGTTAGTCAGACTAGTAGTTTCTTGTTTCGGTTGTTGAAGATGGAAAGAGTCCACTGATGTGTTTAATTCAGAGTGTTTGGTATTTTGCAGGTTTCTGGGTTTCAGCATTGTTCTTGCGCTTAATCTCCAGGAATCAGTTGTTGAATGAGTGATATCTCTGCTCTTTGTCACCTTGTTACACTTCAGCATATTGGATAGTTGTTTCTGGCACTGCGAGGATCCAAAGTAGTAAAGCAGGGGATCCAGGAGGCAGTTCAGACTTCCCAAACACAGAAACACCAGATAGAGTGTGTAAGAGCCATCGGGTGCCTCCTGGCTCTTCTTGGGTTCTTCTTTTAATTGCAGGTAGTGTGCAAGCAGCAGACAGTTTGTAGGCATGAAACACAGCAAAAATATCACCAGCACAGTCAATGTCATCACCATTGCTCTTCTTCTCCTATGTGATGTTCCTGGAACATCATGTTGGACTCTGCTCAATGACCAGATTATCTGAGCGTAGGACACCACTGTGATGAGCAGAGGCAGGAAGAAAAAAATGCAGCAGAGGGTGAGGAAGTATGTCTTTAACCAGGTGATCTTATCTGTGGAGTGGACATCATGGCAGGTGGTGATGTTCAACTCACTGATGTTAAAAGTCTGGTCAGAAGAAACAAGAGGCACAGAGCCAGCGAAAGATAACACCCACATGGTTATGCAGGCTATGACTGTGGTCCGTGAGCTCCTCCAAGACAGAGCATCGATTGGATAAACTACAGCAAGCAGACGGTCCACACTGATGCAAGCTATGAGAAGAACAGAACAATACATATTCCAGTAGAAGGCAGCAGTGACCACGCGGCACATGGACGGGCCAAATTTCCAGTTGTTGCCTTCAAAGTGGTAGGAGATCTTGAAGGGGAGCATCAGTGCAAAGAGCAGATCGGCTAAGGCCAGGTTCAGCATATAGATTGCAGCTGGCTTCTTAGGACGGATCCCCCGAGCAAAGGCCAGCAGAGCACAGATGTTAATTGGCACACTGATGGAGCAGACCAGCGTGTAGAAGGAAGGTAAAAGGATGGTGGACACAGGGCCAGTTAGAAACTTCAGTGCCTGTTCTGAAAGTCCATCTTTTAAAAATGTTTCATTGGATTTATTAACTATGGTCTCATGATATGTTAAACCTGCTCCAGATGCTCCGTCCGGTCCTCTAGTATTGTTTGAAGTGCCTAAAAGGAAGAGAGAGATTTAAAGAAAAAAATGTGTCACATATGTCAACTATGTAGCTTTAATATGGAAATTAAAGCTACATCATTCAGATTATTGGATAAAAGCTCTGTTAACAGAAGGTAAGAATGTTATTATGAATCTAGTGATTTAAGAAGTGAAATGAAATACAGATAATTTACTGGCTGATTTCAGGTGTAAATATCTTAATATTTATTATTATTTTATTTTTGTATTATTATTTATTTTTCCAGGTAAAAATCGAATTTCCAAGAGAGACCTGGCATCATGGCAGGAAATGTTTAAACATTGCAAATTTAACAACTGGTCACAAATGAAGGACTTTCATTCTACAACTTATAAAGAGGTTGTTAAGTGCGCTCTAAGTTTAACATATGATGAGTTAAAGCTTTCTTATAATTATTGCCTGCAGGAAAGATACACATGGTTAGTGTGTAAATACTTCTTTTTGCCTCTTTTTATATTATTCAATAGTCTTAATTTAGAAAATTGTTTATAAAAACTATGATAGTTGATCTTTAAAAATTTTTTCACAGGTTACATGACAAATAGATTAGTTGAAGCTCTGAATCAGTAAAAAAGAAACATGCCAAATATTCTGTTTTGAACTTGTTGAACAAGATTTTAATGTTGCATATTTAACAATTAGTGAAAATAGAGAGAATTGGGAGAACAAAATGAGAGACTGGCAGATCAAAACAAATTGTTTGTGTTCTTTTTTTAATGGTTAACACATGCAGTAAAAAGTAAGTCCATCACAACTAGAAACAGAAAACTCACTTACCAGGAATGTTTGTTTGTTTTTTCTTTATAATTATTGTTATTTTTTTTTGCTATTTTCTTCTTAAATATAACTGCACACTTTCTATAGGCTCATGTAAAGCTGAGGAACACGAGCCAATGAATTTAATTATGAGTAAATGTGGCTACACTGTTTATCTGTATATGACAATAAAACTTGAACCGTGAAACTATTATTTCTGCTTGATAACTGTCAAAATTAAATTTGTTTTAGAAAAAACTATAATATTATGTAGATTGACAAAATTATAAAATAGTCTGATTTCATCTCTAACATATCCATCAATTGTTTACTAAAAGTGCCTGTGTTAATTTAACATTAAATAACTCAAAGCTTTCTTACCATTGTTGCCTGCAGGAAAGGCACATGCACACAACAGAACCCACAGAAAATGTTTCCGAGGCACTAAAACCGTGGCCATTAGGATAATGGTGTTAAATTCAATTAATCTTCGTTCACGTTCCTACTGCTGGATGTTCAAGTAAATGAGCTCTGCCCAAAGTCCAACCAGTCTATTCCAAACGCGCTCCTCCACCAGTCAGAGCAAACTACACTTAGAGACACTGTCTGCCTTTTCTCATTTCACAATCTCTACATCCTCGATATTCTCAGTGAGACTTCCCTCTTCACGTCCCTCCCTTTTAACAGCAAGAAACCTCTAGCTGAACCAGGCTCAGGGAGGGGCGGCCATTTGCCATGACCAGTAATTTACTCATAAATTATCATTTACTGATAAATTATAATGCACTCATGAATCACAATTTACTCATAAGAGTGAGGCCTTCATTGGAAAGACACACACACACAATCTGCAAAAACACAAAATTAATATCATATCACAGTAAGAGGTTGGGGAAATGGAAATGTTTATTTAAATATTTATTATGCTTACAGTATGAAGTCATACCATCTTCTTGATAGGCCAATTTAAACGTACTTAGCCTTGCTATAGTTAGGACAACTGTAATGTCTCTCTAATATGGGACAAATGAGAGAGGTCAATGAGCAAGGGGTCGTTGTACCAAACAATTCTTTAATTACAGTGCTTTTTCCAATTCTTCATTTAGTATTTCGTTGTGACGCAAACAAATTTTGTCTTTTGGTAGTGGTAATGGCTTCCTTTAAATGCTTAATTTAGCAGTTTTGTGATTATTTTACAGTCATCTTGAGTTTCCACTTGGTGAATGTATATATTTTTTCATTGTCTTTGTGACCAAGAACAGAGTAAAGGTTTCTCTAGCAGGCAACTGTGAGTTAATTATATACATGTAAAATGAATGTCAACCACTTCCTCAATCTGCCAGTGGTATATACCACGAAGGGGCTTGTCCTTCCATGATGGTTCCTCCTCTTCCTCCTTTTTCTTGGGTTTCTGCTGTCCGAGGTAACAGAAATTCTGACCTCTGGCTCATAATTCACCTAATCCTGTCAGTCCCAAGAATTACTTCCTGGAACCATGTCGCACAATCATGTCCCTGCCACTCAAGTTCATGTAACCTGTGCTAATCAGTGTTGGGACTAACGCGTTATTAAGTAACGCGTTACAGTAACTACGTTATTATTGTGGTAACGAGCACGGTAACTAGTTATTATTCCAAAATCAGGAACGCGTTAGTCGTTACTGGGATTTAGATAGGATCGTTACTCGTTACTTCGTGTGGTGCGTGTGGAGCTTCCACAGATTCAATAACATTAGCAAGTGGTGGAGGCCAGCAGGTGGAGGAGGGAAAGGGGACGCAGAAGGAAAAGCGACCCGAGGCGGCCGCCGGTCCAAGTGTGAACTGAACTTCAGGTAAGAAGTTATGACCTGCAGTCTCTCTGGGTCAGATATGAACCAAGTTTAGGTGGAGTTTATTTTCGTTATTCTGACTTTTTCCGTACTGCGTGCTAGCTAGCATGACGGAGTTTCTATACAGCTGGGTGGTGCTATGATGTTAACGATGTTAAACTTTATTTTGTTCATAAGTTATTAGAGTTGCCAACCTTCCTGTCTGGTATTCAGAGAAAATATTACGCGTTTCTTATTGAGGTGAAAAGGAACAGTTTGTCCCGTAATTCAGCTACAATGAAAAAGACACAAAGCTGGAGTTACTCTGTGTCTTTGCTGCACAGCTGCCTCTTCTCCTTTCATCCTCTCCCCTCCCTCTCCTGTTTCTACTTCAATCATGAAACTGATCAATGATCAGCTGATCGGCTCTCTTGTTTGTTTATCGCCCACTTTGCGCCAGAAAGAGACCGGCCGATGTCGCGTTAAACAACAGCAGCACGTTTAAGCTTGATCAGCTGTTGTTAGAATTTATTTAATATTAGGAGCCACAGCTGCAAAAAAGCTGCTGGTCATGATATGGTTTGGTTATCTGGTGAGAGGGAAACATGAAGATGAAACCAGGAGATGTCCTTACTGGATCATCAGAGCTGAACAGGTGATGGAGAAACAGGTTTACCTTTTAGGTTACATGAATGAGTTGAAGGGAAGTTATGAACTGTTTCTGAGAGACAAATAACACCAGGATCCTTTTTTATGTAGCTGACAGCTGGTAACTGTGCAGGTGCGGATATAGCAAAGTTTTTCCAGGAGGGCCAGGTAGGGCATTAACAGGGAAAGGGGGGCACAAAGAAATACTTTTCTTTCTTATTCTCATTTAAAATGTCTAGCTTTTAAAAAATAATTATCTGAATCTTACAACAAACGACTGATAGATTGATACATATATACCATCAAGACAGTGAACATCACTGTCACAACAGCGTTTGTTGTGAGTCTTTATGATTTTTCCTATAATGGTGGGCCGGTCTCTAGTCAAAATGCCCGGGCCAATTTTTTGTCCCAGTCCAGCCCTGTATGCAGCTCATCTGCAGTCTGGTGTTACCTACATTTTCCTATTCAGAAGGCAGAATTTCAGAGTTCTGAGTACAATCGAAAGCACCGCGACTTTCGTTTAGTTTTAGTTTTAGTTTAGTTTCTACATCTATAAATAGTATTGCCACACTGTTGTATATAGCCCCCTCACTCACTCCCATCTCATCAGTGTCTGTGTTCTCTCGCAAATTAATTAACGTCACACTTCGAGTACTTGTGTGTTGTATCTGCCCTTTTAGTCCACTCTGCCTGACGGCCACCGGCATTGACAACAAGATTGGAATGAAACTCAAAGTCTCAAAGTTGGTTCTGTTCAACTTTTGTTTTCTGAAAACGCTACATCCAGATGAACCAAAGCAACTTTCGGAGATTTACTTACCTGGATGATTGAGCATGCATCAAGACGAAACTCAAAGTGTTGATCTACGTGATGGAGAACTGGTTAAGCACTAATGGAAAATAGGGATGGGTACCAGTATCCGGTGCCATTATGGTTCTGATATAAATGGTAGTAACCAGACCGAAAAGCAGCGCACATTTCGGTGCTTTATTTCGGTGCTTTTTTTTTTCCTGAGATGTCATACACTTTGGATTCTAGCCAATCATTTTACCTTTGC
>NW_005187403.1:1623391-1681906 GCF_000239375.1 Pundamilia nyererei | reverse complement strand
GGTTCGAGCACCGTTTGAGCACCAGCACCATTTCAAAAGTACCGGTTTGGTACTGGTATCAGATAAAACGTAAACGATACCCATCCCTAATGAAAAACAGGAAACTAGAACCCTAGAAAAGAAGTCTCCTGAGCATCTGAACCATTAGCAAGGCAATTAAGGCAATTTGCCGAGAATTACTTTGTGTCCATGTTTGTTGACATATATGGGTAAGTGTTATATTACAGACTAAATTTTCCTGAAAACTATAAACAAACAATGGTGTAGTGGTGAAATAATGGCTAAATGGCTTTGCTAACCACATTCAATCACACCCAGGCCAGTTTGGTACTGGGTGCAGACAACAATGTCTGTTGTCCTGCTCGTGAGATAATTTCATATATCAATTCTTAATGGCCTGTCTGTATGTGGGAGACAGATCTTCAGCTCTGCTGAGAATCCAGTCATTGGGTGGGACTTTATTTTTATGGGCACACCATAGGTCAATCACATTGTGTGAAAGAAGGAAGGGTGGAGACCTTTCGGAGTGTAGTGGTATAGGGCAGGTACCCAGAGAGGTGGGGAACACCCTTGATTTAATTACAAGTGTTTCAGGAAAAAGTGAAATAAAAGAGCAGCACCTGGCTGAATTTCAATGATATTGGGGACAGAAAAGCTGAGTGCCAAATTTAAAAAAAATTAGGAGCTTTCTAAAATGATACCTGTTTCTATTTTCAGGCATTTTCCATTGTGGGGGACAAAAGGTTTCAAACTTGTCCAGGCGTTAAACCTAATATCTGTATCTATTACTAATAAATGCATAAAAATACGGCTCTTTTGAAAACACTGAATAAAAAAATAGCTTCCTTGAACAAGACTACATTTGCAGTCCTGTATTGAATATTGCATAAAATAAACTATATACAATGTGTCTTTGAATGGCTGAGATGCAGAAATTTCTGCAAGTAGCACAGAGCCATGGCTCAGTTTCTGAGTGTCTGCATGAATCTCACAAGCCTGAATGTGCGTTTTAAACTATTTATAGTTCTTACTGTATGTCACGGTTTGTGGGGCAAGCTGTGTGGTGTTGTGAGAAAAGGACCCAAGATGCAGGCAAAGGCTGTGATGCAAGTGAGCTTTATTAACAGTGAATGATAACGAACAAAAGCGAGGATGGCGAGGCCAGAACTAGCAGAGAGATGCAGAGAACACCAAGAAACACAGATGGACCGACAACCAGCATAGACAAACACACACTATATATACACATGGAGGGAAAGAAGGAAGGGCAAAAGAGGAGGGAGGCACTGCTGATCATAATTAGAACTAGCACTTAGAGTCCCCCGAGAGCAGCAGTGCCCAGCCTTCAGTGTCCAAAGCAACTGTTCTTTTCTTGCCTTCTTCCCAGCTACATGAGAGTGAGCCAACTCTCTTGCAAGCTCCACCAGGAAGTCCACCCGTCTTTCCTTCGTCCCGGTGCATGCTTGATACAACACATGTGCATTCAGTGCTGCCATGTCAATCATGTTGTAAAACACGGCAACTGGCCAGCGCCGTGTTCCTCTGCAGACAGTGTACTCCCGAACCATCTGGTCCATCACATCCACGCCACACTTTGTTTTGTTGTAAAGGGTGACAGTGTTTGGCTTCCTTTTGGTAGTGTTGGGAAGCTGGGAAAAAGGCAAGAAAAGAACAGTTGCTTTGGACACAACCCTCCACACCTAGCCCTGGAAAAAGAGCCATGTGTCAGGTCAAACACAAATGCAAGAACAATCATGCCACTGTGCGATGTGTTCACTGCTACAGATACACATGTGGTAAATGCAGACTACAGATACCATGGCAGTGCCAGGATTGTGAGTGATTGCGAAAAATGTTGAAATGTACTCACTCACTTTTTATTATTATTTGTAAATATGTGTACAAATGGTTGGTTTTTTGTACTGTTTTTATCAATAAATCTCAGCAACAAAGGACATACACCCATGTGTGTTGATTTCTCCCTAAGATGGCAAACTGAAACACTCCAAGTTTCCTTGTGGCTCAGGAAACTAACCACTCCAAGTTGGTGACTTTTGGAGATTTATTTCCCTGGATGATTGAGAATGCATCAAGACGAACACAAAAGGAAGTTCACAGCTTTTAGCAGCTCCCCCACCCCCTCATTCACACACCCCCACTCCCCTCCAGAATTCTCAGGTAACAACCTAATACACATGAATGACTAGCCAATTTAGCTTCCACTTGGCTGAAGCTAAAGCCTAGCTAAACACCTACCAGCCATTTGGCTGGAAGGCGGGTTTTAAAGGTAGAAAAGCCAAATGGCTGCTCTCGGGGGACTCTAAGTGCTAGAAAAATTTGCATTTCCTGCAAAAATGCTCTGTAAATGCTGTAAAGCTGAAGCTGTCTGCTGAAAACAGCTGAAAATAGCTGAAGAAGCTTAAGTCAGTGTTTGAAAAGTAGGTGAACTTGTAATCGTTTTGCTCAAGCATAAAAACTTAGCAAAAATATAATAACTTGGCAGAACACAATGGTACAACACAGCAGAAGAATTGTAATTCAGAAGAAATGTTAATATTTAGCACAAACATAACAGCTTGGAAGACATGGTGTAACAGTATAATAGTATAACTTTGCAGAAATGTAACATAGTAGCAGAAATAGTATAATTTAGTGGAAAAGTAACTTAAGCAGAAATATTGGAAAAGAAAACTGGCCAGTTGAAAAAAGCTGAAGTTTTCTCAAAACTACTTGTTTTTCAACTGTGAAAAATTGGCAGAAACATTAGAAAAGCAAGAAGGAACAGCCAGCAGATACACAAAATTACAAATATGGACACATATGCACGCACACATGCACACAGACGCTCACACAAACACACAGACATCGAGCACGGAATGGCAAAAATGACATGCCTAACAATGTTTACAAATATGGACACACACACAGAGAAACGCAGTGACACATAACCCACATCCACAAAGGAATATTTACAAACATGGATGCAAACATAAACACAGACATAGAAACATACACACACAAGGGCACACAGAGACACACAGAGCATGGAGTGTCCTGTGTGTTTCTATGCCAGTCAACAGTGTTGGGGAGTAACGGAATACATGTACCGCCGTTACGTATTTAAAATACAAAATATGAGTAACTATTCCGTTACAGTTACCGTTTAAAAGGGTGGTATTTAGAATACAGTTACTTTGTTGAAATAAATGGATTACATGGCGGTATTTTCCTGTTTTATATTGTGGCGGGTCAGGGCTATTTGGGCTTTGTCTGACAGCTACGTTCTGTAGTTCCAGGCGGCAGCATTACGGTTGCCATGGTTACAGGGCGACGCGCTCTCTCTGCGACTGTGTGTTTCCTGGGTGAGAGAGCTGTAAATGCGAGATTCTAGCTCTGCATGAGTGTCCCCTGCAGTCAATAAGTAATATACAGATCAAAAAAGAGGTGAAGTATCTGGGCATTGTAATTTGCAAGGATACGATATCAACAGAAAATAAGAATATCTGTGCCAATATAGAAAAGTGTAAGTCAATTTTAAACAGGTGGCTGCAGAGGGACATAACTTTGTTTGGGAGAATCTTGCTAACCAAAATGGATCTATCCAGCCTTTTCTCTGCCCATATATCCAAAACTAATTAAATCTATAAATAATCTTAATTTTAGGTTCATATGGAAGAACAAATGCCATTATATAAAGAAAAATGATATGATTAAAAATTATGAAGAAGGTGGGGCTAATGCCATTGACTTTGATGTTATGAATGGTGTACTAAAATTGAAATGTTTAAGATCTTTCATTAGGAACAAAAATTCCTTTTGGAACATTATTTCCAATGTGATTTTTGGCAAAATGGGTGGAATAGACTTTTTGTTACGTTGTGACTTTGATTGCAGTTCGTTCAACGCTCAACCGAGGATATAACATATTCAGATTAATGATGGTGCCTTGTATGTTATACTGTTGTTTATAAATAAAATTCACAAAAAAAAAAAAAAAAAAGAGAGAGCGCTGTCGCTACCCAATCCGTACCGGAAACGGTACTACAGGAAATGCATTTTATATACCAGTTTCAGTTACTTTTGTTAACATGTTAACAGACTAAGTTCAAATTGTATTAAAAATAATACCATCAATATGTTATGTCACTGGACTACACTTACTGGACTTATGGCAGTAATTTGAGAACCATAAGAGACTCTTACAAATGTTTGAAAGAAAAGATTTTGTAATATAGATGGAGACAGACTCTAATAGATGGAGACTCATGTAGAAATATGAAGCAATATGAGTTTATAAAATTTGATTTCTGTCATGGTGTGCTGTGATAGGCAGGTTGTAGGACCCAAACTCAGGACTCTTACGTAGAATGAAACTTAAATCGGCAGCTTTTATTGCTGGAAAAACATTTTCATTAGAGATAAACGTCACAAAAAACAAACCAAAAACTCAAAACTCATATAAATGGACTCAAGAAACTAAAAACTAAGAAAAAAGAACTAGGAAAACAAGTCAGGAACTATGAATAAGAATTAACTAAAGAACACGAAGGGAAAAACAAAACACCCAGCCCACTGAAAACTAATGAAACCCCCAAAACATGAACAACAATCATCAAGGAACACATTTACATATTTACAGTTACTGGAACACCAATACTAGATCGCAGACCCAGTACGGTGACAATTTCAGTTTCAGTGTCAGTCAGTGTCTTTTGGTCTGCAACAACAGCAGAACAGACTTTTAAGTCTTTTGAAGAAGCCCTTTTTCTTCTTCCTCTTATTGATCTGAAGGTCTTTGGACTTCACACTGGATTCAGGTTCAGGAAAGTTCCTCACAGGGAACATCAGGCTCTGGCACACTTTCTGAAAGAGGTCCTTCGATCTTAAGGTCTTGAGAACTCAGACTTGATGCCCTTTCAGCAAGAAGTTCCCCACAGAGAACGTCAGGTGCTGGAACACTTTCTGGAAAAGACCCTTCGGCTGGTGGAACATTTGCCATTGAAAGACAGTCAGAGGAGGGTTCTTCATTTGTGTTCTTCACAACAGGAAGAGTTGAAGGAGGCTCACCCATATGGAAAAGATATATATAAATCTTATAAAGTTTGTATCTGTCTTGTGTGAAACTTGTATGAAAAGCATATAAGAGTGAAAACAGATATAAGATCCCTTGAAAAATTATATAATGAAACTTGTATGTTTTGGATACTTACTAAAACAATGTATGAAAGTAATGCGAAAGTGGCCACTTTCATGAGTAAATCATGTAAGCCTTATATGATTTACTCATGAAAGTGGCCACTTTCATGAGTAATCACATATAAGTTTTTACTATTTCTTTTCCGTATGGGCAAACATTTCAGATATCTGGATCATTGCTACATCAGCAATGGTCTTCAGCAACACTGGCGCAAAGTTTGCAATTGTGATAGACAGAATTTCTTGAGGAAATTTCTGTCTGATCTCCATCAGGATGCTGTCGACCATATTGTCTCGGATGGAGTGGGTGAAGATGACCTGTGTTTCCATCGCCGTGAGACACGATCCAAAGTGGCCTTGGTGACACTCGTGGAGAGGATGCTTAGATTCTGGGAGGCCATGTTTAGGAGTGGACAAGGAGGAAGCTCCCAGAAGCCATGGAGAACACGGGGAACTTCCTCGATCACTACCTCCTGCGCTGTGAGCAGTTTGGTGTTATGCTGTTCCAGCTGCTTCTTTTTCAGTGTAGTCCTTCACCATGCTGAGGAGTTTAGTTGTTCTGTAGAAAAACATTATAAGAATTATCTTTTAAACATATTCAAAGCATCACTTAAATATTGAAACACTGTAGTTGGACTGTTAACCCTATAATGCCCTTTGTATCATACTTGATACATGAGTTTCTGAGACCTCTGTCTCATCAACATGATCAATACTTGCCACAAATTCAAAATGTTATGGACAAAACTCTTTTTTTTGTCTAAAGTTAACATTGTTGTTAACAAAAAGTTGCTAAAAACATCCGATGCATCAAATGCGATACAAAAATATTTAATAAATACATAATAAAAGTATATCATACACAACATGACATAGCAAAAAACAAATTTGTGTATCTTGTTTAAAGGGTTAATAAACATCTCAGTTCCCCTCTCTGGAGGGGAGAGGGAGGGGAAACAGGAGGACAAAGGAGGGGGGGACAACTAAGCTGTAGTGTCATGGTCTCTGTGCCTCGCTGGCCGACCGTCTATTAGGCAATATGTTTGTGGTTTTTTCCTCTCTCCCCCTCTCGCTCTCTCTCTCTCGCCGCGGCGACGCTCATTGTGGGCTCCCGCTGCTGGCCCACACACCTGCTCTCATCACCACACCGGCCGCTGATCCCAGCTGATTACTGCACTACTTAAGATGGCGAGTCTGCGCTAGTCTTCGGTGGATCGTTGAGCTATCAGCGTCAGTCAAACGTGTGTATCTGCCGACCTGAATCTTGAAAGCCCTTTGTTATTATCCCGCTAACCTGACCTTTTGTGTTTAGATCGTTTTTGGAACCGGATTCTGAGAGGAGTGACTGAGGAGGAAGAGGAGGAGCTTTTTGTACAGAAAGTGTGGAGCACCTTTTTCCCTAACCCTGTTTCCCACGGACCCTGGCGACCCAGACCCCTTTCCCCCCTGCACGTTGTATATAGCCACTTGGTGATTGTGTTCACCGTAAAGAAACACACTGTTCTTCGCTTAAAGGAATACCCTGGCCTGCGCCTGAGTCTCTTTCGGAAACCTTATCATGTAGTGCCTTTTCACCTTTTCACTGTGCAATACTTTTTGCTAATATTCAACGGTCTAATAGACTTCAATAATTGAAATGTGCAATTCCCTTGTATTCTTATTCCTATTTATTTTATTTATCCCTTTGGTATAATCTTTATTTATATATGTCTCTGTATTTATATATGTGTACATATAGTATTCTGCTCACATTCTGTAACTTCTGTCGGTGCTGTGCTATTTGGAAACCGAATTTCCCAGAGGAACCCACCCAAGGGATTAATAAAGTTTTATCTAATCTAATCACAATCTAAAAATAAAAGGAGACATTTATTCACCACCACTCTCAGGTCCTTAGAAATTACCTGATATTTTCTGTCAGCTTTGGTTTGCATGAATCTGGGTCTTACCTGAGTCCTGTAGCCCAGAAGATGCCAGCAGATCTTTACAACTGTTTCATAAATCGAATCGGTGTGTTGAACAGCACCTGTCAAAGAAATAGCAATTTAGTCATTGTTACTTAAAATGATTTTTAAGTTTGTCAACTTTTAAAACTACATCAAATTCTTCAAATTATTGAAATGCAGTAAAAACGAAAACTGTTACATACCCTGATAGGTCTATACAGGGTGGGCCATTTATATGGATACACCGTAAGGTTGGTGATATTAAAGTCCTGTTTGTGGCACATTATGGTAAATGGCCTGCATTTGTATAGCGCTTTTCTAGTCCCTAAGGACCCCAAAGCGCTTTACACTACATTCAGTCATTCACCCATTCACACACTGGCAATGGCAAGCTACATTGTAGCCACAGCTGCCTTGGGGCGCACTGACAGAGGCGAGGCTGCCGGACACTGGCGCCACCGGGCCCTCTGACCACCACCAGTAGGTAAACACGGGGTTAGTATCTTGCACAAGGATATTTGGCATGCAGCCAGGAGGCAGCCTGGGATCGAACCACCGACCTTCTGATTAGTGGCTGACCTGCTCTGCCACCTGAGCTACAGTCAGTGCTCAGAGCTACATTACTATATGTGAGGGGGCAAACTCCTCAATATGGGTGGTGACCATGGTGGCCATTTAGAAGTCGGCCATTTTGGATACAACTTTTTTTTTTCTTCAATAGGAAGAGGGCCATGTGACACATCAAACTTATTGATGTCACAAGAAAAACAATGGTGTGCTTGGTTTCAACGTAACTTTATTCTTTCATGAGTTATTTACAAGTTTCTCTTTGTTCACAGCCATTGACATGTCGAAGAGGTTAACACGTGAGGAGCGGATCGAAATTGTGATATCTTGGATTCTCCAAGACTGTTGGAACAACAAAAGTGATGGTTTGGTGTGGTATATGGGGTACAACGATAGTGGGTCCATTCTTCATCAATGGTAACCTCAAGGCCACTGGATATTTGAAACTGCTACATGATGATGTGTTTCCCTCTTTATGCACTGAAGCTGGCACGTTCCCTGAGTTTTTCCAGCAAGATGGTGCACCACCACATTATGGGTGCCAGGTCCGAGCATTCCTAGATGAACAGTTTCCTGGAAAGTGGATTGGTCGTCGTGGGCCAGTTGAATGGCCCCAAGGTCTCCCGATCTGACCCCCTGAGACTTTTATCTTTGGGGTCATCTGAAGGCAATTGTCTATGGTGTGAAGAAACGAGATGTGCAGCACCTGAAACTACGGACACTGGATCCCTGTGCTGGCATTTCTCCTGTGGTGTTGCTATCAGTGTGTGAAGAGTGGGAGAAGAGGGTTGCATTGACAATCCAACACAATGGGCAGCACATTGAACACATTTTATAAGTGGTCAGAAACTTGTAAATAAGTCATGAAAGAATAAAGTTATGTTGAAACCAAGCACACCATTGTTTTTCTTGTGACATGATAATAATACAATAATACCCAAAATAATCAAGTCATTAATTACTAGGGTGCCTACTGACATGTTTTCTTAGTTACTCATATTTAGAGAGGCCACATTCGTCATGCTTCACAGGAGTTCAGGATCAAAGTGATGCTACAATAGAGTCTGTCTCTGGACTGGTTGTTTGCTGCGCTACGAGTTCAGCAGGAGGAGGTGAACCCACAGCTGGGAGCGGTTCCCTAGTGGGCGGGAGGATCATACTTCAGGTTCAATATTATACTTATGTTCATCCTGGTCTAAACCTGGCCAGAAGAACTGACTTCACTTTTGAAAATTTAATACTAGTCTGACATTATAAAAGGTAACCCCAAACTGTCTACAACGGTTGTTTTCTGTCCACCAAAGGAAATTTGATTGAAGAGGTCTGTGCAATATGTGAATAATAATAAATATTACTTCTCCTTCCTTTTCCATAAAAAGGGATGTCTCACATGCTCACTGCAGTTAAAGTAGTGTTACTAGAAATATTAAGACACAAATGGCAGTAATACTTTTTAAAAGGCCTAATGACTAAAATCGGGTAACTTAGGTACACCTGCTCGAATATCTAATCAGCCAGTCACATGACTGGAAATTGGTGCATTTACAGTAGTCATGCAGACCTAGTCATGATGACCCTCTGAAGGTCAAACCTACTACCTTTAGGTGACTGAATGACATAAGACAGCAACGTTCTGGTATTTGTAATTTTTCTGTGACCTCTGTCTCTGTGTTTGATCATCAGTCTGCAAAGGCAATGTGTCTTTTGGTACTGTGAAAAATTTACACGTGTACTCTGCATACTGCAACAGAGCACTGATCTTTCCTGCTATTTTACATTTATTGTTCTTAGAGTGCAATATAAGATTTTCCATTCATAAGATTTTCCATACTTAACCTTTTTTGATACTTTTATGTTGTTTGGCAGGCTAATGCCATCACATTGAATTGTAGGTTTTAAAAATACACAGTGACTGATTTTCATGTCAACAAATAAATAAATATTCTGATGAAGAGCCACTAAAGGAAGTTTTTGGAGTAACTCTCAGCAGTAATTTGCACATGAAATAATTGGTAGACATGTTATTAACCCTATGAGAAAAATCTTTAGTTCTATTCAGGTAGAACAGGCCACACTCTTAATGAACATGGGCTATTAAGAGTGTGGCCTGTGTGTATCTATGACAAACAGCCTGGAACTGCTCAATTTCAGTCCACCAATCAGAGAGGCTAGTTCTGTCTGTTCCTCAGGCTGTGCACTTTTTCCTGTCAATACAGCTGCACCCCTTGCACACACAGACACAGACAGAGGCTTTCTGCAATGTATTTCCGACATGGAGCGTTAACATAACGTCTTAACAAAAATATTGTGACTTAACAGAAACATAATAACTTGTCACAAATACTAAATTTGGTGAGGAAACAGGAAACACGTGGGGAACATGGCTGGGGCTAGCAACACAACTAGACAGAACATGCAAAACTGAACATAACACATCAAACAAGAAACCTTCAACCTCTGTTGGTGTAGCGTTCACGTAGCTGCTCTGCTCTGTGTTGGTACAGGGCATTGAAGATTATAACAATGGGTGGATTATATTCTTAAACTTATTTACAGCATTTTCAGAAAGATATCTACTGTGATGAAGTCTATAATCAATTGTTGTAAATTTAAATGTTATCAGGAAATGATCAGAGAAGAAAGGGTTTTCAGGAAACACTGTTAAATGTTCAGTTTCTATGCCATATAGTGTGACTGAAGTGGTGGGTGGGTTCTTTCACATTTTGAGAGAAGACAATTGAGCCTAACAACAGATAAAATGCTTTGTTGAGGCTGTCATTTTTACTATCTACATGCATGTTAAAATCACCCACAATAATTATTTTATCTGAGCTGAGCACTAAATCAGATAAAAAGTCTGAGAAATTAGAAACTCTGCGAAAGGCCCAGTTGGACGATAGGTGATCACAAATAAGACTGTTTTTTAAGTTTTGCAGCTAGGATGGACAAGGCTAAGCATCAAGCTTTCAAATGAATGAAAAGTCTGTCTTGGTCTTTGGTTGATTAATATGCAGGTGTAGAAAATTGCTGCCACACTGCCGCCTCCACCTGTGCTTCGAGCAAGGGTGTAGATTTGACATGTCCCCACCAATATCCAGTGATTATTGAATTATCCCCACCAATAATTTGATCTGTTTGAGTAAAGAAAAACAAAACCGATAGGCAGAAAAAAACGTAGCGGTGCAGAAAGAGTTAAATTACGTTCTCTAGTGGAGTCCTACCTCATGTGACAAATATGGCCAATGTGATTGGCTGTGCCTTTCAGGGAGCTCTGTTTAATTTTAGCAGTGGCAAGCCTGCGCTACGAAGACCCGCAAGGAGGAGAGGAGGATGACAGCAAAAAAGAAGAACCTGGATATAAGCAGTGTTGGGTAAGTTACTTTAAATTAGTAACATAGTTACATTACTAGTTACTTTGAAAATAACGAGTTACTAGGGAAAG
Organism: Pundamilia nyererei; assembly: GCF_000239375.1. Classification (NCBI taxonomy): domain Eukaryota; kingdom Metazoa; phylum Chordata; class Actinopteri; order Cichliformes; family Cichlidae; genus Pundamilia; species Pundamilia nyererei. The sequence goes on along the minus strand of NW_005187403.1, from coordinate 1,670,755 downwards.
TAACTTTGGTTTTACTCAGAATTTTCTTGTTAATGTGTTGCTTCCATAACTTTGCCAGTCTTCTAGCTTGCTTACTTGCCACAAGTGCACTGTGCCACCTAACAATAGAAAGGAAAAGATAATGTGCATATTTCCACGAGAGAAATCCCACGCCTGGACCGTCATTGACCACCGCCATGATTCTAGCCTACGTCACAGTGTCATGTGCGCTATTTACATCCAACACAAAAACCACAGTCGTGGTGCTTTCGATTGTACTCAGAACTCTGAAATTCTGCCTTCTGAATAGGAAGATGTAGGTAACACCAGACTGCAGATGAGCTGCATACAGGGCTGGACTGGGACAAAAAATTGGCCCGGGTATTTTGACTAGAGACTGGCCCGTCGTTATAGGAAAAACCATAAAGCCTCCCAACAAACGCTGTTGTGACAGTGATGTTCACTGTCTTGATGGTATATATGTATCAATCTATCAATCGTTTGTTGTAAGATTCAGATAATTATTTTTTAAAAGCTAGACATTTTAAATGAGAATAAGAAAGAAAAGTATTTCTTTGTGCCCCCCTCTCCCTGTTAATGCCCTACCTGGCCCTCCTGGAAAAACTTTGCTATATCCGCACCTGCACAGTTACCAGCTGTCAGCTACGTAAAAAAGGATCCTGGGGTTATTTGTCTCTCAGAAACAGTTCATAACTTCCTTTCAACTAATTTATGTCACCTAAAAGGTAAACCTGTTTCTCCATCACCTGTTCAGCTCTGATGATCCAGTAAGGACATCTCCTGGTTTCATCTTCATGTTTCCCTCTCACCAGATAACCAAACCATATCATGACCAGCAGCTTTTTTGCAGCTGTGGCTCCAGCAAACATCAGCTGATAGTAGAAATTAATATTAAATAAATTCTAACAACAGCTGATCAAGCTTAAACGTGCTGCTGTTGTTTAACGCGACATCAGCTGGTTTCCTCTTTCTGCGCAAAGTGAGCGATAAACAAACAAGAGAGCCGATCAGCTGATCATTGATCAGTTTCAGGATTGAAGTAGAAACGGGAGAGGGAGGGGAGAGGATGAAAGGAGAAGAGGCAGCTGTGCAGCAAAGACACAGAGTAACTCCAGCTTTGTGCCTTTTTCATTGTAGCTGAATTACGGGACAAACTGTTCCTTTTCACCTTAATAAGAAACGCGTAATATTTTCTCTGAATACCAGACAGGACGGTTGGTAACTCTAATAACTTATGAACAAAATGTCATATGTCATATCATATACATCATTATATACCAGCTAGCCCAACTTCAGTAACCCTACAAACGTCACTGCTGTTTAGTTTCCTGTCTTCATTTATACTGGAAGTGATAACAGAGCTGTACGTTTTAATTTGTTTCCAAAACCCCGCAGTCAGGACATGCTATATTGTATTTAGATAGAAGCTAGCGAGCTAACTTCCTGCTAACTTCTAACTCCGTTAAATGTCATAAATTCCATTTTTATGGATGCCTGGATGTTAAACTCAATTGTTACACCTGGTAGAGCAGAACGCTGATCATTTTATTAAAGATGAAAGACTTTAGACAGTTTTTCAACTCTCAGTAATGCCATAGTGATCGTTTGATATATGGACCTGCAGCGGAGTTTAGGCCCAGACACGGCTAGTGACGTCAGACTGAACAACCTGATAAGGCGTTAGTCCCAACACTGGATATAAGAAAGTATTTTTCAAAGAAACCTGTAAGTCACTTAAAGTCAAGTTCATTCATAAAATGTGTCCCTCATTATAATGTTACACGCTATGCTACACTACGCTATACATGCCAACCCTCCAAATTTTTTCCGGGAGAATCCCGAATTTCGGTGCCCCTCCCGATAATGTCCCAGAGCCACCATTCTCCCGAATTTCTTCCGTTTCTTCTGGACAACAAAATTGAAAAACCATGTCTCAGATTGGCTCAGCTAATTCCAGTTTCCAACAATTGCTAACACTACTGCAGCTCCTTAGTTTTAGTATTACTCTTATTACTCTTTCTGTGTCGCAAAATAAACATTTAACATATTTTCAGGCGAGAATGTAGCTGTGTAAACTTTAAATATCTGAGCCGGGGAGAACAGCAAGCTCCCGGCACATCGTTTTAGGCTTTGGCCCACATCAGTCTAAAATTGTATGTAACCATGAATAACGTGTTGCCATGTCCACCAGGAGAGGACAGTATAGATGTCAAAAAAATATGCCAGCAGTTTATCTCAGTTAACGAGAGGAGAAAGCATGTGTTTGGCTCCTTCACATAGTGGCCATTGGTTGTTGTGTCCATGACTGTTGCTGTAACAGTAGTTCATGTTTAGAATAAAAAAATCCCAGCTCACTGATTTGATCGGGGCAATAGTGTGCCTAAAATGTTGCATAATTTTGCTGAGAGATCTTTTACTTTGTGGTAATCTTAGATGAGTAGTTTTATGGACAAAAATCACCAGGTCATTTAGTTTTCCCTTAGTGCTAATGTATAAGAGATGTTGGTGTACTATAACTGAAGTAATGTTGTTAAGTCCTTAAAGTCATATTCTTTTACTGTCATGACTGTATTTGAAGCTTTTTTTTTGTTTGATACCTGATTTATATGGAATATGGCTGAAGTAAACTAAAGTCTAAAATACTTAGTCATTTGTTTAGTAGTATTTAACATTATATAATTCACATATAAGACTATGAATTGTAATTTTAAATGGTTTAAAAGCATGTAGAATAGCATATGTAGGCAAGTATATTTCTCCTTTTTTTTATCAAGAAGCAAAGACAAGGAAAAAAAAGAAACAGGGCAGGGTTTGGTGGTTGAATCATCCATCCCCATCAATGCCAAAACCAAATCTACGTCCTTGGCTTCGAGTATCCTGATAGTTTGAATGACTCGGGGGAGTTGATTCATTTAAACTAACATAATCATCCTGCTGTAATCAGGTTTCTGTAAGGCAGAGTAAATTGATTTTTTGAGCAATTATTAAGTCATGTACTATAGGGCTGCTCAGTTAATCGAATTTTAATCACGATTACAATCTGGGCTTTCAACGATCATTAAAAATGACTGAGCCGATTATTAGCCCCTCCCTCGTGCTTTACTCTCGCGCTGCTCCGTGTGGCAAATCGAGCGCACCTCTCTGCATTTCGAACGCGTGTCACAACAATTAAGAGCAGTGGTCTCCAACCTTTTTTGCGCCAGGACTGGTCTATGCCCGACAATATTTTCATGGACCGGCCTTTGAGGTGTTGCAGATAAATACAACAAAATAAAACTAGTACCGGTACCGAAAAAAAGAAAATTTATTTATAACACACGTGAAAAGACCAAGGAAAACCGAGTAAACGATAACAAAATAACGCTGAAAACCGATAAAAACACTGAAAACTATACATTTCACACCTGAGCCTCAACTCTCGCAGCCCGGCCGGTACCAAACGACTCACGGACCGGTACCGGTCCGAAGCCCGGGGGTTGGGGACCGCTGATTAAGAGGACCCGAGGGAAGCTCGGAAAGCTAAGCAGAAGTTATTTGGAGAGGAGAGTGACTGCCGTTGGTTGAAAAGAGAGGAAAAAAAACTTCAGTGGTGTGGAAACATTATGGGTTCGCGGAGTCAGACGTGGATCAAGTAGACATAGTGTGTAAACTTTGCTACAGTGTCGTAGCTGTACCACAGAGCAACACTGCAAAGTTCACTAAACATAGATGTTTACATTTTTCATTTATTTTTTATATTGCAAACATTTGCACTGTTATCAGTATTTGCACACTATTTTATATTATTTTATCTTTAAAGTCATTATTCAAAACATTGTTACTGTTAAATAAATATCGTCAAATAATCGAGATCTCAATTTGAGTGAAAATAATCGTGATTATCATTTCTGCCAAAATCGAGCAGCCCTATTGGAGACCAAAACAGCCAATCAGATTTTTTTGCATCCAAGTCTGTGATTGGCTGGTTTTGTGGCACAACTATAACGGTGTATAGAAAGAGTTGAGCGGAATGTTGAATGTTGAGAGCGCAAGCAACACATTGCGAGCAAGCGGAAATGCAAACACTGAGCGACAGCGGCTGCTATTGTGTGTGTATGGATAATAGCAAACACTGAAATACAGTTTTTGCACGCAGCAAAAAGTTCACTCAAATTTAGCTTTTCTGCGCTCAAAATAAATTTCTCCTCAAAATGCAACACTTGCACCTGCAAATTTTTTTTACGTGCGCGCAAATTTCTTTTACGTGCGCTCAGAACAGTGGCACAAAAATAACGCCATATAATTGAGCTTTCATCAGGTTAGCAAAGATGCACAGAAAAGAAGATCAGATACCAACTAGGAAGAATCAGAAATACAAACGCAACAATATAGTCATCCCCTGTGGGGCTGATTTATCAGAAAAAACCCAGGAGAGTCTCCAAGGACAACATGCCAGTGTACTTCAGACCCAGCCACACACTCAGACAAAAACTGTTTTATCCCAAAGACAAAACTCCTGAACACAAACTTAAGAACATATCCTGTATCCTGTTGCAAGGAATGCTCAGACATCTACACTCGAGAGACAAAACAGCCACTTGATAAATGCATGGTACAACGTGGAAGAGCCACCTCCACGGGACAAGACTCGGCTGTCCATCTGCATCTAAAGGACAAAGGTCAATGTTCACATTTTGGACAGAGAAGACAGATGGTTTGAAAGAGGAGTGAAAGAAGCCATCTATGTTCACTGTGAACAACCGTCTTTGAACAGAGGTGGTGGCTTACGAGACCAACTGTCTGGCACCCATAATCCAGTTTTGAGATCCCTTCCCAGACATCCTGGCTCAACCTCAATAAATCACATGATATATTTGGGCAAGGTTTCACAATGGGTCCACCCGAAACCTTGGCTGATTGTGACCCACACCCGTTTTCACACCTTGGCTCGTGCGGACACTCCCATAGGTCTTCAAATCTGGGACTCTCCACTGATTGCATTTAGAATTGAATAAGCTTCTCGGATGAGAGGTGAAACGTCTTCAAGAAAACTTAAAGAAGTCCAGATACTTTTCTTTCCAAGTGGTTTTGAATTCTTCCCTTGCAACAATATTTATAGTAATAATAATAAACACCTTTTATTAGTAATTTGATTTTGTGCTCACTTATGTTATCTTTTTTTAATATTTACATTTGTTTGATGATATGAAATATTTAAAAGTGATAAACATAGAAAAAAATAAACAAGAACAAGAAGGGGGCAAATACTTTTTCACACCACTGTATGTGACTCTTCCCTTACTGTTGTGTACTGTAACTTTTGAGCCTGGAAACCTTCCTCAATCCAATTCTTCTTCATCCCGAGACAATCAAGCGAATTTGTACGAGAGCAAAAGAAGAGACAGAAATGATTTCTTTCTGTTCAAATCTTAAACTTGCTCCCAAGCTATAGTAGAATGGCAAGCGTTATTTCAAAACACCTCTCTCTTCTCATTTCATGCCAATTTCATTTCTTGGTAAATTAAATTGTAGCCACTTTATTATTTTGGGTCCCACAGATCCCACTACTGTGAAAACATGTAAAGATTATTAATCGTTTTGTATGCTTTGTGGACTGTGCGTGTACAATGCTTTCACTGACTTTCCACAAAATTAGTAAGTCATGTGCAAGTATATCATGGTGACAATACAAACTGGCATCTCTCTGTTTTCTTTTGTTTGTTTTTATAAGCAGTACTTCTAACTTGATTATTTTGATTCTCTTATTGCAAAAAGTGTTTTGTTGAAAATTTTAATTAGGTGCAGCCCAGCACAGAAGCATATACAAGCTCCTTAAAAGCTGCTTAAAAATAAAAGCATTTTGGGCCACATTCTCAGTTATTTTACAGTTTTGTAACACTACCTGCAAGAAACACAGAGGCAGGGATGCTGGTGCAAACTTAGCTTGAAAATATCACAAGGCTTCTCATGCATGTTAATATATTCCATAAATAAAACAAAAATTAGGTTTAAACAATGTATTATGAATGTTGTACATTCCATTTTTCTAACGAGAGTAAATACAACATTTAATTACTACATTTTGTAATACCGACATATCTTCTTTTTATATATGACACATTTAAATAGGCTTAAAATAAGCTCAATATGGCAAGAACATATTCAGGTTTTTCACATGGCATAATGTGCACAAGAGTTGTCCACCTAATTAGAAAGATACAACCACCAGTTGCTGGAAAAATGTGTATTCTCTACCACGGGTTGTGTCATGGTCCCTGTGATCAACAGCTGATCCTGTATTAGGCAACATGTGTTTTTGTTGTTTTGCTCTTTCTCTCTCTCCTGCTGGGGCAGTGCTCATTACGGGCTCCCACCCCTGGCCCATGCAACTGCCATCTCCACACCAGCCGCTCAGTAGTTTGAAAATCTGAATCTGTGAGTTGCTTCCATCAGTTCGTCTCTAACTGAAGTTTTTGTGTGCAGATCTTTCCCGGACTTTTCCCTCCCTGCCTGTAATCCTGTGAACGAGTGTGTGGATGTGTGTGACCCAGTTACGGAGTGAGGAGAGTGATTTGGAGACCCTTTGGAGCGCGTTTGGTCCCCTTCCTTTCCCTCACGGACCCTGGAGCCCTGGACCCCCCACCCCCCAGCACGTTGTATATATTATCACCTGGTGTTGTCTGTATGAATAAATTAACTGTCTTCTCTACAAGGATTCCTGATCTGCGCCTGAGTCCGTTAACAGGTTGACATTGAATACATAATGGGCTTGGATTTACAACATTATGAATGAAATGTGCTCTATTTGGAAGCAGCCACCCCCCTCCCCTTTCGACGGGTTGTGTGTGAAACTTTAAATCATCAAACTGTAAATTATAAATTTTAAATTGTTACTGATCCTTTTACCCCGAGTCCTAAAGTATATATTTATTTTCTTACTCTTCTTATATTTATTGTCTGTTTACTTGCACTGCTGTAACTGGAGCCACGTTGTCTCGTCTCTCTATATACTGTACTGTACTGTATGTAGCGGAGATGGCAATAAAGTTTACTTTGACTTCAGCAGCGAGCAGGTGCACCGAGGGCTCTCGCGCTCACGTTTTGCATTTTTTTTTGCATCCAAGAATTTCGAAAAAACATCAGTGCAAATTATAAGTCTGTATCATGATGTCTGGTCTTTTCGTGTTTGTTGGTTTGTTTTTATTTTGTTTTATTTTGTGAGCTGGTAGATGCTGCTCCATCCAGAGAATCCCCCGCAGCCCCGCCCTCTCCCAGCAAATGGGCGATAGAAAACCGATCGGTGCCTATGCCATTCCCACTATGCGCTGGCATGACGTCGGGGCAGCATGAGTATGAGCAATTTTTTTTTTTTGGCCGATACCGTGATGCCGCCCCCCACCACTATGCCGCCCCGGGCAACCACCCGTGTCGCCTTTATCAAAAACTGCTACTGCTCACCCAGGCAATGCAGTGATTAAGTTCGCAGATGATACCACCATGGTGGGGCTCGTCTCTGGAGGCGACGAGACAACATACTGAGCTGAGGTTCAGAGGCTGTCGGATTAGTGTGCAGACAACAACCTGGACCTCAATACAACCAAGACAAAAGAACTGGTAGTCGACTTCAGAAGGAGGAAATCTGAGCTGCAGCCTGTCAGGATCAATAGGGGAGAGTGTGGAAAGGGTGTCCAGTTTCAAGTTCCTGGGTGGGCACATAGACACACACCTCCAATGGAGCTCAAACACCTCAGCGGTTTTAAAGAAGGCCAACAGCTCCTCCACTTTCTGAGTATCCTCAGAAAAATGGAGCTGAAGAAGGAGCTGCTGATTGTCTTCTGCTCCACTGAAAGTGTGCTGACATACTGCATCTGTGTATGGTTCTCCAGCTGCACCATGGCACACAAAAAGGAACTTCAGTCATCAATATGGCCCAAAAAAATCATTGGATATCCTCTTCCCTCCCTGAAGGACCTGTACAGCACTCGCTGTCTCAAGAGGACACGCAGCATCCTACGGGACTGGACACACCTGGGACACCGGGGGTTTAAGCTGCTGATGTCTGGCAGGAGGTTCAGCTACTGATTTTGGGTTGACAAACAGACTTAAGCACAGCTTTTACAACAGGGCAATAGCCATAATCAGTGCGAACAACCGAAGTAGTAGAGCAGGGGATCCAGGAGGCAGTTCAGACTTCCCAAACACAGAAACACCAGATAGAGTGCGTAAGAGCCATCAGGTGCCTCCTGGCTCTTCTTGGGTCCTTCATTTAATTGCAGGTAGTGTGCAAGCAGCAGACCGTTTGTAGGCATAAAGCACAGCAAAAATATCACCAGCACAGTGAAAGTCATTGTCACTGCTCTTCTTCTCCTATGTGATGTTTCTGGAACATCATGTTGGTCTCTGCTCAATGACCTGATTACTTTGGTGTAAGATACCACTGTGATGAGCAGAGGCAGGAAGAAGAGGAGGCAGCAGAGAGTGATGAAGTAGGTATTTTGCCAGATAATATTTTCTGTGGCGTGGACATCATGGCAGGTGGTGATGTTCAACTCACTAATGTTATAAGTCTGGACAGAGGTAACGAGAGGCAATGAACCAGCGAAAAATAACACCCACATGGTTATACAGGTTAGAACTGCAGTCCGTGAGTTCCTCCAAGCCATAGAGGAGAAAAAGAAAAATGGGGATTGTTTTGTTCCGAGAATTCAGGATAAAAACAGCAGCAGCTTACAATCACAGTGTATGACCTGAAATTTTTGTTCTACATCCCCACTGGTGAGGGAACCAGCCTGTCCTCAGCAATGGCAGGCCTGCTGCATCTCACAACTGCAGAACTGAGTACCCAGGGAATATTTCCAAATATTTCCAGATCACAGTTAGTTTAGGTGGCATTAAAAAAATACCTTTTTCAGTTGACTTTAATCCAAACATCAAAAAATTTCTATGGCTGATCATAGATAAATCAACAAATTGCCCATTTCATCACCAATGTACTCATCATCATTTTTTAACAGTGTAGTGGACAGTTTTCATATGATTGTTTGGTTTTTCTCTGTATCTATGAAGCGCCTTGAGGCGACTTTTGTTGTGATTTGGCGCTATATAAATAAAATTGAATTGAAAATTGAATTGAATTGAATTTTCTTACCGTTATTGCCTGTGTGGGAGACAGCACACGTACATAACAGAACCAATAAAAAAGTTGAAACTGAAAACTTTCTGCAGGTGAGAAAAAAAGTAGCTAAATTAAATAGCGGAACAAAGCCAACACTTTGCTGTTATTCTCTTCACGTTCCTTTATGTATATGATTCCATGCCTCTCCTGCTCCCATTCATCATCAAGAAATATATAAGTGGATATAAATATGTAATCTGTTTGAAACGCACCCCTCCACACCAATCAGAGTGGTTTGCACATAGAGATGTTACACTCTTTTCTCATTTCACAGTTGCACATCATTTCCTCTCCTCACGTTTTAGTTCCTCCCACCAGGGAGTAGCAGAGGCGCCAATAAACAGATAGATGAAAAACAAGTAGAGACAACAGCCATTTACTGAAGTGAATCCTTGGAGTCTTATTTTATAGAGATATCAATTAGATATGAAGAGCCCTAACCCAGTCCTTCAACTGCTTCTTTTTGTAGAGCTTTGACAGCATTTCAAGGGCAGTATAATGTGATATATGCCATGGTATGAAGAGTCTAGGATCACTAATTGCAGATTTTATTATTATCATGATTATTTATTTATTTATTTAAGAAGATGACAAACATGACATGTTACGGGTTTTCACTGTTTATAAATAAGTGCTTAAAACTTATTGGCAATAATGTATAAACAATAATATATATTAAATAGAAAATGGTTTCCTGCAATTAAGTGTAATGGCTATATAATTACATATAGCTGTGCATGTTCTAGATTACTATCTGTGAAAAATGTCTTTAAATTTTTTTATTTTTTTTTTATTCATTCACTCTAAAGACCTCTGCCATCACACATCTGTGGTATCTGCTGCTTTTGTTGGGCAGTATAAATAGCAATTCATCAAAACAGACATGAGTGAAATACAGCGAATAAAGCAAAAACTGTTTTTACAATTCTAACTAGCTTGAAAGTCAATATTTGGTATGACCACTTTTATTCTTCACCATGACTTGAACTTGTGAAAGCTTTCATGTAATTTGTTTAACTAGTCTTCAGGAATAGTTCTCAAGGCTTCTTGAGGGGCATTCAAAGCTCTTCTTTGGATGTTGTTTCCCTTTGTTCCATTCTCTGACAAGATGATGTCACACTGCTTGAGTAATGGTAAATGGACTGGTTCTGATCTACGCAGGCACTCAAACCACTTGGTATTTCCATCCAAGTTCTAACCAGGCCCAAACAAGCTTAATGAGCCCCTGTAGTCCCTGAACTATTGTGATACCTTGGGTTTATATTGGCAGTCATGTTCATAATTTTTTGAAGTACAAACAGCTTGGAGTGTTTTTTCAGACAAGCTGTACTTACACTACATTAACATAAATGTGTTTTCCATTGGCCATGTAGCCACCGACAACAAAGATTTAGCTAACAGGCTAACATGACTGGGACTTCTGTATTCAATGATAACCAGAGATGGGTCGAGTATCCAAAAATTGTACTCAAATAAGAGTAAAAAAGTACTTGGTGAAAAGACTACTCAAGTAGTGAGTAACTGTTTGAAATGTCCGATTTATTTTTTAAATAAATGCTATCAGACAAACAAAAATAAATAAATATACAAATTTTAGTATTTTCCAACAGGAATATATGTATAAAGATCAACAAAATAAGGCACAACAATTCTAATTTCCAGATTTCAGTTTTTCCACAACATAAAGCTTTTTTCACCAATACCTACAGTAAATAATATAAATATATAAACAGTGCAAACAATTTCTAGTGACAAGATATGCTGTAAACTTTATATTCATTTTGCTCCAAATGGCACAGCAGCCTCAGAGAAAACATTAGAACAAGGCAACTTCAACATAAAGGCAGCTCAGTTTACCATAAGTTGTATGGGTGTGCATTTATTTCTGCATATTTAGCAAAAATGTGCCATTTCTTCACTCAGTGAAGTGATGGTTAAGCTTCAGCAGCAGTTTGCTCTCAAGGTTCTTTCTGTGAAGCTGTAACTGTTTAGCAGTGAACAGGAGTCCTGCCTGACTAAGAAGTCCTTCACAAGCTCCAGATGCATGAAGAGCTGTATTGATTTTGATCGACAGCTTCTTGATGTGAGGAACATCCCCCAAGAACCCGAAGAATAGAGTCCTGGCCCCTAGCCCTGCCAGTGTAGCAGAAATGATGATGGATGATGATGGCAGCAGCAGCCGTTCTTCTCTGGGTGAGTAGCTTAATGTTGTTCGTGTGTAATTCACGTTGAGTAGGCTAACCACGTTATTACATTAATGTATGTAAGGTGAACTAGCAAACACCATCGTAATTACATGGGGCTGTCTTCTTGTTTGATGGCAGATGCTCCCTTCACCCTGGCCAAAAAGGCTAAAATGACCAAAGAAAAAGTGGAAAACAGCTAAACATGAGAGGTTTTGGACAAAGTTTTTTTTCCCCCATTGATTAAGCACTGCTTCCAGCCAAGAGTGATGTCATAAATCCCCTATAGCTGCAGAAAAGGCTAACATTGTTATCTTTTTACAAAAAAACAGCTGAACATGAGAGGTTTTTGGACCAATTTTGTGTTCTTCATTCTTTAAGCACCGGTTCGAGCACCATTTAAGCACTGGCACCGTTTCAAAAGAACCGGTTTGGTACTGGTATCGGATAAAACCTAAACAATACCCATCCCTAGAAAACAGGCAACCCACCCGCAGTAGATGTGCTCGGTGTGAGGTCTCGCAGCAAGTTATCAAATACGGCGCATTTCTCGGCTTTTAACAAAATGCTATACGTCGCCAGGTGTTTCATCAGATTCGAGGAGTTACCTCCTTTGCACAGTATCACCTTAAAGTACTTGTTGCAGGCTGCTGAGTTTGCATCATTTGCTGTTAAGTACAGCCAGAATTTGACCGCTTCGACTTGGGCATTTTTAATCTGTAGCTCTGCTCTAAAAGAACGTACGTACCTGGACCCACCTACTTACGCTGGCAAAGGTAAAATGATTGGCTAGAATCCAAAGTGCATGACATCTCAGGAAACAAAAACCGAAATAAAGCACCGAAATGTGCGCTGCTTTTCGGTCTGGTTATTACCGTTTATGCCATAATGGCACCGGATACCGGTACCCATCCCTACTCGTTACTACCCACCTCTGATGACAACATACTGTAGATTGTAATAAACTGCTCTGCCACCTGGCTGTAGCTCAGGTGGCAGAGCAGGTCAGCCACTAATCAGAAGGTCGGTGGTTCGATCCCAGGCTGCATCCTGGCTCCAAATATCCTTGGGCAAGATACTAACCCCGTGTTTACCTACTGCTGGTGTGTCCGGCAGCCTCGCCTCTGTCAGTGCGCCCCAGGGCAGCTGTGGTTACAATGTAGCTTGCTATCGCCAGTGTGTGAATGACTGAATGTAGTGTAAAGCGCTTTGGGGTCCTATGGACTAGAAAAGCGCTATACAAATGCAGGCCATTTACCATTTACTCCAAATGTTAATATAAATAAGTGCTGCACAAATGGTTAGGCACTAATGGAATCTAGGAAATTTGTGTCTCGATGTGAAGTCTCCTGAGAATCTTATCCATTAGCTGGGAAATGTAGATCATCTGCTTAGAATCAATCACTTTGGGCAAATAAGCTGAGTGTTATATTACTGACCAAAGTTTCCTGAAGACTATACATTTACAAACATTTATCTCCTCGGGGGTAAATGACTGGCAACATGGCTTTAATAGTCACATTCAACAGCCAGCTTGGTAATAAACTTAAAATGTCTAATTTCTCTGCAAGTAAAAAAAATCCATTAAAATGTTTTATCTTTATTATTTGTGTTTTGTAATGCAAAAGAGTACATTATCACCACAATGTGTTCTGGTATCTTGTGATTTTGTGTTTATTATCATAAACTGTGCTCCTTGTACCTTCAACTGTAGCAGGCCTGGAGTACTTGGTATAGGTTTAATGCTGTGCAAACTGCAAAATACAAGATACAAAATGCATATAAAGGTGGTTAACATCAAAATAAAAGACAGAATTTCAAGCTAAGCGTGTCCAGAGGTCCGCTGGATCTCACTGTAAATGCTCTATTGTTTCAGCTTAACTTGTTAATGTCAGTGTTTAAATATACCTTTTTGCCACAGTGCTTTTCAAGGATAAATTACCTTTTTAGATTTTGTGGCTGAAACAGGCTGTACTAACATCTGTAATGACAACCTGATGACCGATTTTCACCTACAGCCAATTTAGAGTAACCAATCAAGTTATCTTACAAGTCTTCTTCTTCTCATAGATCTGATTGTTGTGAAATTACAGTACTTTTCAAAAGGTCCTAAGTAAGCCCTCATTTCTATAAATTTTGGTTTCAAGGAGCCCGATTTTTTTAGTCATTGTATAGGCCTTGTACAGAACTATGGACATTGGCTGCTTCTTTTTTTTCTTTCCATTTTCAGTGCAGTCATTGCACCTGTTTCCCTGAAACTACTCAGGGTGGCTGTCAAGAAGCCATTCTTAAGAAAGGGAAACAGGGAGAAAAGGTTGAGGTATGCCAGATTACACACAAACTAAACTAAAAGTCAGAAGGTTTTGTCAATACATAGTTTGTGGCTGCATTTTAGCCAGTCGTATTGGGCAGCACGGTGGGATGCACAGCAAGAAAGTCCTGAGTTCAATTCCACCATAAGGCGGGGGGTCTTTCTGTGTGTAGTTTGCATGTTCTCCCCGTGTTTGCATGGGTTCTCTCCGGGTAGTTTGGCTTCCTCCCACCGTCCAAAGAGGAGTTAGTGGAGATAGGTCAATTTATTATGTGAATGCGGGAGTGAGAGCGAATGGTTGTCTGTCCCTGTGTGTTAGCTCTGTGACAGACTGTCGAGGGTGTACCCCGCCTCTTGCCCTATGACAGCTGGGATAGGCTCCAGCGCCCCCCCCCTGCGACCCTGAAAAGGACAAGCAAATGGATGGATGGTGTTGGAGATCTTGTCAAACATTGATATCTGGGAAGTGTCTGATTGGCAATTGATTTATTTTTCAGCATGGTAATTACCCAAATATATTGCCAATACATTTAAAGCATACCCAGATAGAAAAAAAAAAAAACACAAAATAGACACTCACTTATGGGCCTCCCTGGAGCCCACACCTCAACATTATGGAAGCATCTTGACAGAGAAAAAAAACAAACAAAAGGCAGCTAAAGAAGAGCTGTGGACTGTCCTTCAAATCTGTTTTGCCTTATGTAATATATTTTCATGCTCCTTTACACATATTTCCAATTTTACTAGGAAAATATAAAGCATATAAAGGGGTTACTCAAAACTGTATTTTATAGGAACAGTAGGTGAGTTATAGTTCCTGTGGGTTGTGTATAATTGTGCTCATCACTTCAAAGTTACACATGTCATGCTGATAATGGAAACTGGCATCTCTGTTTAAATGTCCACTTTGACCAGTAAATCTATCAGCAGTAACAGCTATTTCTTGTTTTGTTTTAAATATTTGGCTACATTCACCCACACTTCTGAATGAAAGATGAGGCAAAAGGAATATACAACTGCCTACTGGAGAGAAAAGGACATTGGTGCAGTAGGATGAACTGACACTCATCAATGCACACTCTCACCAACAGAGGGAGGCATGAAACAAACTATGAAGGGCTTTAAAATTATAGATGGCATTGAGACATGCTTGTAGTGGGAGTCAAAAATATTTATTCAGTGAAAAAAATGCTGCAAAAAAATAAATAAAACTGGTATATGTAATAAAAACAAAAAGTCATAAGTAACTGCTTTTCACTGGTTATATATAAACACTTTAAAACAAGCAAACAGTTAAAAAAAATAGCAAACTGTTAAAAAAAATGGATTGAATAATACTTACAGAACAGTGAGCCTTTATATATAGGGTGCATAAAAATAATAGTATTTCATTTCAGTGTTGCTCTAAAAAGCAGTCTTATCTGAACTCCCTTCATCGTTTAAAAGGCATAATTAGGAATCCAAACAAAGCTAAACCCTATATATAGGCTTTAATTGTTGTTGTTGTTTCATAACTTAAAGAAAAAAAAAATCACATTTAAGGATTCAATTAAAATGTCAGCTCAGTGAGAGTTAGATGAGTAGTTTCTTATATTGGCTGTCGGTGTTTTCTTGGAAAGAATCCACTTTAATTGAAGAGTTTATTTTTGAACTTTCTGTACAGCTGGATTTCAGCATTGGTCTGGTGCTGGATCTGCATGAAGCAGGTAATGAATTACTAATATCATTTCTCTTTGTAACCTTATGACACTTGAGCACGTTGGAGAGTTGTCTCTGGCATTGGGAGGATCCAAAGTAGTAGAGCAGGGGATCTAGGAGGCAGTTCAGACTTCCCAAACACAGAAACACCAGATAGAGTGCGTAAGAGCCATCAGGTGCCTCCTGGCTCTTCTCTGTGTTAAACTGCAGGTAGTGTGCAAGCAGCAGACAGTTTGTAGGCATGAAACACAGGACAAATATCAACAGAACTGTCAAAACCATCACTATTGCTCTTTTCCTTTTGTGTGAGCTTCCAGGGAGCCTTTTTTGGAGTTTGCTCAGTGACCAGATGACTCGAGTGTAGGACACCACTGTGATGAGCAGAGGCAGGAAGAAGAGGAGGCAGCAGAGAGTGACGAAGTATGTCTTTAACCAGACGATCTTATCTGTGGAGTGGACATCATGGCAGGTGGTGATATTCAACTCACTGATATGAAAAGTCTGGTCCGATGTAACAAGAGGCACAGAGCCAGTCAAGGATAACACCCACATGGTTATGCAGGCTATGACTGTGTTCCTTGGCCTCCTCCAAGCCAGAGAGTCAATGGGATAAACAACAGCAAGCAGACGGTCCACACTGATGCAAGCTATGAGAAGAACAGAACAATACATGTTCCAGTAAAAGGCAGCAGTGACCACACGGCACATGGACGGGCCAAATTTCCAGTTGTTGCCTTCAAAGTGGTAGGAGATCTTGAAGGGGAGCATCAGTGCAAAGAGCAGATCAGCTAAGGCCAGGTTCAGCATATAGATTGCAGCTGGCTTCTTAGGACGGATCCCCCGAGCAAAGGCCAGCAGAGCACAGATGTTAATTGGCACACTGATGGAGCAGACCAGCGTGTAGAAGGAAGGTAAAAGGATGGTGGACACAGGGCCAGTTAGAAACATCAGGGCCTGTTCCGAAAAAACTTTTCTGTCCTTGGGACCATTTAAAGAACGATTTAATGTGCCGTTATCATCATAATCTATTGGTTCATCCGTCACTGACTGGCGTAAGCCATACAAAAAGCCCCTTCCATGTGGAGCAGCTGGAGAAAGAGAGAGGGGGGGGGGGGGGGGGGGGGACAGTCTGATCAAAGGTAAAGGAAATGGAAAAGTTTTGGCTAATCCAACAGGAAGACAATCTTCATTTGGTATCAAACAGTTTAACAAACATATACCACATTTTACTAGGTCCAGATTATGCATTTCTAATTTATCTAATTACCTTAATACCAGTTTTGTCCATTGAAGAAAAATCAATTTCAATTTTAAC
Source organism: Pundamilia nyererei (assembly GCF_000239375.1). Classification (NCBI taxonomy): domain Eukaryota; kingdom Metazoa; phylum Chordata; class Actinopteri; order Cichliformes; family Cichlidae; genus Pundamilia; species Pundamilia nyererei. The sequence continues at coordinate 1,654,094 of NW_005187403.1, read as the reverse complement.
AATACTTACCAAATTTAAAATCGCTAATTAAATCATTTCTTAAAAACTTAAAAAGTGCTCTTAATTGCTACTATTTTATTACTTCAGCTTGGAAGGGAAAACACTTCTTCAATGACTTTAAAATAAAAAAAAGAAAACCATCAATTTTATGCCGACTAAATGTAGCTAAATCAACACATTTCCAGTGAAAGTTTTTTAAACAGTGTGCAGGGAATGCCAGAGTTTTAAACATAGTAGAAACTTTTCTTACTTGCGTTTTCTCTTGCGTAGGCAGCACCGAAACACGACACAAGGCACAGAGAAACTAACAGAGACATCGGAAGCATTCTGCTCACCGGTCAAAAATAAAATCACTAAACGAGAATAAATTGATTAAATGCGCGACGTTAATACTCTCCGTTCCCAGTCGACCCAGAGTTCTTCTGCTGCCGCTCTTCTACAGAAGCACGTCAAATGTGGCTTGTTTACGCCCAAATTTCGGCTGGTCAGATCCTATCGCGCCCCTCCACCAATCAGAGAGGTCTGTTCCCAGACACATTCCTGTGGTGTGATGTCACCTTTCCAGTCACACAGCAAGGTCAAGATCTAACCAAAGACATGCGAGCAGCATCGACCCCCCCATCCTCCCCCCCGCACCCCCCAAACCTCGTCAACAAATTAGGACCGTTTTAATTAATGATGTAAACGGTTAGAAGACAGTTCATAGATTTTTGTCTATTTAAATAAAAAAAAACAAACAAACAAATTTTTAAAGTTCTCTAATGAAACCTTTTACCTGTCGTTTTAACACACGATGAAAAACAAAATTAGAGTGAGACGGGGCTTATAACGTAGCATATTTCAAAGAAAAAGGCACAATGTGTTTCAAATGGCACATACAAAACAGTGTGGGTTTTTTTGTTTGTTTGTTTTCTTTAGACAGTGAAGTTAGATGAGCCTCATGCTTTTTTTTTTGCTTTTTTTTAAAGCAAAAACTCTCCTCTCAACCCAGGAAGCATGACTAACACTGCAGAAAGTTGTGTCCTTTTTCCGGACAGCACATTGAACTCTGCCTAAGAGCTGCATTCTATTTGATGAGTGATAAGAAACAATGATAATGAAGCACAGTAACCTAGTAGTGAAGGGACAACAACAGCAATTTATTTATCACCACTTTAAATTGATCTTTCGTTCAGCTAAATATGAAACTGATTTTCTGTTCTTGGGATGTAAACATCCAGCAACACATTTCAAAGTATTAACTTCTGGGAAAATGCCTTGGAATAAACAATTTTGTTTGAAGTGATTTAACTCATCCCTGCAGACTCTTAACTGCTTCCTTTGTTTGTGACAGAGGGCAAATGGAAAGCTCTATAGGGTCATTAATTTTGGAACAAATATATTTTCAGACAACAAAAGCCAAACTTTTTTCCCTTTTCTTCTTTTTATTTTTTTTAACCCTTTGTGATGAGATAAGATGTTGCCATTACTTATTTTAGACATATTCAAAAGGTAGCTGGTAAAATTATAAATGTGCCTTTACATCCTCCGTTCCTGGTAGCAAATTGCTCTTCAGAGTTTTTCCCTTTTTTGTCTATGTGTCCTTACATTTTTGTTTACTTGCTTATGTAAACTGTTTATCCAGATTGCAATTGCTTGTCTTTCCAGGAAATTACATGACCATGGTACTTCCCACTGGTGAAAATGACCAAGAGACAACCAACACAATAATCAATCATACGAGTTAAAGTAAAGGGAGTTTTTATATTCATGTATCTGCTTTAAAAAAGTCTATATTTTTAAAGTGCTGGGATGAGAACAGAGGACAGTAAAACCACCAAAATGAAAGGCACCTTTGCCTTGAAATGTGCTGATTACATTTTCTCTGTGTAAGATGAAAAGAGAATTCCTGAGGGAGGGATGGGAGTAGGGATTGTCAGCAGCTGGACTTTTTCACCTTGCTTTTTGCTTTTGCTTTTTGCTTTCATGCTTTTATATTCACTCAAACTCAGAGAGGCAGACTAAACCCATTTCCTCCCAAAAATATTGGTCACAGTGAATTGTTTCTTATTTAAACATTCTTACATATTTAAACATAAAAAAAAAAATCATAACACAAATATAAAATCATATTTAAACATAAAATCTCTTTCTGCATTGGTGTTACCTAAAGCAATAGTTTAACATTTTGGGATAAATAAATTTGCTTTCTTGCTGAAGGCGCATATCTTGCACAACTATAAAGACCCAACCAGCGTACTTGAGCATAAAGACTGGAAAGCAGGAAGTATATCTATTTATTTATTTTTATTTTTTGGGGGCCTTATTATGGTTTTATTTTTGATAGGGACAGCAAAGACTGACAGGAAAGTGGAGGAAAGAGAGAGGGGAAGACATGCAGCAAATAGCCTTGGGTGGGACTTGAACCCAGGCCGCCTGGCCGCTTTCATAAAGTCCACATATATCGCCTATCTATACCAGAAAACTTCATTAATTATAGCCTACATTATTTTCTTCATTAGGACTTGAGTTTTAAATAAAATTGCTGACAATAGGGAGATTACATGGAAAGAAGTGGGTCTGCATATAGATAGTTAAAGCTTTTTTATGTTTATTGTGTTCCTCTTGTATGCCTTAGTGCATGACGATTAATCGATGCAAAACCTAAGGTATTTCAGTCATGATTGACAAGGTGTTGATCTTGTTACAGTTTTCATAGTCAAGCCTTCAGTTCTTGGGGTGGGGCAAAAAACCTGAGCAGTACTGGCAGCAAGTGTGTATTCTGGTGAATTCCGCATGTTGTAATCAACTGAACTTTCTCATGACTTCCTCAGAATGACTGGTGACTTGGCCATTCTTTAACATATATAAATAACAAATAATAACTCGTAACAGAAAATTGGTTGGCTAAATGAAAGTCACAGTATTTTCACAAATGTATTGAAGACACATAACATTTGATTTTCACCAAGAAGAAGCAGAATTTGAAGTTGATTACTTTGTTGATGTTATCTAGAAACTTCTACATACACGATACCACAAAACCACTTAACTCAGGGTCCATAATGAAACATGATGAAGTCCCAAGCAAGCTATGTTAGTTAGCCCCTGTTATGACACTTGAAATTCAACACCGCATTGCAGAATATAATTATATCCCCTGAAGGATGATTAATATACTTTAGGTAGCGCATTAGTGTTACTGCATTAGTATAGTGTTTTTGTACGAGGGTATCGTCTGAAATGAATTTCTACTTTGCTCTCTAGACACTCCCCAAGTTAGCTGCTGCTCTAGTGTTGGGCAGGAAGGAAGCATTATGCTTTCAAATACTTTTTTATTTCTTGAAACAATGAGTGCTGTGACCGTGTGGGAGAACAATAAAAATGATACTATAAGGCTCTGGGACTGGCAGTATAATTCTCTGGGTTAATGGCTGCCAGAAACTGTTTTCCTGAACATTTTTGTTGTGAGAAAAAGTACAGTTTGGTATGCACAGTAGTGGACATGTTGTTCCTGCAGCCTGCAAGGCTTGGGGAGTTTCTAAACTAACAAAAGTTCATTCGTGCAAATAGGAGGAGGAAGGATACAGACTGTGGGAGATTAGATCCAGAGCAATGTCACTGCCACGCTTCCTGCTTTCTGTTTTTTTAGCGCCTGTAACAGCTGAAACAAATGTCTTAATGTTGAAGACTTGAGCATGTTTTTCTTTCTGTTGGCAAGTGAATAGTGTATTACTGTTTTTTTTTTAATTAATACAGCCATAACAATTTTATGGGCAAACACTCAGATATCTACTTTAGCCTAGTTCCAAGAAATACAGACCATATAAATATATATATGTATATGTGAAGAAATGTAACTGTTGGTGCTTACTTCTTTGAACTGAATTAGAGCAAATTCATGTAAGTCATTACATCAGCGCCTTTGAACAAATAGCATGTTCATGCCAGCCTATGCAACGCATGAGGGTTCTTGCACTTGATGCGTTTAAAGTGTATGTGTAAAGGAGTCATAGCACTTCATTTGTTCCAGATTTTGTCATGTTACAGCCTTATTCCAAAATGCATTAAAAAAATTTCAACTTAAATTCTATGCACAGTACCCAATAATGAATAATGAATGGTGCAAATGAACATGAACAACAAAATGTGTAAAACTCAGATAATCAAATAAGATTCAACAGCATGTGATTCAGCATATTTGAAGGACTTGAACTTCTCTAAATTCATGTTTTCTCCAAACAAATCAACAGCAAACAGTGCAAATTTCTGAGCTCATAAATCCACCATCTTTTTATAATGTTCATGAGTTGCACAGTGTCTGTCAGTGAGAAGATTGGCATTGCATAGATTGAACCAGAGAGCTTTATCCTTTACATGTATCCATGTAAGATTTTTATAGTTGTCTGGCTCCACCAAACTCCAGAAATGCTGAGAATGCTGCTGAAATTTAAGGTGGACATCATTTTGGAGATTTATGATGTCCATCTCCAAAGGACCAACACTGAAAAGCTCAGTCATCTGCCCTGACAACTCACTAATGTCAACATCTAGGAAGAGGTTAGCAATAAAAGTCTCAGCAGGCTCCAGTTTCTCAAAGCCATAGAATCTGTCTGAAAACTCCTGTCCCAGTTTGGACACCAGATCACAGAATCTGTGTCCATTAAATACCTTTTCTGCTCCTAAATGGGACTCCAGTATCTTTGCAACTGAGATGAAGTGCTTAAGTCTTTTATTTAGTATCTGCTGGATATAAAATGAGAATTTAGCTGTGAACACCTTCACAGCACTGATCATTTCACACACTGTTTACTCTCAGCCATGCAACTGCTAGATCAGCTGGTTAATTCTTTCAGTCACGTCCACTAGGAAAGCCAGATCCAACAGCTACTCAATATTTCTTTGTAATGTGGTATCCTCTCCTCTTACTCACATAGACATTCACTGTGTATGCTATTGCTTCCTTGCAAGTAAATAAACGCGTTGGGACACACTACTGTGTGTCTCACTTCATAAGATAATTTTTCTAACAGGTTTTCTGTTTTCTTTGTATTATTGTAGGGTCTTTACCTTACAATATAAAGCAGGTTGAGGCAACTGTTGTTGTGATTTGGTGCTATATAAATAAAATTCAACTGAATTGAATTGAAGTGAAAAATGTCCATCCATATTCAATTTCCAAGGCAGGCTTACTTGTTTGATAGGATTTAAGGGTTTCTTTTATTCCTCTCCGTGAGAGCAAGTGGCTACATGGGTAAGTAGTTCACATATCTAACTATCAAACAAATTATCTCTGGTTTGAGTATGAGAGGAGCCATTAATGCATTGACAGCTGTGTCAGGAAGACTATCTGTTGCAATACTCTGTCAAATCAACTATATGGTGACCCCTTGTAAATAAGGGAGTTGTAGCTAAAAGATGCTAAAGATCTTTAGGGGGTATTATATGAGAACTGATCTGTGTCTGAGCTCGTTCACAGGGATCCACACACTTTCTGCTGAACACAATCTGACTACTCATCTACTCTCCTTATTTTTATAAGGAGAATGTGTGTCTGAAAACTTATGTCAACTGCAGAGAGAGACACATATATCAGATTTTAGCATCTGTTGATCTACAGCTGTGAAATCCAAAAACAGTATAGATATAGAATATTTCAGCTTGAAAAGATTACAGAATGAGGAACTTATTTTTTTTAGACTTGCAGTCTGCTAAACTAAACTAAACTACACTACTAAATAAAATACAACATCTGCGACCAGAAAACAGGAAGATACACACAGCAAACATAAGAAAAGAGCTGAAAACCATGCAGACGGCAGATATTTAGTGTGAACCACAACTTCCTCCCAGAGGAATATGACTAGAAACTCTTTGTAACTAAGAGTATGAGATCTGACAGAGAACACAACAGCAAAATGTCAGACGTCACTCAACTGAAAAAATAGGGAGATTTCTTCTGTGCAACTGGACAAAAATATTTTCTGTTTCTAGAAAGAGCATTGGTCCAGTGATTTAAAAGAAAAGAAGAGAAAAGTGCCCCCACCCCCACTCACTTTTCATTAACGCTTAAAAAAGATTGAGATAAAAAAAAGTTCAGCATGTTCCTGTTAGCAAGCATACATCTACATGTACCTTGAATAAATATCCTTTCTTCTATCACAGATAGGATCAAGATGACAAAAACACAATCGCATAACTTTTTAGAGAGTCACATAAATGTCATCTTTCTTGTTTCAAGACTCTATTGACAATAATTAATTTCCTAGGTTGACCTTGATCAGACAAAAGTGCTGATGTCAAAGGAAATAGCCTGGAGTACTGATTTATTTTAGTATATTCAGTGTTTGAAAGTGTTCCTGTTTTTTTTAAAATTCTTTGGCTGTATCATACCACACTTTTACTAACCAAGTAACTAAAGAGGAAGTTAGCAAGCACTTTCCCCCCCAAAAAATACACAATACAGTTTTGGCACATGACTGTGAACAGCACATTTTCCCCTCACCTTGCCCTCTAGTGACAGTACACAGAATTCCATGGCAGCGGAGTATTGGGCTTACAAGATTTAAATGACACCTGCTGTATGATAGTGTAGTAGTTTGCACCTTTTTAACATCTGGTGTAAAAATTTGATAAATAAAATATGCAAAACTACCCACTGTGGTAACCCCTTGTAAACAAGGGATACTACTACTACTAGTACTAGTAGTAGTAGTAGCTTCTCTTCTACTGTTATGTAGAAGAGTGCAGATAGACTTTTATATATTCTGTATTACTGGAAATTTTAACCTTTGCAGAAATAGGTGAAAGGTGTTATATTGCTAAAAATCCCTGGACGTCAGAGCCATGGGAAGGTACTTGAAGTTGAGGGTGCTGAAGTAAGAGTGTGCATGTGTTGGGTTGGGGGTACTAATTTCTGAGGTATAAAATATATATAATATATTCCATCTGACCCCACTGGACACAGCAGACAAGGTATTTTAATGAAACAGCAGCGCAGACACAGAATAATTTTGTTTGCGTACAGCTGACTAGAACCCATCTAAATATGGATATTGTTTTAGCCAGCCCAAAAACCAGATTTAGACAGCATACAACATACCCAAGAACTCTTTTGCACTACAGATAGGAATGTGAAATTACCGCTTAATGATGTAGGTGGGTGGTTAAAACACAAACTTAATTTAATAATGGAGTTTGACTAAAGTTTTCTCTTGGGATGTTAGGGTGCCATTAAACATGTTCTTTGTTACTGTCTTTTGAATGTTCTTAATTTATGGTTGTAAGGTACATTTACCTAACGTTTCAAACATCCACCACAGGATGGCAACATCGGGAAGAACAATAGTTACTTCTTCCAGATGTTGCCAAGTGCATCTCTGTCTGGTTTTTTTTTTTTTTTTTGTGCTGTTTGTTTTATTACACCAGACACAGAGTCTGCAGTCCATTCTCTAGAAAATCTTTAAAAACTAGTACACCTACTGGTAGAAAAAATAATGAAAGGTCACTGATGAGGGGAGACGGAGCAAGAGACTGAGAGATGGATTGGGGGCATGGCTGCAGTGATGCAGATGCTGTGCTGGTCCACCGTGGTGAAGAGAGAGCCAAGTATAAAAGATAAGCTCTCAATTTAGCAAGCTGGCTTGATTGCTGCTAATTCTACGATTAATTAACTTTCAGCGTCCATAGGGTCAGAGTTGAGAAGTAATAATGTACAAATGTGTTATACTTAGAATTTGGGGGTATCTGTACTTTACTTGAGTACTTCTTTTTCTCAAATTTTTTTTATGTTTACCCCCTACATGTTAACACAAATATCTGTACTTTCTACTCCTTACATTTTAAAAATGGGCTTGGTACTTCAGCTTCAACCCTTAAAGGGATGTAAGCCATCCTCATACAAGAATGCTACAGTACACAATGTGAAAACATTCCTACATGGATTACAGTCAGTTACTGCCTTTTCCCATTCTGACAACTCTGTCTGCCAAATATACAGCATAGCCCTACATATAACATACACATGTATGTTTATACTTAATTAACCAGCATCATTACATCCTTAAAAAATGCAAGGTTTTCTTATAACACTAGTTAAAGAAAACTAAATAAATTACAGTACGACCATTCTGGGAGTTTCAACATCCTGGCCATTCATCCATCCATTTTCTTCCTCTTATCCATGGGCCAAATTGTGGGAAGAGCAGCCTAAGCTTAACAGCCCAGACCTCCATCTCCTTCACTCCTTCCCCCTTCTTTACCTCATCATGCGGGAACACTAACACGTTCCCAGCATGATGTAAGCTTATAACCAGCTGTTATTGTTATAGCTGTCAGCTGTGTAGAGGATGAGATAATCCATTATATAAAATTTCAAGCACCTAAGCAATATTCTGTCCCTAGTGTCAAGTACAGAGGACTCCATTTCCTTTTATAAGTTGGAATGAGTGAAGAAGCAGCCAGCGCCCAAAGAAACTCTGGAGAACTATCAATTAAGATAATTTTAAAATATTTACAAGGTAGTCTGGCTATTGGAAGAAATATGTTAAGAAAGAGCTTGAATCCTCTACACAGCACTGTAATATGTGTTTATTGTAACGTTATGTTTGATTCACTGCAATGGCCAATTTGTAAAAAGTACTTTTCATGAAAATCGTTGAAGGTAAATTAAGAATAAGACCATGAACAACTGGTAACACCAGGTCATGTATAGATAAACTTTATCATGAAATTCCTTTGCATAAATATTAATATGTCATGATTATTAGTTTGCTGTAAATAAACCTTTTGTCCTTTTTTGTTTTGTCATATCAGATAAATGTGTCATATCTGACATATTATGGGCTCCAGCCCCCTGTAGCTCTGACAAGGATGAGCACAAGAGGATGGATGGATACTTTCAGTCACACATTTCTTTCAGATATCTCTGACTGTTACTGAAACATATGTTAAGCACAGCTCTTATCATATGGAAGGAACAAGTTAATGTTTTGGCTTCCTGATATTGGTCTCAGTTTGAGATATTTTGAGTAAAAGGATGTTGATATCATCTCTGCAGTTTGAGATATTTTGAGTAAAAGGATGTTGATATCACCTCTGCATGTTGTGAGTCTGAAGACTGGCATTGCATTGCTGAAACAATTGCACGACTGGAAGGAATGTGTAGAAATGTAGATTTGTACATTTCTATTTGAGGGAGAGAGGAACAAAATATGGGGAAGATACTTGTTTTACTTGTTTTTGCTCTCTGCATAAGCAGTACACAGCTGAAAAAAGGTAAGAGAATTTTATAAAAATTTAAGAGCAGATTTAAGTGTTTTTTCATGGAAATTGACAGTTAATCTGATAATTAAACTGCCACAGTTTCATTATTCAGATAAAAATACATGATTTTGCCATTGAATGGTTTATTATAGAATGGTTTTGAATAGTTAGCCAAACATTGCCTTGTGCAGCTCCGTCAGTTTGAAAACTTCCCGTATTTTCTGTCATGCATATTCATCTTTGATTTTTCAAGCGCAGAAAAAACAAGCGTGGCACTGAAAACGGTTTTCTATTAACAAAATATATCAGTACATATGTTGGTACAAATATATTTGAAATACATTTACATTTTGAATGTAACTTTCATTTTTGTATTGTTTTTTTTGTTTTTTGTTTTTTGCAGGACAAAAGACACGGAGGGAGCAGAAAAACAGCTCTGAGGTTGTTTTTCCCATGCTCAGAACATTTAAAGGGGCCCCAGTCATTAACATCCAGCCCTTCGTAAATGGGACTCAGGCTTCCTTTCTAACTTATTCCTCTCCAGCTCTGAACTTGCTCAACAACAGCACAGTACGGTACCTCGGTGGTTCTCTGAGCACCCGAGTCATTCCCATTATTTACACGTTGGTGGTTACAGTTGGGATTCCAGCCAACGTCAGTATCTTGTGTTTGCTAGTGACTAAAATCCGAAAGGTGTCTTCTGCCATCCTCTACTGCAGCCTGGCTGTCTCCGACCTCTTCCTCCTCCTCTCCCTCTTCTTTAAGGCTCACTACCATTTCCATGGAAACCACTGGGTTCTCGGAGAGACTGCTTGTCGAGTTGTTACGGCATGTTTCTACGGCAATCTCTACTGCTCGGCTACGGCGCTGGCTTGCATCAGCATCGAACGCCACCTTGCTGTGGTGTACCCGTTCCTGTACAAAAGTATGCCCAAGAGAATGTGCGCTGCCTGGGTGAGCCTGGCTCTGTGGGGGGTGTTTGGTGTCGCCATCATCCCAGAGCTCATCGTCCAGCAGAGCTACTGGCTCCCTCACCTCAACCGCACAACCTGCCATGATGTGTTGCCCCTGGATCACAGCTCTCACATGTTTCTGCTCTACTATCACCTGATTCTTATCATCTTTTTTCTTGTGGTGCCTCTGGTTGTTATAGCTGTGTGTTTTGCCCGAATCATCAACAAGCTCACAAGGTCACATTTTGACTGGGTGACGTACATCAAAGCAAGCACACTGGTGTTTAGTATCTTCCTGGTGTGCTTTGTCCCCCCTGGAGTCCTACACTTTGTCCATTATGTTCAACTGTTTGTGGATGGAACAGAAACTTTGTATGTGTACTTTAATGTGGCAGTGTGTTTGTGCTGTGTCCATGCCTGTCTGGATCCCTTCCTTTTCCTTTTCATGTCCAAGGCTGCACAGTCTAGGTTTCATTTTAAAACTTTCAAGAGAAAGACACTGAGCAGTGTCTTGTTAACACGTAACACGTAGACTAAGGGTTAGCAATAAGTAATTATGACTTTTTATTTTTGTAGCCAATCATGAGGAAAACGATTCTCCTTGGTTGCTATCCAAAGAGAAATCAAAAATACCTATTCTATTCATTTAAAACTTGCAGTTTACCTGAACCTGATTTTATCTTTGTTTAGTTTATGTGTGTGAGACACATATACAATTGGATATTAAAAAAAGAAAGCACTAACAGGCCAATTTATTAAGAACAGCTTACTAGTACTGAAATTGACACCATTTTGCCTCCAGAACGCCTTTAATTCTTCATGTAATATGTTCTGCAAGTTGCTGAAAACATTCCTCAACAATTTTGCCTATATTGACATGAAAGCATTATGCCGTTGCTACAGATTTCTCAGCAGCACATCCATGATGCATGATGTGATTAGCCAAGAAGTTATCTATTGCTATTAAAAACTATCACAAATCAATCAACATGAGTGACCTAAATCTTGCTAAGAGTAAACCTAACTTGATAATATACTTGTTTTGTTGCATAAATAATAAAGAAAATATCTGAAACGTTTATTCCAGAAAAGAGTTTTTGTGGCATTTTCTTCTTTTCCCTCCACATTCTAAAGCTATGAAATCACAATGACATGAAGGGTTAGCTGCAATGTTGATCCTGGAGGAACATTATTAGGATGGAATGCCACTGTGTGAAACCATGTGAACTGTAGTCTCAGTTGTACACACAATAAACACTGCTGTGTGATTAGATGTTAAGATAACACACTTATTTTGCAGGCAAAAATCAGCACACTTAAATTTCCTCTTGCTTACTTTGGCTCTATAACTAGCACATGATGTTTATTTTCTGAGTCTATAATACTAAAGGCCTTCCTGATGAACACTTCTGATGTTGCGTGAGGCTCACAGTTTAAAATTTGTACATTAAATTATGTGAAAAAGCATAATCTTTCTACATGTTGGTCTATAAATTGTGTTTAGGAGAAAAAGTTGTGGGAGTCACAAAAGCTGTTTGGGGGAACAAAAGTATAACAGCTGAAAAGGAGCAGCTCTACACCTTTAAACTAAACCTGGAGAGGAAAAGATTAAATGATGACCAAGTTGAAAACACAAGCCTAATCTAGAAGCAGGTCAGTAATCCTGACTGTGGTGTACCTGGGTCGTAGTACAGAAATCCTATTCCCAGCTCTTAATATGCTAACGATACAAATAAATTGTTGTTTAACCTACAGTATTATATTCTAGAAATCACACCTTTGTTGTGGGTGTCCTGTGAGGACAATGTACATATAAAAAAAAATCAGAAAAACAGGCCTACATCTTGAATTTTCAAAGAGTGTATTACAATATTAATAGAAAAATCAGATGAATTAAAAGGCTGGGTATTACATGCTGTCAACATGCATGGGGGCAATAAATATATGAATGAAAAATGAAAATGAAAGCTGCAAAACAGCTCAGGCAAGCTTATTATTATTAGGTAATATTATATTATTAATAATGAAATCGTAATATTATATTATATTATATTATATTATATAAAATTACTTATTAAGTAATTTCCATATTTAATTTCCATAGTTAATCTGAAAGTGCTGTGAGCGTGCACCTGATCAACATGCCTGTTTTATTAGACTAGACATGATCATATTATTATTATTATTATTATTATTATTTATTTATTTATTTATTTTTATTATTATTATTATTAACTTTTTTTTTTTCAAACTCCATCTTCTCTGCATCGCAAATGTCGACCGAGGTGGTTAGCAAGACGAAATTGTCATGATGCTAAATCACTAAAGCTCATTTAATTAATTGCTAATAACTGATGCCATAACATAGGCAACTCCAGGCCTCAAGTGCCGGTGTCCTCCAGGTTTTAGATCGCACCCTGGGTTAACACACCTGAATCAAATGATTAGTTCATTACCAGGCCTCTGGAGAACTTCAAGAAATGCTGAGGAGTCATTTAGCCCTTTAAATCAGCTGTGATGGATCATGGACACATCTAAAACCTCCAGGACACCGGCACTCGAGGCCCTACCCCTGCTGTAGAGCTAAAGTGTTAGTTGGGGGGGGGTTCATATATTTTGTCCAGAATGTGTGCGTGCAGACAATCAGTAAATAAATTCATACTGTTTTCGTGATAGCATAGTTTGGTGCAACTTTCCACGTGGTCACTGTTGTTTATATTTGCGTCATCGGACAGTTTACTACTTTGTGTGCTGAGGTTTGAACAAGCTCATATGAGTTGCACCGTTTGGTGAATACTTTGTGACTTTATTGTTGGTTCACTGTGTAGACATATAGAACTTTCTATATGTTAGTACATATAAATAGTATGTTTATTTTAAGTATTAATTTCTGGCGTTATGTTTGAGAAATAAGCAGTCAGAAAAATAAAATCATGTCCAAATAGACGTTACATTGCAGGTTTATACAGAAAATATTTATCTGTTTATTATTAGGTCATTTATTCCTTGTTACAGAACCACGCCCCTCTACATAGAAACAACAGCACAAGTAATTTATTTTTTATACTTAATTTCAGTAAGCTGCATTGTAACCATTGCCCCCTGGTGGCTAAATTTTTTATTTATCATTCACCAAATATATTCTTTAACTCTACTGCAGTACTTTAGTACATGTAAAATTTAAGTTTATTTATAATGGCATTTTATAGATATTACCATGATTTGTTTGACCACAAACAAATCATATAAATCCGCATAAATTTTGATGTTGTGATATCCGTCTTACTTAAAAAATGAGTAGTCTGAGGGTTTGTGTGAACAAAGTGACTTAAAATCAAGTCATACTAATACACAACTACATTTTTATAACAAATCTAAAGGACTTTCAATAATTGGTTAATCAAGTTATTAGTCTTTGAAATTATTCCTTTTAACAGCCCAATACGAGTAGGTGGGCATGTATTGTGTAGCTTCATGTTTACTATTCTCTTCATTATTTGAGCCTTCAAGGGTGCTGTTATGATTTGGCGCAAATACATGAAGGTTATAAATTCTTTGTTAGTTCTTTTCTGGAAGTTTTAAACTTAAACTGTTTGTCATTAGAAAATAGAAACAGAAAGTAACACAATGCGACGACACAGGAAAGATGCAGTTATTTTAGGCATACCACTTGCACCACTTTTAAGAAAAGAAGGCGGGGGATCATGCTTAGTATGACTATGAAAAAAGCGATTTCTGCCTACGTCACCACTGTTCGTGGTAGACAAAATGGGTGATATTTAACTGGTCGCAAATGACTTGTAATGACTTGAGGAAGTATTTCTCTTCTGTCCCCTCACGGCCACTTGTGCCTCATGACACTCATTACACATGCATTTAGGTCCTTGGGGGTGGGCATGGTGTCCAGAGGGGGGGTCTGTTCATTCAGCATCACCACTGGTGCTGGTGCCCACTTCTCAATTTTAAAACAGCCTGTAGACATCGAGGGTCACAGACATACATTATGTTGGTCGGCTGCTGCTTCTAAAAATATCTTGTGTTATTAGTACTGTGTGCTTTTCAGTAACAGTTATCATTTATTCTTTACTGTTATTATTTATTCTTTACTATTATTTATGCATATGTCGGTTGTCTCCCTTTCTGTCTCTATCCCTCTTCTTCTCCTCTATTTTTCTCTCCCTCTCCTTCTGTTAAATTCCTTCCCAACTTCTCTTTCTTCTTTTTTCCCATCCCCTAGTGTTGTCTGTTGTAACTATAATAATTCAAAATAAAAAATCCTAATAAAATTCTAATAAACTATGACTATCAAGTGGAACATTATGCAAAATATCATAATGATCCACTTGGGAAAGTAAATCTGTTGGGCCTTTTTTGGCCTTTCAGATAACAATTCTGACTGACACACTGCCGGACAGGAGAAGAGGAAAAAAATGTAAAGAAATGTCTGTGAAGGTTCTCAGTCATCCAGGTCATCGTAGTCAAAGGAGCTTGCAAGGAAAAGCGTCTGGACTTCTTTAAGTTACTTGAAGACGTTTCACCTCTCATCCGAGAAGCTTCTTCAGTTCTAATGTAAAGAAATGTAATTAGTGGAGGATGGTCTCCGACTTTCACTGAAACATAGATTAAACATAACCTGTTAGTCCTCCTCAAGGTTGAAAAGAACATTCTAAAGTTTCCATTAAGTTGACTACAGTGGGGAACATTTGGTTGTCTCAGTTTGAGTCATCTGTGACATTTGGAGTTTGACGTCACAACAGGAAGTTGAGGTCACTGCTGGGGCACAACAGACCCTGATACTGATGTTACTTCTTCCCTCTGATAAAAATATACGCCGAAAACAAGGCCCGGGTCACATCTGTGATCAGCTGGATGTCTACAATAATAAATTATTCTTTGATAAAAGCAGAGAAAATACTCCAACAATCCTTCCACCAGCATGTGTCCTGATCTGTCTTACCCTGATCACTTTCAAGCATATTAAGTTTCCTGTAAATGTAAAAGTGAAATGTAAATAACATGCCAAAAACACAGAACTTAAACTGCAGTAACAGAAACCTTCTTAAAGGTTTCTGAACCAAAATGAGTAATGTTTTTAGTGAGCGTACCTGTACACAAATAGCTGCAGAAAAGGAAGGGAAGACAAAGCTGCTCGTGTTGAGGCAGGCTTATCATCTTCACACAGGCATTTCCTTGACTCACCAGTTTTTCCTTTTTCTGTGTGTTACCTCTCTTCATAGCTCCAAACTTAGGCATCATATAACTTGCAGCACTAGGAGAACTGTGTGAAAATGTATATTTGAACATTTCTATTTAAGACAGTGAAAATGATACACAATACACACGGGAAAAACTGCGCAGAAAGTTCTGAGTAAAGTACTGAGATATCAGGTAAAAAGTGGGTCAGTATTTGTTTTGGCAAAGATACAGCAACAATAAAATAGTTTTCAGACAAGACAGAGTAGGGGAGTGAAAACCATTGTCCTTCATATTCAAAACGAAAGCAAAGATATTTTGTTTTGATACTGTGTTGGGTGAACGTGTGATTTTTTTTTTTTTCTTACAAGGGTCGGCTTTCAAGTTCCTCCCACAGAGCTAACTGAGCGAAGCAGACTGGGGTGACAGGGAAAAGCAGTGATAACAAACAAAGAAGACGCTTGCTAGTGACTCTTAAGCTGGGAGCCGATCAACAAGAAGAAAAATATGGGGAAACTACTCCAGGTTTTCTTCGTTTTTGTCCTCTGTATAAGCAGTACACAGCAGAAAAAAGGTAGGAGAAGCTTGTCAAAATTCAACAACAGCTTTAAGTAACAGTTTCATGGACTTGAGAGATAATCTAAAACATCTGGCGGTGTTGCTGAGGGTTGCCGGGTAGAATGACTGTTTGGTAAAAACTGGCTGAAACAGGATTTGAAGCAGATTCATGACCCTGAATTATTTATTATACATATATATACTTTGAATAGTTAATATTTCAATATCTTGACATCATATTCTCCAGCTATTTCAGTGAGAGGATTTTTTTTGTGTTTTCTGAGTTTCCTAATCATTATTTGTTCGTGGAATTTAAGTTAGATGAAAGTGTTTTGAGAGCATTTGGCTACAGATGAAACTAAATATCTAAATACCTAGCACATTGTATAGATACTTTGAGCCAGTATATTTGAAATCTATGTTGGTACAAATATATTTGAAATTCATTTACATTTTGAATGACCTGCAGTAACTTTCATTTTTGTATTGTTTTTTTGTTTTTGTTTTTTGTTTTTTGCAGGACAAAAGACACGGAGGGAGCAGAAAAACAGCTCTGAGGTTGTTTTTCCCATGCCCAGAACATTTAAAGGGGCCCCAGTCATTAACAATCAGCCCTGTGTAAATGGGACTCAGGCTTCCTTTCTAAATTATTCCTCTCCAGCTCTGAACTTGCTCAACAACAGCACAGTACGGTACCTCGGTGGTTCTCTGAGCACCCGAGTCATTCCCATTATTTACATGTTGGTGGTTACAGTTGGGATTCCAGCCAACGTCAGTATCTTGTGTTTGCTAGTGACTAAAATCCGAAAGGTGTCTTCTGCCATCCTCTACTGCAGCCTGGCTGTCTCCGACCTCTTCCTCCTCCTCTCCCTCTTCTTTAAGGCTCACTACCATTTCCATGGAAACCACTGGGTTCTCGGAGAGACTGCTTGTCGAGTTGTTACGGCATGTTTCTACGGCAATCTCTACTGCTCGGCCATGACGCTGGCTTGCATCAGCATCAAGCGCTACCTTGCTGTAGTGTACCCGTTCCTGTACAAAAGTATGCCCAAGAGAATGTGCGCTGCCTGGGTGAGCCTGGCTCTGTGGGGGGTGTTTGGTGTTGCCATCATCCCAGAGCTCATTGTCCAGCAGAGCTACTGGCTCCCTCAGCTCAACCGCACAACCTGCCATGATGTGTTGCCCCTGGATCACAGCTCTCACATGTTTCTACTCTACTATCACCTGATTCTTATCATCTTATTTCTTATGGTTCCACTTGTGGTTACAATTGTGTGTTTTACCCGAATCATCAACGAGTTAACAAGATCACACTTTGACTGGAGAATGTACATCAAGGCCAGCTCACTGGTGTTTAGTATCTTTCTGGTGTGCTTTATACCCTCTGGAGTCCTACACTTTGTCCATTACGTCCAACTGTTTGTGAATGGAACGGAAACCCTGTATATGTACTTTAATGTGGCAGTGTGTTTGTGCTGTGTCCATGCCTGTCTGGATCCTTTCCTTTTTCTTCTCATGTCCAAATCTGCAAGCTCCAGGCTTTACTTCATGTCTTTCAAAGGCAAGACGCTGAGCATATCTTTCTAATAGAAACCTGTTTAACAGTGTTAAAAAGTAAGTGATCATACTTCTTATTTTTGTGGATGATAATGAGAGAAATGTTCTCCTTGGCAGGAATCCAAAGAGAGATCAAAAGCACATGATTTTTCATTTAAAACTATAAATGGATTTCATCATTGTTGTATTAACCTTATTCTATGAGTCATAATTGTTGTTTTATTATAAAAGTTCTGTTTTTGTGACACCCACACACAAAACGTAACTCCTATATTTAAAAACTAGAAAACAATAAGAAACTTGAAAGTGTAAAAGAAAAAAGAAAAGAAATGTATACGTACATAATACATTTTCCTGTTTAATGACAGTAGTGGCAGCAAGATTTACAGCATGTAGGGTCATTTTATGCTTATTGTAATTCACAAGTTATTTGAAAAGATGCAGTGCAATGATACATAAAATATGAGTTTTAGTGTCTGCCATTTGGTTGCTATTATAATAGTATTTTAGTAAAGCTACTGTAATCTCCATAAACAATTCATTAGAGTAAAATGCATATACATATGTTCATGTTCCCTGAATTTCATTTTTCTCTCTACAGTGTTTACAGTAATTTCCCTACAATCCTCTGTTGTGTAACTACCCTGAAGATTTGAACTGGAAGTTAATTTCATGATGGGCTTTAGCTAAAACATAGCTGTGTGTTTTTATGTCAATTTGTATATGTATATAGTATATGGATGTACATAGAAGATGAAAGGATGTATATTATTTTTTAAATTAAATAATAAATATAATTAATAAATGTGTCAAGTAAGAATACTATACATCTATACTTAAAAAAAAGATTTCATAACCTTTTTGAACTTTTACAGTAGTATATAACTATATTCTATACATTTCTGTATCTCCGGCTTTCCTGTGAACTTTTCAAAGATATCATCAGTTATTAAACTACTCTACTTCTCTCTGCTCTCTACCACTGACTTGGTATTTCCTAACCAGCCTTTGACAGGATGTAGAGTAAAGTGACCCTGAGGAGTAGAAAAGTCTACTGTCCGTCCGTCACGTCACACTGGGGTAGTAAAAAAAAGAAAGCACTATGTTAAAATTTTGTCTATGACTCACTTCTGGCTGTAATTGACATTAATGATAAGATAGTTTACTGAGATTAATCTTTATTCTTTATTAAAGATTCTTTGACTGTGTCTTTGAATAAGGGCAGGCAGAGAGAGTTGCATGTTTTGGTAAATTTAGTATGAATGGCACCATCTGCTGGTAAAAATGAAAGTTCAACAGCTGCTCAAATGAAACTCTTTATTCAATATGTAGATACCAGAGGAATCCACCTTTACACTGTATTCACTAGAGCTTTTTATCAGCCTTATCAAAATAAATCATGTCAAGGTCAGATTTTTATCTTTACACACACACCTGCACATGTAGTTTGACAGCAGAGCTTTTCAAATCTGAAAGTCTCAATGGTGGCACTTTAATTCCTGCTCCAGTGACAATAATGACTAATCTAACTCGAAATCACCCGAAAAACAGATCTGACAACCCCTGCTGGAGGTCAGTTTGTAGTAAATACAATCATCTCATCACTAGCATGCCCCTTCACAATGACGCAGAAGAACAATTCAGTTTAAGGAACACCTGTCCACAACAAACCTGACAACACACGAGAATGATACATTCACCTTTAACCCGGGAATCACATCTGTTAACCTCCACAGAGGAACAGCAAAGACACCAAAATGGCATATAGCACACAAAACAGAGGGACTTAACAAACATGCAGGGTTTCAGTCTGGAAACTGTGATGTACAGTATAACAAGTTTGTTCAGCACAAGTGGAAGAGCGAAGGAGAAGCCACAAGGCAAGGCCGAGGACAGACAGAGATAAAGCATCAAACACAGGAAAGCAGATTCATATCTTGAAACAGCTGCAGTCCATTTATATTGGTAGAAAAAGGAAATGATTGGTCAATAATAGGTCCTTTACTACCAAAACTAAGATATATGTGAGAAACATAATATAACATTCAATAACAGTATCACCAAAGCTGACAAAAATTATGAAATTCCAATGATTTTTTGTATGATGGAACTAATGCAGAACAAACTACAAGTTTATGTTTTACAAATGACCTAATGTGTGTTAACATCAACTCATTAGCACTAAAGCAGGAGGTTGTTCAAGCATATAAGTCACAAAAAATAATGTTCTACAAATAACTTTTTTATTTATTTTATTAGATATCCCTCTCTGAGGTCACTTTAGTTTTGTTTGTGGTGCTCACAGTGCTGAAAAGTGTGATTTGTAAATATTTCCAAATATATAACATGTGTTTCCTTTGCAAATTAGGAAAGAAATACTGTTGAATCCGACTTCCATGGATTATTCAAAAATAACTAGCATTTCAGGATAAACTTTACTGTTGACTCCCCCCAGTGCTTGATTTTGGGATGACCAAAGGTGAACCAAAGTTAGGCCCAAGGTTGGTCCACTTTGGATCAAAGCGACTTCTTTGGTCCAGACTGAAATATCTCATTGTTCATGTTCCCCAGAGGATATATCCTACTTAATAAAGCAGTTCATTAATTTTTCTCCATATCTTTAATTAGCTAGATGGTTATTTTTGTCTTTTATGACATTCACCTCCAAAAGACACCACCCTTGTCTGCACTGCACTACAAAATATTTATGCTAGCACAGGAAACGCACATGCTAGCTTAGCCAGCATGATAGTGCAAGGCTGCAAAGGCTAAAGAGCCTTTAAAATCTTAAATAAGTGAGCATCACAAACAAATTGAATTTGCAATCTTACCATGTTTTTGTTTTTTTTGTTTTGTTTTCTTGTTTTTTTAGAATTTGAGTGACTTGGCCTTTTACACATGGCTTTTAGTTTCAATTCATGATATAAATCAAAATTTAAAAACCTCAGTTCCTTGGTTTAAGAAAAAAATTAGAAAAAAATATCTGTCCACATAGTGTTAGTCTAGATATACATGCAATAAACTTACAGTCATAGTCAAAAAGTTCTATATAGTCATCACAGGCATCAGTGT
Organism: Pundamilia nyererei; assembly: GCF_000239375.1. Taxonomy (NCBI): domain Eukaryota; kingdom Metazoa; phylum Chordata; class Actinopteri; order Cichliformes; family Cichlidae; genus Pundamilia; species Pundamilia nyererei. Next base: position 1,633,518 of record NW_005187403.1, on the reverse strand, counting down.
CATCTTGTGGGCTTTTAATGAGTTCTCTGAACTGTCCTTTTTTTTTCCAGGATGTAATAATTGTGCAGCATACAATTCTTTAGTCCTTTAAAACACAAAAATTGGGCGCACAAGTTTGAATTTGTTTTGGATATTTGGTCAAATGTTTTTTAGCAAGTTATACCTCGACTAGAGGCCTTTGTTAGCCATGAACAAGCTTCTGTGGTTAAGAAATAAGTTAGAATGTTCAGGAAGTCTGAAATCAAAACTGCTGGAACACTGGCATCACTGTCCACATTGAAGCCAGTTTTATATCACCATGGCCTGAGAGGTTTTGGACCAAGAAAGAAAACCCCTGAACCAAAACTGACACCTTCAAGCTTGAAAGTTTTATGGTCAGATGAGACAAAGACTGAGCTGTTTTGCCACAATGACAAGAGGTATGTTTGGAGCAGTAAACATGAGGCTTTCAAACCTAAGAACACTGTACCAAATGGCAAGCATGGTGGTGGCATCATAATCCTCAGGGGTGGTTTTACTGCCAGTGTACTGATAGAGTGTGCGGTGGATGAAATAATAAAAAAGAGAGATTACCTCAAAATTCTTCAACTACAGCTGAGATCAATAGCTAGGTGGTTAAAACTGGGGGACAACTAGGTGTTCCAACAACATAATGACCCCAAACACACATCAGAGCTGGTTTTGGAACAGTTTAAGCTTGCTAACATTATTCTTCTGAAATGGCCTTCCCAACTAACCAATTTAGATGAACCCTGACACTTCTGCTAAGAACAGTGGTCAAATGTCCAACTAGAATTATGCCAGAAGCTTGTTGATGGTTACTAAAGTGGTTGATTGAGTTATAAATTGTTAACAGTCATTTAACCAATTTCAGGGGTGTATATAAATCTGTGTGGATTTGACAATAAAATAAATTCACCTCGTGTAGCCAATTCTTATTTTTAAAGTAAATAAAGATGTGTGCGGTACAATCATTCCAACCTGAAAAAAGAACCATTCAAAGAAATCATTAAAAGCCCAAATTCACCATGATATTCGTGGCCATGACGAGTGTATGCAACCTTCTGATCACAGCTGTACATACAGAGAGAGAGAGAGAAATACACACACACACACAGGTGTGCTCACTGCAAGAGATAGGAATGAAAAAAGCAAGATAGAGCAGCAAAGCTTCCAGCAAGGTTTGGAAGGAGAGGTGGGCTTGACGGTAAGAGAGGCACAACATCTGAGAAAGGCCTTTGAGTTTCAGGCGGAGCAGCAGCAAGGCAGGAACAGAGTGAAAAGACAGACAAAGTGACACTATGAAGAAACCAGGACAATGAGACAGATAGAGAGGGGAAAAAGACTCTAAACATAATTTGATACCAACAGAAGTTTCCTACAGTATAAATTCTTTTTGGCAGATGAAATTAAAAGAAAGAGCAAAGCCCTTCATAGTGAACTAAACAATACCAACACGAGAGATGCAGAGAGGAAGCATTCAGACAAAAGGATTCCAGGCCCAAAAAAGTCTCTTACTGTAAAAAGCAGAAAATGTAAACTTCTTTTCACTTTAGAAATGTAGCTGCTGAAGTTGCCAGTTTGGACTAAACTACTATGTATATCATTATTGATTTTTATGGCCTTGTCATTTTTGCAAATTGCAGCAAAAGGCTTAAGTATCATCAACCTATTTTATCAATGGAGTGAAAATTGTAGGAGCAAAGTTCAAACACAGTAAATCGCCACCCAAAAAACAGAAAAGCACATTGGTAAAGCAATGAATGAGACATAAATTAATAAATAAATAATAAAACAGCCTGTCTAATTATAAACACTTAATAAATAATTTTTAAGCAAGCCAACATTGCCAACTTTCAAGTTTTGACTCAAAACAATACCTCTTTCCCCATCCTGGTGCTATATGTTGATCACAAATTTGCTTTAGGTTTATTTATGAAATTTAATGATTTTAGAATGAACACTGAAGATCCTAACCATGTCCAATGATAACTGTACCTTATACCATTAAAAGTGTTTTCATTGTTACTGGTCATAGTTACTGTAATGACTATAGCATGAGATATGAGCAAATAATATCCCAAGGGGCCAATAAATAAATGGGGACTATTTTGGAGGCTTACATAAATAAGCTGAACTCAGTTATGCTCACAATTTAATTTTATATCTTTATAAACTCAACCCTTTACAAGAGGGTAACAGCTCCTATATGTAGCTAAGTCACGCATTGATACATGAAAAAGATTACTGCTACAGAAAGCAACTGTGGACAATATCTACAATAAATAAACAAATAAAAATAAAAACTTTAGAAAACAGATGAGACTTGTACACACAGTAAATTAAAAATGTCCTAATGGCTATAATAGAGAAGGCTAAACAAGTAATTAAACTGCAGCATGAAAACTGTGACTGTGTGTGACATTACCTGTCTGGAAAAAAGTAGAAGATAATATGCTGACAGATCTTTATCACTTGTGTGTCATGTTCATGAATGTTCATGCTCATATGGATCCTTCGGTTATATAACATTTACAAATTTAAGCAAAAAGTCAGTGGGAAGACTCCTATAAACAGCTGAAAGCAATAAACTGAACTCCTGTGCTCAGCATTTTGTGCAGTCATTGTGCATGAAAGGTCTTCAGTTATTTTGGACTGTGTGTCCTTTTGCTGACTAAGGGCAAGCAAATTATTGACCAGCATGAGCCACACAAGGTAGAGCCTCAAAGCAAGTGTCTCATGCCAAAAGCTTGACAGTTGGCAACCCTGAGCTGCTGCTGGTGGCTTCAAATGCACATGTAAACAAAAACGTCACACATTTCCTTTAATCAGCATACAACTGATTGGAACTCGGAAGGGGAAGGTTACTAGAAACCCAAGCCTTTTGCAGCTTTGGCACATGCATTTGTGGGCTGCATGTGTGAAACCGCCCACTGTAGTGCTGAGCTGCAATGAGCTGCTGTTATAAAGACTTTAATCACCGCTGATAAATTTAGCTTGCTTCTGAAAAGCTTTTTTTTCCTCCAAATTCCTGCAAGAATGCCAATAGCTCTGGTAAAAAGCCACTGGCATAACATTTGATATTCTAAATGAAGCTCCTCTGTACACCTACTGCTCTGCAAAACTGCATTTCATTATCCTAATTTACCAGGTATTTCTCTCAGAAATAACAGAATAATAAAACTCATCATGAATCTGAGTTTGTGAACATATTCTGCATATTTTATGGAAAAAAAGTAAATAAAAAACAAACTGCAAAGCGCATTTCAAAAATATTTTCACAAATCACTTTCTGTAAATATGTTGCTATTCAGTAAACTGAGAAAATACCTGGTAAACAACATACTGTTCTGTGGTGAGGTTTACATGAGGACATTGGCACGTGTGTCTGGCAGTCGGAGCCCCACTAGCCCGCCGCCAACCAACACGGATGATGCCAGCAGAATGGGAATGGCCTTGGTGATGCCAACCAGAGAGCCAAAGATCAGGTTGCCCAGCACCGCTGCCAGCTTACACATAGCATTACAGAAGCCAAATCCTGTGCCCCTACAGACAAAGAGGAGAAGAGGGTTACAAATGTACAATAAGTATGTCTCATTTGTTTCTTAACAATGTGAAACACCATGTTTTCTTAAAAATGCTGCTGCAAATATCCCAAATGTGCAGAAATTTAATTTCTATTCAGTTCTTGCTGTAGTCAAGGGCACCAGAAGAACTTTTGATTACTAATACAAAATCAAATCTCCTGATTGCCACCAGTTTAGAGAGCCAGAAAAAGCTGTAGATGATACAGAAGCCTTGGCATGTTTTTTACTATAGTTCATAATAAAAACTGACATGAGCCCTGAAACACAGTTTCTGATGCAATTTCTGCACCGGGTGTTTTATAACAAAAACTGACCAGCTTCCCTATGCCTTTGCTGTTTCTAACGTCTTGACCTCCAAATATGGTCTTTGCAGCTTGATGTGGCTTCTATGAAAAGCATGGCTATTTCAAGGGATGGAAAGTTGAGAGACACTTCTGACACACATCATGGTGCATCTTGTAGATTTGCAAGTTTCGTCTTGAGTATGGGCTCTCCATTTAGGCTCACATTAGTTGGTTTTTGCAGTGACGGGAAATAATAACTCCCTTCTGATATGTTCAACCTAAAGTAATGAACCTGTTTTGAAAATTTAAGTAGTAAAAAGTAGAGGTATTTACTGTATGTTAAACTGTAGGGAGTACAAATGATAAGTTGTCAGAAAAATAAATGCTCAAATAAGGGTGCCTGAAAATTCAACTTAGTACAAATTACAAAGTATTTGTACTTCTTTATGTCCAACCTGTGTCTAGAATTAAACAGTCGACTGTCGTGACAAAAAAAAAAAAACTCCCAGTACTGTGAAGTGACATTACAGTCTGTGAATGGGTCAGACTTTGGCTGTGAATGTCCTCAGTGTTTCACTAATAAAAGGTTTGAGGTTGCTACTTATCAAAGTAAATTTTAAATTATTTATCACTCCCAAAACTTCCCAACTTTGAAGCAGTGCTATAGCACAGCACTGCTTAGTTTTATTCAAAGATCAAAGCAAAACTTCCAAGCATGAGGAAAAACTCGATTTTTTGTTTTGTTGTTGTAATGTTTCTTGGCCTTAGGCTTCTGCAAGACTAGTTCTTGAAAAGTCTTGAAAAACAAGAAATAATAAAGACGTGTTCTTCTTTATCTTTCTTTCATATGGGGGAACTGACAAGACAAAATTTTGCACAAATATTGGTTTGCTCAGTGATAAAGCACAGAGCCACACTATTTCCTGTATTCTAAGTTAGTATATGCAGTAAGTGCACCACTCACCTCCTGTCTGTTGGGTATAGTTCAGTGGTGACCACATCCAGGGAGTTCCAGGCGGAGATACTGAGGCCGTTGTAGAGACAGAGCATGAAGATCATCATTGACTCGCTGGTGCCAAACCAAAGGAAGAAGCAGCTGATGCCTGATAGCACCATGGAACCTCCTGCAGAGCACAGCATGAGCTTTACATCTTAAACTTGAAATAACTTCATTCACGTCACTAGAGGTCACTGCAGGCACAAAAGCCAACTGCACATGACACTAGAACAACAAGGGGAAAAATTGCTATTCATATCCCACATCGAAAGGAAATCCTACCTAACATGCTTAGGCGTCCTATTTTGTCCATGAGGAGAGCAGAGACAATGTTTCCAGGAAGCACAGCCAACGTTCCCAGGAAGTTGACAAAATAGACCCAGTAGGCACTGTAATCGTCATCAAATGTCATCTGACAGCCTGTCTTGTTGTGGTGAAAAGAGCTGTTGATCACCCTTGAATTTGTCAGCTTGGTGTCATCAATATCTGTAAATGTAGAAGATAAAAAGAAAGGTTTTACATGTTGACTCGGGATTAAAAGTTTGTATCTGACTGTCACCTTCTACTACCACTTGCTATTAACTCGAACAGTGGCAGACAAGACATTATGCATTGTAACATGGAAACCAACACCTAAGAGTATGTTCAAAAGCACAAAAGCACAAAAAAACACAAAGTGTTTTCTTTGTTATATCGAGACAAGAATGAGCTTTAATCTCAAATCTGATCATGACTCTTGGGCTCAAAACTACATAAAATACAACTAATTGAAAAAAGTGAACAATGTATATCCTAAGACCAGATGCAAGACGTGAAGAAGCAGACAGATAAATGTTAGCTGACAAAAAGGGTAAACATAAAAATGACCCAAGAACACAAGAAAGTTAAAAAAAAGAAGAAGATTATGAGTGTAACAAACAAGACATTCATTAATATGTTAGCTATTTGTTAGATTCAGATGTATTGATAGGCACATTTGATCAAAGCCATTCTTACTCCAGTCATGCCAGTTTAAACTAACTATCTCCTTACTGTAGCATGTTTTGCCTGCTAGCTGAGAAAACTATAATTTGGGATTTGCCTGGTTTATGTGGCTAACAGTTAATTTGCCTGTCATTGCTAATGTAATTTGCTAATTGCAAATTTTTGAATTTCATTGACATTCCATGATGTGTTTATAAGTTGCTAAATAACTGCTAGCTTCTTCCTGTCTGAACAACCCTTTACATACAGTCCTCTAAAAAGCTAACAGCACTTAGCTTGATGGCTATGATGCTATGCATCATTAGAATACTGACTGCCTAAAAAGTTTGCTTGGACAGGATAGGAAATGACACCACAGTCCATTTAACATTACTACAGAGAGTCAAAGTACTGCAGTACTACCAGAGTTCTTTGTCTTCTCTGCAGGATAAAGGACTAAAGACTAAAAGACAGACAACAGCACAAATATAAACAACTACGATGCTGGTTCATGCTGTTTGAGTAAAATATCCATTGTGTGGCAGTTCTCTGGACAGAAACGCTTTGTTGATGCCAGAGGAGAGTGGCTAGACGATCTCAAGGTGACAGGCAGGGGGGAGTAACTCAAATAATCACTCGTTAAATCCAAGGTATGCAGAAGAGCATCTCTCAAACACACAATACGTGAAATTCTGCTCTCTAGAGACACATTTCCAATTGCAAAAAGATTTCACATCTCATGGAGCATTACTGGCAAACCCGACATGCCCATGCTGTTGCTATATTCAGCGCATTCCTGAGTGCTGAAGGGGACTGATTTTCTACCATGTGCTCCCTCAAGGTCTGATTCAGCTCCAATTCTCTCAGACCATTTAAAACACCTCTCCTGCCTTTGCCTTTTGGTTCAACTTGTTTCTTTGTCGGCCTTAAAATAACTGGATTACACTTTCATAACTTAGATTTATTAACAGTACAGTTTGACACTTTTGGTGCTGCTGCAATTTTAAATTTGTTCCTGAAAAAGAAAACAGTAATCAGCAAGACCGCCTTAGTAAAGAAAAATCCACATGCACAGAGAAATATTTCTAAATAACTGTCTGACTGAACAATCACATAAGAAAATGTATCTCTGCAGGAGTCATCATGTGGTTACAAACTGCCATTTTCAGTCCTCCCAAGCACAGCTTGGCCCACTTTTTTGTTGTTAAATAAAGTCACAGTTAGTTCAGAGAGGCAATCTGTGCAGGGGGCACAGAGGTTAAGCAGTAATTTAGAGGCATAAAGCAGAGGTATAAAATGCTCAAAACCATTCTTTCTTCTCTGAGCAAGAAGTTTGGATCCATAATGAACTGCCAGACAGAGGCGGGGAGCCTGAGTGAGACTTATGTATAAGGCAACAAGAGCAAAATAGGATTTTCTGGGTTGAAGAGAAGTACCTTTGTTCTGGAAAGGCAGAAGAGAAGTGCCCTGAATAAGTGTGCATTTTACAGATGTGGTTTACCTGTGTTGTAAAAGAAGGAGTCTACAAAGGTACAGTTCCTGAAAAGGGATCCTACTGAGGAGACATCTTCAAAGTAGCAGTTGAGAAAAGATGAGTCGATGAACGTGACTGCCTTAAACCTCATACTGATGAACCTAAAAAATAAAAATAAAAATAGGAAGTGGACAAGGATGGAGTTATTGCAAGAAAGAAGCACCTACTGACAGCGATATGCAACACACATGATTGACAATTAGGGTGATGGCAGATAATTTTCCTTCAAACCAGGGAAATGCAGAGTCACTATTTCAGTGTCTGCACAGACAACAAAGGCAGGGATGAATTGCTGAATGCAAACCAAACGGTCCAATTTCAAACTTCTTAAGATGGAATATTAGAAATTAGATGTAACAAAGGCTGCTAGATGGAAGTGAATAGCTGGATTTAACCTGATATAAAACCTCAGCAGAAATTTGAAATATTTCTACTAACATTTTTTTATTTTTGGAGATACAAGGCCTTTTACTTTTTACTGAATTAATTAGGCATTGAGGACATCTGTAACTGAACGAATAAAGCACTTAAAACCAGAATGTATGATATTCTTTATAATACTAATACTAATACTAATATAATAATAATACTGTCCACTTCCGTTTGAGTGTCTCAAACTGGGGAACTATGGATACAAATAGCTGTAATTCTACAACAATTCAACAGTTAATGCAATACTTTTGTTGAGCCCCTCAAATTAAAGTTGAAAGCCAGCACTTTAATCACATGATGTATTGGTTTGATTTAAGAGTCACTGTGGTGCTAAAAGAGGCCAAATTACAAAAACAAAAAAGGTCACTGTCCTCCAGCAGAACCAGGAATTTCCCACTTCAGTTCACCCTCCATTCTCCACATTTTTTTAATCATTCAGGAACAGGAAAAATAATAATAATAAATAAAAAAAATAATCCAACTTGAATTTTATCGAAGTACTGGTCAGCATGACAGCATCAGGAAACTGGTTTTTTTTGTTTATTTTATCTTCAAAAAACATATTTATTCTGTTCAGTTCCACTCCATATTTGTCCATGGTCAGCTGCACCCCATCTACAGTGGATCTGTTCTCCACCAATGGTATATGTCCCACAGTTTGAAAACCACCAGCATCTCCTCCCTTCAGGATGTCTGGCCTTAGCAGTCAGTTATCTATGTGTGCTATTTCACACCACGATACACAGTACATGGTACTGTTTTTGATTTAATCTCTTATAATAAATGCACTCTGGTCTCCAGTGAGAAGGCAAAAAGAACAAAAACAGCATATCAATGTGTCTTCGCTCGGCTCTGTTTGTGAGAATTGTAACCAGGAGGAGGACCAGATGTGTGTATATGGGTGGAAGAGAGACCGTAAGAAAGAATAAGGAAGAGAGATAAGCTTTTTAATTTCCTGGTGGCAGACGAGAAAGAGGAAAGATTTATATTACCTGCAGTGGTGTGTTGTTTGTGGGAATGACAAATAGTACTGCTATCCCACAACAGGACAAGCAGCTTTAAACTCAACATTGTGCTAAAAGAGGCTTACAGGTTTAGATCACAATGTGTTACCCTGTAGCTAGTTTTAATAATTTCTCCCACTCTTGATATCGGTGTCTGAGAAAGCTGAAGATCACTGGAAAGTATTCAAATAGAAGTCGGTTTGTGCACCAAGCCTGGCGTACCTGTCATTTACAAAGACCCCATTTCTGTGGATCTGGTTCTCCAGGGTGAAGTTGAAAGTGAAGTCTTCAATGCGTTCATTGTTATGAATCTTCACTCTGGAGGCGTACTCGTCAGCTTGAAGGTGCTTGATGACATCTGGGAACCACACAGACAGCCCGTAGTACCTGAACACAGCAAAAGATTCTGTATTAAATTGCGTTACATATGGTCATTTTTAATAACCTCTAGTAATAGTCACTTTCTCTATTCTCCATCATCTTATTCTGCAGAATTGCGTTAAACAAACTGGTTAAAAGATCCACTGTTCTCTCTCATCTCCATACCTTCTCAGGTATCCCGTCTGGACCAACAGCTTTTCCATTCCGCATCCTCGTCATAGCTGACCACACTTTCTTTTTATTAATCCTCCACACTTGCTGATTCACCATCTTTACTCCATCTCCACTTGTCTCTCTCTCTCTCATTTTCTTCAGTCATAAGCTCTTCATAGTACTTCTGCCATCTTCTTAACACACTTTTTATACTTGCTAGCACATTTCAATCTCAATCTTTAATCACCCTGACCTGCTGCACATCCTTTCTGGCTCTATCTCGCTGTCTAGCCAATCGATACGCGTTAGTTTCTCCTTCCTTAGTGCCCAGACTCACCTACAACTCAATATATGCTTTTTTTCATTTGCTTCTGTCTTTACCATACAGCCAGGTTCCCAGTGCTCCTGTCTTTTTCTTTATTTTCTTTGCTAACATCTTTCTTTGAGTTGCTTTAGTCTTTCCATAAGGATCTATATTAAAAGAACATGAGTCAGATGCAACACTACTGCACAACATCTGCTGAGAAATATTTATCTGGATGTACATATATGCAGATGGTTAGGTGGAAGGTAAAAGACATGAAACTGTCTTTGTTTAAATGATACTGCTTTGTCTAAATTGCCACAAAGTCATTAGGACAGTGCAGCGTTAACTGACCACAAGTTCAAAGCCATTGCCCTGATGTTGATGTTTTCTTGCAGAGGTAGAGTATGAGGTGTAATTGAATACCAGTTTTTTTTAAACAAACAAACAAACAAACAAACAAACAAACAAACAAACAAACAAACAAA
>NW_005187403.1:1619490-1623224 GCF_000239375.1 Pundamilia nyererei | reverse complement strand
AGAACATCTACTTTGGTGCCAAGGGCATAACAGAAATCTATATTAGCTATGCATCATCCAGAGCAAAAAACAGCATATCTGAACATGATCAAAGCCAACGGTAACAACACATTCAAAGTGCAGAAGTAGAACTATATGGGATGTGTAATAACTGTCTTACCCAAAGGACAAAGTAAACCAGACTGCAGCCAGCTTCATAGTGTTTTCTTTCACTGGGTGGTTGAAACATTTCATGAATGTCAACCAGATCTGATATAAAAGAAAAAGGTTTTGGTGAATTTTATTCATAGCAACCATAAATATTGATTATAAAAGAAAATGCAGCAACAAAAGTGAAGGTTAACAAACAGGACATAAAGAGTCTCCTACTCCTCTGAGTTCAGCCCTGATCTTGAAGAGGACCTTGAGTACAGGGTTGGCTGACTCATTCTGCATCTCTACCAGCTCATCCAGCTGTTTGGGGATTTTTATCCTGTTCACCTGCAGGGGGAGACACTGATCAGTCATCTGCCAATGGCTTTGCAGCAGCAGGAATGATGAAGAGCAAAGCCCGGGGTGTACTCACAGTGAAGACTCTCTCTGGCTCTCCGCGGGCACGCATGTTCGTGTCATGGATGTGTTTGAGCACCATCCAGGCCTCGTCGTGTTTACCCATCTGGGGAATAGTTATCATAATTTGGATATATATGCTGGATTTCAATATTAACACTCCACATACACAGTGAAGTGGGCACTGAATGTCTGTTTTTATTAAAAAATAAATAGCACATGTATGTGATTTATATATCTGTGTGTAAAGTCTATTTCATGTGTTGCACAGTGACCTTCACCTCTATGCCCCAACCCCAGCATCAGAATCTCCACACTGCTGTCCTAATAAGTAAGCTTATTAAGAAGAGCAGGCTGAAAATAAGCTTTTTGCTGTTCTCCTAGGAGAATGATTTTGTTTCATTTAATTTGTTCTTTTTGATAACAGGATAATATAAAGCAATTATTGTACATAAACTTCAGTTTCATGCAAGGGCATCTAACAGATGGTATCCACTTTGTGAGAAAAAAAAAAGCTTCATTGTGTGCCAGTGATTTATTTTTTCTTTGCAGCTTTTTGTTAGGGAGGCAGCATCAGAGAGAGTGACTCTAAGAAACTGAAAAAACTGATAAAGGCTGGCTGAGCTCCATGGGGAATACTCTGAGGTCCATACATGTGTTGTGTAGAGAGGGAAGCGCCACAAAGTGGTCAATGTAATGAACAACACTGCACACTCTTGCTACACATCATACTAGTTGGACAACAGGCTCTGTCAGAGGCTCCTTTAGACTTTTAGTCCTCCAAGGTGGTATAAAAGTCTAAAAGTGGGAAGCATTTAATGCTCACTGCAATAGCCATCTGGAGTTTAGGATTCCACTGTGTGTAGGGAGACTAGACTTCTCCATTGAATGGTAACACATAAAAATGCATACTCTTTGTAACATCTGCTTTTAAGTTTAAAATTCTAATTCTTTTTCTTTATTACACCCCAGTGGAAGTCTTAGTAGTACACTTTGCATCTCCCTCTATGAATATTTTATGTGTAATAATAAATAATGATCAGAAATAATAGAGGATAAATACATCTTCATAAAGTTTCAAATTTACCTGTTACAGTTTTACTTTCCATTTTCATGTTCTTTATATACACTGCTACAGTAGTGAGTGTTTAAGTTTCAAATAATGAGGTCAGCATATGTACAAGTAATTACTGTGATTTTGAGTTTTAACTAAATTCATCGCTTGCCTAATAGGGCGCTAAAGCTCACCTACCTGTAGTTTAATATGTATCTTAGTGGGCAGCCAATCAGAAAAAAGTTGACTTAAAAAGTGACATCAAGATTGTTTTTCACTACGGTCTGATTTTGTCTGATATCCACAAGAATCATAATTATTATTTTCTTTAAATAATAAGGCTAATGGTTCTCTGTAAGAGTGTCTTTTCTTTATAATGAGGAAGACATGTTACCCAGTCCATCAGTGTGGCTCACTAATGTGATTTTAATTGAGCTTTATGGTAAAGAAGAATAAACAAGTTGCAAGCAAGCAGGAACAGTTCATATACTAAACATCTCCTTTACCTCCAGGTAGAAACGGGGGCTTTCAGGCATAAAAGTGAGAGCTACCACAGCAGATACACAGGGCAGCGCACACACCACCACAAACACTCGCCAGCTGTGGAACTGGTAGGCTGATCCCATGCTGAAACTCCAGCCTGCACAGAGAACCATGCACACACAAGGACAGTTAGAAATAATGTGGCATAGCATCACGTTGTGAGCTCAGTCCCCGTTGCACAAGAAAACTTAAATTCAAGCACACATGTATACTTGCTGTAGGGTTTTTTTTCCGTCCCTCAAGGTTGGACAGAAATGCAGTTAGTGGGGTTATGTTAACTGCTAAATTCCCCATAGGTGTGAATGTGAGCGTGAATGGTTGTCTGTCTCTCTGTGTTAGCCCTGCATCAGCTTGGCAACCTGTCCAGGGTGTACCCTGGTTCCCACCCTATTGTAGCTGTGATAGGCTCCAAAACTGAGCATTGCATTAGTTCAGGTGGGCCATGAAGTCAAGTCTCTCAGCATTCCTGTCAGATCAGCTGATCTCACTGGCAGGCCACATGACTCTTTTCGACATCCAACTGGAAAATTTCTTAGGTGTGGTTATTTAAGCTGATTTAGCTGCTTTTACAAAACTGTGCCTGAAAAAAACAGTTTGTGGTGTCTAATGCACTGTATTCACAATTAAGAAAGATTTAATCCTCTCCAAAATGTTATAATAATATTCTAGTAGAGATTCAACGAGTCCCCTTAGGATTTGGTCCCATAATAGAAAAAACAAAAGGGACAAAACATGATGTCTTTAAAATGATCTAATGAAAAAACAAAAATACTTTAATTATCACTTTCTAACGATATGTTGGTCACTGTGTGTTCTGAAAAAGAACAGAGATCTTTTGACACTGGCTCCATTCCAATACTAAAATCTGAAAAACATCAAATACAAAAGTACTCTGTGATTTCTCTAAAAGTTTCAAAAGCTCCAAAGGACATTCTGCAATGACCATCAACAAGTTGTAGCAATATATGATGGAGTACCTATATGTTTAGAAGCCATCCTGTCTACTCACACAGCAAAGTCTGTATGCAAAAATTAACAATAGAAAAGTGTATTAGGATGGACATACAAGTGTGTGTGTGCGCGCGCGTGTGTGTGTGCGCGTGTGCATGGCCTGTGGCGCTGCTCTAGCCTGTACCAGTACAAACCTCATTAGGGGGATTATGGCTATAATGGACTGGAGGAGATGGCTGACTGATTCAGACACTCAGCAAGATTTATGTCCCTCCTCTACAGTAAGTGAACACTGCTGAAATACACATACAGTACACCGACACACACGCACACACACTGTCCTTGGCCATTGCTTAGTGGTATCACACAAATTTTAAAGCATGTACATAGGGTACGTGCATAAACACAGACACACTTGCACACACACAAGCATGCACAAAGACTCACAGACAGAAAAGTCTTAAAGAGACACACTGTCACACACATCACACTTGAACTGGCCATTTCTTATTGTGATTTATGTGCTTCTTTACTTTAACACATTTTTAGCACCTTAAAAAGCTAAAATCACACACACACACACACACACACACACACACACACACACACACACACACACACACACACACACACACAC
>NW_005187403.1:1617173-1619470 GCF_000239375.1 Pundamilia nyererei | reverse complement strand
ACACACACACACACACACACACACACACACACACACACAGTTATCTACAAGTCAATGGAAGCACTGCGGCAGAACTTATTACCCACACACTGCTGCATCTTGTAGAAAAAAATGTGTTACAACACTGGCGTCTAATCAATTGACCTCAATTATAAGCCCTCTCACACTCAGTCGCTCCTGGACTCTGACGGCCACTGGAGAGCTTTAGAATGTAAGGTTCTATCTTTAGATTCTTAGGAGCCATTTATGACCTATAAGACAGAAATATCTTTCTGTGTATGCTTGTGAGCTTAACCGCACACAAATTTTTCTTCTTTTTTTCTCATTAAACAGTTACTTCTAATTTTTGGTGCTTATACATAAGTAGTAGTACTTGCAGGGACAGAACACAATGCAACTATTTTTACCCGCTGACTCAGAGATATTCTGAGTTTAGCTCTGTTTTACAATAACAGTATTCTACTGGCAAAATTGTTGTAAAGCATTTATGAGAAATCCCATGTATTTGTCACGGATATGTCCATTTATTGCTGCATCACTTTAAAAATGTGTTGCAGAGGGTTCTGTGGCACCCACTGTTGGATAGTATATGGCCTGCGTGTCTATACAAATTCTTTAAGTTAAAAGTAAATAAATGAATACATACATTAAAGAAAATACATTTATGTTATGAATTTATTTGCAGATTATTTTTCACATTCTACTGATATTTTGATATCACTAAGAGTTTAATAGGAAAGCTAAGGTGCTTCACTTGCCATGTGTAGTCAGTACTGTCATGGTCTTTAATTTTCTATTTGTATTTGCTGAGTCCTGGTCCCTGTTTTGATATTGTGTTGTCCAGTGTTTCTTTATAGTTACTTCCATCTGTCTTTTCTGTATTTTTGTTACCACTTCTTTCCTCCTTATTGCCATTTCCTGTTGTTTAGGTGCCTTTTCTCTAGTTTCACAGTACTAGTTCCTAAAGGTAGATACTGTTACTTTACTTTACTGCATGGGTGCTGGGAATGGGAAAAAAGCTCAACGTGAACTATTTTCAAAAGTGTGAGCCCAAAATTCTAAATTTCTCCAAGTTCATTCAGTGTGAAATGAAATCAGAGGTAGTGTTTATGAAATGTGAAGCTGCACAGACTGAAGAAGTTTGCACTTCCTCAACATGTTTTCTTTACCTGCTTAAAAAGTCGGTGTTGTAGCTTCATTCTAAATAAAGAACACCACTTGGTGTAGGAACTTAATCAACCCTGTGCCCCCACACTATAGTGTCACACAGTCACAGAATAGTCTCCAGCAGAGACAACATCCTGATGGCCAGTGTCCAAGAGCAAACTCCATTATATCTGATCACCAGGACCATGGCAAACAAGAAGCTTTCCTCCTCCTCCTCCTCTCCTCCTCTGCTCCTCTGTTGTGTAACAGTCTCACTCTCTCACTCTGTCTTTGTTTTGCCTCCCTTTAGCCCTCTCCTGTATCCCTTCACCTTTTGATTATCCCCGATGCAGGCCTCATAAATCAAAGCCCTCTTCGCTTCTCTTTTGCCATGTCTTCCTAATCTATTTCTCTGCTCCTCTTTCTTTATCTGCAGCCCCCCATTCCTGATTGATTTCAGTTAGCTCATTTTTTGTTCATATGCTCTGACACACCTCCTCTCCTTCACTATATGAGATTAACTATATGAGTCAACTTTTTGCATTTTTTTCAGAACCTCAAACAGTTTGTCATAAATTTCCAATAAATGAGCAAAACCAGGATTTGATTAAAAAGAATGCTCTTTTAAAATAAAAATGCTGTATGTCCAGATGAACCTTGCTTGCCTAACACAACTCTGTACATTTTAGTGCCCTTCATGTATATATTTATTGTGCAGACTGACAGACACTTTGTTGTTTTTTTGTGCTGCTGTTATTGCTGTGGTTTCCACCTACATCGCCACCTGCTATGTGTTTGTGTGCCCCCCTGATGGGTCTTGATTTCTAAATTAAGCCCCACGATGGGGGAATTATTTGCGAGGCTCACTGGATGTTATGTATCGTGTTGTGATGTGCATGCCTTACTACTGCAGGGGGTATCATCAAGAGTGGAGCAGTACCGCCAAGTCCGACGTTAATGCCTTTTCTTTTTGCAGTAATGTTCAAACTGGTGATGTGAGTCTCTCCTAACAGTGGGAAACCTCTCCACTTTGGAACCTGGGCCAGTAAAGTTGCGAGCACATTGCATCACTTTGCCCTTACTTTAAACGCAGCAATGTCAGCTTTTGCTTACACTTTGTGTTTCTTTCTCTGTGTGTGTGTGTGTGTGTG
>NW_005187403.1:1599773-1611450 GCF_000239375.1 Pundamilia nyererei | reverse complement strand
TTATTTGAAGAGTTTCTGTCAGATTTCAGAGCTCATCACAGCACAGAAACATGTTTAATGAAGGTTACAAATGACCTTCTTATTCCCTCTCACAGTGGACTCATCTCTGTGCTTGTCCTGCTAGAATTCAGTACAGCGTTCGATACTGTTGACCATAATATCCTATTAGCGCGATTAGAGCATGCTGTAGGTATTACAGGTATTGTGCTGCAGTGGTTTGTATCATATCTATCTAATAGACTCCTTTTTGTTCATGTAAATGGAGAGTCCTCTTCACACACTAAGGTTAATTATGGAGTTCCACAGGGTTCAGTGCTAGGACCAATTCTGTTTACATTATACATGCTTCCCTGAATAATCAGTCCCCATCTTATCTTAATGACCTTATAGTACTATATCACCCATTAGAGCACTTTGCTCTCGCACTGCAGACTTACTTGTTGTTCATAGAGTATTTAAAAGTAGAATGGGAGGCAGAACCTTCAGTTTTCAGGCTCCACTTCTATGGATCCAGCTTCCAGTTTGGATTCAGGAGAAGACACTATCTCTATTTTAAGATTAGGCTTAAAACTTTCCTTTTTGCTAAAGCATATAGTTTTGGCTGGATCAGGTGACCCTGAATCCTCCCTTAGTTATGCTTTTATGCTTTAATCCCATGATGCACTGAGTATTTCTTCTTCAGTCACCTTTCTCACTCGCTATGTGTTAATAGACCTCTCTCCACTGAATCATACTTGTTATTAATGTCTGGCTCTCTTCCACAGCATGTCTTTTATCCTGTCTTCCTTCTCTCTCCCCAGCCAGTTGCAGAAGATGGCCGCCCCTCCCTGAGCCTGGTTCTGCCGGAGGTTTCTTCCTGTTAAAGTTTTTCCTTCCCGCTGTTACCAAAGTGCTTGCTCATAGGGTGTCATATGATTGTTGGGGTTTTTTTTCTTTATGTATTATTGTTTGGTCTAAGTTGCAATATAAAGTGCTTTGAGACGATGCTGTTGTGATTTGCCATGGTATAAATAAAATTGAATTGAACTGAATTGTTAAAACAGAACTGAACAGAAATGAAGTTGATGACGAATACCTGGACAATAACATCGTAGTTACTGGCAGGTTTTAGGTATGTTAACAGATGGTTTCATTTAACCACCTGCAAAATATGTGTTTTAAGTAATTGCCTGCTGGTGAAAAATATGAAATATTATGCAAAATATTACAAAGCATCTACATAGTTAACCTTACTGGCTATTTTCCAGTCTCAAGGCCCGTTAGAGGGTAGCTTATCTTTTGTTTGTCTGTGAAGGTTCTCAGTCATCCAGGTCATCGTAGTCTAAGGAGCTTGGAAAGAAAAGCGTCTGGACTTCTTTAAGTTGCTTGAAGATGTTTCACCTCTCATCCGAGAAGCTTCTTCAGTTCTAAAGGTCAAATGGTGGAAAGACCCAGATTTAAACCCAGTGGGAGTGACCCCCCACAGAAGGACAAAGGACCCCCTGATGATCCTCTACCGGACTTTGGTAAGTTCACCAGTGAAGACACAAAGGATAACTGTTTGCCTTTCCTGGACTATGCTGTGCACATAGAAGAGAATGGCAACCTCAACATTGAAGTTTACCGGAAGCCCACACACACGGACCAGTACCTCCTCTTTGACTCCCATCACCCTCTGGAACACAAACTTGGAGTAATTAGGACCCTAGACCAGCGGGCAGAAAAATGTTCCCTTTAAGCCTGAAGGGAAAAAGAAGGAACACACACATGTAAAGGAAGCACTCAAAACATGCGGTTATCCTAATTGGGCGTTTATAAAGTTAGCAAAGAGGCACAGAAAAGAAGATCAGACACCAGCTAGGGAGGATAAGAAAGACAGACGCAACAACATTGTCATCCCCTATGCTGCCAGTGTATCAGAAAAACTGAGGAGAGTTTTCTCCAAGCACGACATCCCAGTGTATTTCAGACCCAGCAACACACTCAGACAGAAACTTATTCACCCGAAAGGCAAAACTCCAAAACACAAACTTAACAATGTGGTGTATGCTGTACAGTGTAACGAGGAATGCCCAGACCTCTACATTGGAGAGACCAAACAGCCACTTCACAAACGCATGGCACAACACAGAAGAGCCACCTCCACAGGACAAGACTCAGCAGTCCACCTGCATCTTAAGGATAAAGGTCACTCTTTCGAGGATGCAAATGTTCACATTTTGGACAGAGAGGACAGTGGTTTGAAAGAGGAGTGAAAGAAGCCATCTATGTCCACTGTGAGCAACCATCTTTGAACAGAGGCGGGGGTTTACGACACCGACTGTCTGCCATCTATAATCCAGTTTTGAGATCCCTTCATAGACGCCTTAATGCCCACTCACACCCTGGGCCATCTGACCTCAGGAAATCAGATGATAGGGCTTTGGAGTTGACGTCACGCTGCAATGTATTGTGGGAGCGTGGTGCCATTTTCCGGGTCCACAAATCAAAACAAACACACAGTGTTGGAACGACGACGACAAGAAATATGCGTAAAAGCAGCTCAAAAGAAAACGGACGGTATAGAGACCGATTGCGTCCAGAGGCGAAGCAGTGGTACTTGAAAAAAAAAATAGAGTGCATCGCAAATGTGGACCCATATGAAATACGGCAGTGGAGTAAAGACCCAGACGACTTACTGCCACTGTCCTACCCCAATATCTTCACGTATCTTGTTAACCTTAACCATCACGTTCGCATTTCTGAGTGCCCCATGTGTAACGTTGGTACCCAGTCTGGATTTGTTTGATCCATTTCATAGGCAGGCTTCCCTACAGTTGTGCGAAAGAATTAGCAAATCGTTACGTAGCACGTATGTCTGCACAGTCACTCAATTCTATGTTTGTTCGCAATTTCTAAAACCTTGAGAGCCCCAACAATAATATTATTAAGCTATAAAGAGTGAAATGAACATATATAGAACCGGAGTGAAAATGTCTGGAGAACACCAACAGATATCTGGAGATGGAAGCGAACTGGATATCAGCTCATCTCACGGCTGCTATCCAGGCTAGACGCCTTCATTTTTTAAGGTCCGCCATATAAGCTCCCTCATGTTGCTTTCAGGTTGGGAAAGAATAAAATGACAAACCCTTTTTAAGCTCATTCCCGTGCCGGTCATGCGATCGAACATTGCAGCCGACCACACAGCAAGGACGAACCTGTTGTGTGTGCCTTCGCTCCTTTTTCGCTTGCGCTTTGTTTGGACCCGGGAAATGGTGCATCAGGCCAAAATCCTTTCCATGCCCACCCCTGTGACATCACACTCCAAAGCCCTATAGGGTGGGTCCAGGTTTCACAATGAGCTCACCCGAAACCCTGGCTGATTGTGACCCACACCCATTTTCAAACCTTGGCTCATGTGATTTGGTAGAGGATCATCAGGGGGTCCTTTGTCCCTCTTTGGGGGGAAACTCCCACTGGGTTTAAATCTGGGTCTCTCCACCATTTGACTTTTAGAACTGAAGAAGCTTCTCAGATGAGAGGTGAAACATCTTCAAGCAACTTAAAGAAGTCCAGACGCTTTTCTTTCCAAGCTCCTTAGACCTTATCTTTTGTTTGCTGTAATCTCTACATCTGATTGGCTAAAGTTAGCCCGTAGTGGGCTACAAGGATGACTTCAAAGGATGTCCTATATAACAAGAAATCTGCCATGTCAAGATGCAAATGTCTATAATTACCTCACATGTCTGTTCCAGTTCCAGTGCAGCCTTGTTTCATTCAACAGAGGCACAATCAATTGGTGTTCTCAATCCAAGATCGTCGACACCCTTATCCCCTCCTCATATGATGAGCATTAGACACTTTATTCTGTTCTTAGCAGTGGAACAAAACATCCACAGACTATAGCTTGCATAGAAAAAGTTACTGCCAGGCACAGGCTTTCACTGATGTACTCCAGTGATTTAGCATTACATGCTTGTGTTACAGGGTAGCAGAGTAGTTTCGTCCCTAGCATGAGTCTCCATTAAACTTCAGTGATTAGTTTTTTGAGTATTTCTCATAACACACCGTGGCAGCATTATTTCAATATATATTCTGTCCATGATGAATACCCACATAGGTTATACCACTTGTCCCTGATTTTTAATAACATTTTTATTATACATTTGGTGACACAGTACTTTTAACATTATTGGTCCTTTTTCTACCATCAGGATTATTTTTCACAGGCTCAGGAAACAGCAGTCACAATCAGCCAGGAGTGAGGGGAAGATAGATGTGAAAGATAGATGATAAATAGAAGCACTTTTACATCATCCCCTGGTTTTTGAAGTCTCATGTTAAGGCCTTGAACACCTTATTGGTGTTTTGAAAATAGATGTGATAAGAGAATAGTGAATCATAAAGCACTGCGTGCTCATACATTACTGGCTTCTCATTCACAGAGTAGGTTTAGGTAATAACGTCATGTTGTATTCAGTAACAGTGTAAACTAGCAATTGAGACCATAAACTCATTATGAAAGTGTTCATTTAAGGTAGATTAAGGAAGACAAGGGCTGTTTTCTTTCTACGTCTGTACAATCGTTTCATTTTGGCAACCAGAGCATTCGCCCTCTGCTGGCCATTGAAACAAATCCCAGTTCAGGGTATTTCCACATTGGACTCAATGTTAAAACATCTGGCCTTTCTTCACTGCGATCATCTCACCTAACTTCTGTCCTGTCTCCTTCCCTCTTCCCAGAACCAGTCACATGATGACTGCCTCCTGTTAAAAGGGAGTTTTTCCATCCAACCTTCGTTAAGTGGTCAGAGGGTCGTCTAATTGTTGGGATTTTCTCTGTACTATTGACACAGTCTCTACCTTACAATATAAAAGACCTTGAGATAACTGAATTGAATTGCATTAAATTGGAATGACTTCCTAAATCTGGTTGGGTTATCTGTTCATTGTAAACTCTACTAACTTGATAATATAAAAAAAAGCAAAAATATAAAATAAAGGAGCAATATTATGAGGTGGGAAAATGTAATAATACACTTTAACATTTTTATGACAAATTTCTTCGATCATTTTAATGATTTCCCTTTAGTGCTGCTTTGCTGTCATGTTAATGTAACCTTTTTTAGAAGTGGTACATCATGTCACTCACCATAGTGTGGGATGATAGCCCAGGCCATGGCTGAGGCATAAATTCCTCCAATCATCCAGAACATGCACAGCCAGCTCAGATGCTCTCCTCTCTTCTCGCGAGCCAACACCTCCGCAAAGTATGAGAATACTATCGGTACTGCTCCACCGATCCTGTAAATACAGCTTGTTGTAATTAGCTATGCATGCTCAAAAAGGCAATCCTCATTTGCCTCATCAGCGCTTGCAACAATGAACATTTATCACAATATGAAACTGATTTATTGTTACAGAAAACATTTCTTCATTTGTCACTGTGAATTGTACAAACGTCTGAAACTTTTTTTTAGAACATGTCTTCGCATATTTTTTGTTCATTCATGTCACAAAGCAGATTCTACACTATTCTGGCTTATTTTCTGAGTCTTACCAGATCATCAGGAGGCAACGGCACTATCCACTGCAGCTTAGTATTTATTTGTACAAACTATACTGTCATCTTCTTGACCAAAGAAAATGAAAAATCACCACACTGTAGCACACAGGATATTACAGTCTTTGAGCCATCTTTGCTGCTTTCTATCAAACTTGCTTATTATATCATTTTCCAGAATCACAGGTTGTGTGGCCTTTAAATTTAACATAGTGAACATGTCTCAAATTGCATTGTTCCATATTAGTACGTTGTTGTATCTTGTGTTGATGTGAGGGATAGGTGCACTGAACTGAACCCTTTCAGTGAGGTGTCAGTAGAGTCAGAAGGAGCCCATCTGTGACTGCAGTGACAGTGCCCATTTTTTTCATAGCCTCAGAGTGTCGTACATATTTGAAGAGGAAAAAAACCAAATGGCAAATCTTACTAGTGTATCTCTTAAAATTAGAATATCATCAAAAAGGGTTTTTTTTCATAATTTATTTCAGAAAGTTACATTTTCATGTAATCATTCAACACGAAGACTTTTTGTTTTAATTTTGATGATAATGGCTCATAGTTCATGAAAATACAGTATCTGATAATGTATTAGTTATTTCTACAGATCAATAAAAAAAAGCTTTAACAATACAAAAACTTCTGAAAGGTATGTTCATCTATGCACAACTTTTTGAGATGCACTGGTTTTACTGCCAGTTTTATGGTTGACTACAGTGTTGCAAATGAGAGGCAGATAAAGAGCAATCAGCATTTCTTTTATTATTATACATTTGTTTCTGATTCATTTCAACATTAATTAGCTGAATTTAATATGGATAGATGGCTTTGGAGAAAAACAAAGATAGCATGTATTGAAAATGTTGAACTTCTCCTTTAAAGTCTGATCTGAGCTGTAGCTGTTATATCCCAAATTTCTCACTTGAGCAGCCATCTGTGACATTTTAATTTCTCACTGCATGTAGAAACTAAGCGCTAACTCATGAGGAACAAGTAAAGAATCTGCATTGCCATATGCTTTGTATTACCTGAAAGATGCCAATATTAGATAATCCATCCATTTATTCATAAATTTTTCAAAGTGCTTATACATCTAAGATGAGGTGATAGAGCCTGTCCTAACACTTAATTAGAGGTGGGGTACACCCCTTTCCATTTAAGATAAAGTAAATAAAACAAAATCAAAACCTTTTCAGATCATCAACATTACATATTCATAGAAACTGCGTAACTGCAAAAAGGCTTAAAGCAAATGAAAATGTATATGGCTTGTTTTCAATTCTCAAAAACAAAAAAACCAACCATGTATAAAGTATCCAGTAAATATTCAAGATTGTGGTGACACCCGAGAATCTGATGAGATTGGGTTGTGCCTTTTGTCCTGCTTCCTTTATGTCTGCGTGGGAGAAACTTACAGTAAGAGGTTATATATGTATGAAAATAATTGTCTATGATATTCATTCTAAAAATGTCAAAACCTGTTTAAGGTTTTGCCAGAGGAGTGACTGATATGACAGACTGGTTTAGAACATTAAGTAAAATTGCACTAAAACTTAATCTGTGTGAATTCTTATATTTTTTTTCATTATGGCACTGTGCTGTGAATGTCTTTTCCTATTTACTGAGACAGCTTCTGATAGCAATGCTAATAAGGTAGGAAAAACTCAATGAAAGGAACAGTGAAACACACAGCACTGGATGCCAGATCGTATTTCTGCCAGAATGAGGATGGAAAACAAAACAGAAGATCTCAGTGACCCCTTACAAAGCAATGCCTCTTTGCTGTTATTCCCAAAGGTATATGTACAATCATAGATACCATCCCACACCACAGACTACTTTCTGCATACAGATTGACAACTAGTGGTGACATAAAAGCTAAAGCTGCTAATGAAATTTTAAAGCCATTAAGGCAGAAGCTGTTTTTCAGATGATGTGAGGTTTACTGGTTGCTTACAGAACTGTAATTAAATGCACAAGAGCTGAGTGCAGCTCAGGTAAACCAATCATGAATGCCCTCAGGCACTGTGGCCCATTCTGATTTGAATATCCATTTTGGTCTAGTCATGAAGCAGCACCAGCTTAAGCCATCACAACTTGATCTAAATGTTTATACACTATACAATCTAAAAAGGATATCATGTCACTGAGATGGGAGGGCTGTCAAGGATCTGTGCAGCCAAGCAGACCATTAAAACATCCAGATGTTCATTTACACTACTAGCTGATTTCTGCAGACCTTTCTCTTTTGCTTTATTTCTTCTATACCCCTGGGTATGAGGAAGAGTGGATGCCTGGCAGTTAGTATAACCTCTTGTCATGTGTTTTGAATTTGGAGGAGGAGAGACAGCAGAGGAAGTGGTGGGAAGATAGATCAGAGGGTCTGCAGGAGCGTGAGAAGAGGAAAGTTAAACAAACTTACCCGAAGCCAGACACCATGCGGCAGAAGAGGAACATACTGTAGCCCTGGACAAAGGAGGAAAGGAAGGCAAAGAAGCCGTTGACTGACATGGATATAAGCAGGCACTGTCTGCGGCCCACTTTGTCTGAGAGGCCACCCCAGAAAAAGGCTCCAAACATCATCCCCAGATACACAATGCTGCCTGGAGGAGGGGAGACAGGGGGAAAGACCGTGGTAGATAGAGAGAGAGAAAGAGGGAGAGCTATAAATGATCACAACCATCTGGAGTCAAGTGTTTGTTACTGAAACCGCTGAGTAAACAAAATCCATTTTACATTTTGGAATATAAGAAGACAGTTTCAGCAATTTATTCATGCATCCTCACAACACACACAGCTTTTAAGCTAGAGTTCATAGATAACAAAAACTCCATCATTAAAACTGACTTAACTTACAGTCTGTACTTAAACTACAGACTTTAAATAATCCCATAATCTAACATCCAATTATTGCTTTACTTTTTTTTCTATAAGACATGGAAGAAAATGAGAAAAATTTGAATACAAAATAGATTTTGTTTTTGTTTAGACACAAAAAACAAAAACAGATTTCTTTGATATTTTTTATGTCTAGTTATTTGTTTTTACTCACTTACGCTCTGCTCAGCTAGATGGGCATATGTTAGGTACTTCTAGTCTTAAATGCATTAAATTACAAGAGCTGCTCAGTGTCCTAACAACATGTTAGACTGTTCAGCGCTCACACACAATAATGTCGTTCAAAAACTTCGGCTTAGAATATTTATCTATTCAATGGGATCTCATAATGTGGTAACTCAAGATTTTTTTTTCTTCTTTTTTTGCTGAAAGCCTAATATTGTACATTTTGCGGTGTAATGAAGATTTGACCATATATTAAATTTCTCCAAATCAAATCACTGTCTGACAACTGATATTTCTTAAAGTGTCTCTAGGAAAAATAGAGCAGCAGTTGACTTTGTGGCTCTGTTTCTTTGTACTGCTGCTTACCTGTGCAAGGTTGGGGTCATTTCTCTTCCCATGCAGTAAAGACATTGGGTGGCAGTGGTGGAGAGGGGTTAGGGTTGTCCTGTAAACAACCCACTTTTCTCCCTATGTTCTAATAAAAATGATAATTTGCGGAGGAAGGCGTTTGACATGGCAGCACCTGAAATAATCCTGGCAGATGATAGGAAGCAGCACCCCCCCCACCTCCCCCCATGTTTGCGGTGATGGGACAGATACGCTGAAAGTGGAGGGCCTTATCAAGCTGGGCAGACATGATGGTGAGAGGTAGTGATTCATTACAGGTGACAGCCCCTAGATCTATGCACTTCAGCTGCAGAGAAGGCTCTCCTATAGGTAGTAGGATATAAAGGTGAAGCTTCACTCGAGCTGGCTTACAAATATCAAACTGAATATCAAAAGTGCTGCATTCTGCACAAACTGTTGACACTTTTTTGATTTGTGTAGCTACATCTGAACGTGTGTACTGAAGAAGATGCTATCTGGGAGCACTAGCTCATTTGTTTTATGGCTTCACTCACGCTGCGTTTGTATCTGTAATAAAGGGGGAGGGTGATGGGGCATCTGAGAGGCATTCTGAGATTGGATTTGTGATTTCCTGCTGGGTTCAAACTCAGGTCAGACTTTAAGGGCCTTTATGCAAATTAGCAAGGGTCAGTTAGAGGCACTGAAGCACATGGGGGAAAAGGTTTTAAGTGCTTTTCTCAAGCAGGAAACCATACATACAAATGCATTTTAAAATCCCAGTGGTATAAATACTCCCACATAAAAGAAATTAGTAAGTGAGACTGCTTAACAACAGCATGACCAAGCATATTGAAAACAGTGCATCCATCCAGTAGTGTTTGCAGTAGAGCCCCATGAATCTTCATGTAGATACTGACGTTGTAACTGAAGGCCACTAATTGCTAGTTTCACCGTACTATGAATAGTGACATTAAATATCATCTATTCTGTCATGGTCCTGGGTCAGTGACCCAGCGCTTTTAGTTATCATTTTCTAGTTTATGATGATGATGATTATTATTGTTTGAGTTCTGTGTGTTATATTTGGTCTGCCTTTGAGTCTGTGTCTCTGTCTATGGTGTCACCCCATCTGTTTGTGAATCTGTCTGTTTAGTTCAATGTCTTGTCTGGTTCCATGTGTCTGAGTTTCCTGTTTTATTGTGAAGGTCTGTGTCGTATGTGAGTGTGCTCAGTTTACGTTTCCCCTGTCTCGTCAGCTGTGATTTCTCCCAGGTGTGTTCCCCTCCTGTCTCTCATCCCTTGATTACTGCCATCTGTGTATTTAAGCCCTGTGTTTCTCTGTGTCAGTGTCGCGTCGTACCCTCATCTAGCTGTGTGTTCTGCTTCTATGTTCCTAGTGTTTGGTCTCCTGCTCCAGTTTAGTACGAGGTTTTTCCCAGCAATAAAGCTGCGCCTTAAGTTTCACTTCCGTGTCTGAGTTCTGCATTTTGGGTCCACCACTCCTGCTTGCCTGCCACACAGCGGTTCATGACATATTCATTCTAAGAAAACAGCAAAACATGTAATAGATACGCCATTTGATTATGTCTATTTCACGCTTTGCCTATCCAAAGTGTGAAAAGGACACACCTGCAGTAAGTTGCAGTAAACTGCAGTAACAGCAGAGTGAGATATTTTATTTCAAGCCAACATGAAAATAATGGGGGGGTTTAAATAGACATTATTAACACATTTGCATGTACATACAAATCAGCCGCCTAGCTTAATCGTTTCTGACAATTACGGATCCTGGAATGCACTTCATACATTTTTTGCTCACTACCGACTTCGTGGTTATATTATTTCCCCTTGCTGGTAATGCTATTTCTGCATGCGTGCCCATTTCACGTTTTGGATAGGCAAAGCGTGAAATGGACACGGTGGATCAGCATATACATACTTGCTTTGCCGTGATACTGGGTTGGACACTGGATAGACACAACTATCCACTACTGTCACGGTCGCAGTGGCAGACCGTGTGGAGAGTGTGTTGAGGACCCAGGTGCGAACACAAGTGAGGATACGGGAGTGCACTTAAACAAAAGCGAGCCTTTTATTGTGACTGATGATCACGAAAGAAACAAGAATGAGGGCAGCACAAGAGCAGTAACTAAACAAACCTAAACTGGGAACAATCTATGCTATGGCTGGGGATACAAAAGACTGGGCATGGAAACACGGAGGGTGGGAACACAGACGACGCGACACAGACTACATGAAACACAGAGACTAAATACACAAGAGGGATGATCAGGGGAAGTGGCCACACATGGGAGCACAGCTGACACAGATAAACATAACAAGACATGGCAGGAGTAAACAACACTGAAGGGAGACTGTCAAAGTAAAACAGGAAGTACACAGAGGTGCAGACAGGAGGAGAGAGAGAGAACCAAAACACAAGACAAACAGAGAACAACCCACCCAGGGCGGGAGGCGGGGGACCCGGACAGAGGGAACGAAACCAAACAAAAGATGAGGAGCATGAACCAAAACTGAGTCCAAAGACACAAAAACAGTTCAAAACAGGGAGGCAAATGTCCAAAGAGGTCAGAAGGTCAACCCGGGGGGCGACAGCACAAAAGTTCACAATTCAGCTGTTCCGGGGCCGGCCACGTGAAAAAGTGGCAGTGGCGGCAGAACAGATCCGGAGGCCGGCCGCGTGGAAGACGGCGGCGGCTACAGAGCGGGTCCGGAGGCCGGCCG
>NW_005187403.1:1597809-1598846 GCF_000239375.1 Pundamilia nyererei | reverse complement strand
TGGGGAGCTGGCTGAGCTGCACAGTGGGCTAAGGGCTGAGCTAACGGAAACACAGGAAAATGAACTATGGACTGGGCTGCTAACAGAGCTAATGACTGAGCTATAGACTGAAAAGCATGCAGTAGTGATGGTGGTGATGGTTGTGGACTGAACTCTCCTGAGCCTCTGGAACACAGGGAGGACTGCTGGGCGGGGTTGCCTGAGCCTTCAGCAGAAACAAGAATGGGTGCAGGCACCTGCCGGACACTAGCCGCTCCCACCCGAGGAGTAGGTACGGGTGCGGAGACGGGCTGTATCCTGGCTGACCTCACCCTGGGGACCGGCATGGGTGCAGGGGTGGACTGGTTCACAGCCCCCCTCACCCTGGAAGCCGGGACAGGCACCGGCAACGGCTGGGCAATTGCCCTTCTCACCCGAGGAGCTGGTACGGGTGCAGAAACTGACAGAGCCTCAGCCGGCCTGGAAACCAGAGCAGGGACCAACTGGACCTCAGCCTCCCTCACCCGAGGAACTGGTACGGGTGCAGGGGTACGCTGGGCCCGAGCTGCCTCGGGAGCAGGAACACGAGCAGGCAAAGGAGCGGGCTCAGAAAAAACAGTCTTAGAATTGGCAGGCTTAGGGTTAATATGTACTGGGTCGACAAAAACAGACCTAGCCAAAATGAATTTAGCATTTTTCCCACCCTGTTTTACAGTCTTTGTTTTAGCAGGTTTTGACGTCCTCGGGTTAATAGTCTTAGAGTGAGCTGACTTAGGGATGAGCCAGACTTGACAAAACCTGAACTGACAGACCCTGAACTGAGTGTTTTAGACCTGGTGACATTGCTCACAGTTTTTCCTTTAAAAGCATTTGCAGCCTTTGGCGAGTGCTTATTGTCTTTGATTTCTCCCTGTTCAAAGGGAGTAAAATGAAAAAACTTTTCCCAGTCTATGTCATCATCCAAAAGGGAGACTCCAACAGTGTCTGGGGTGAGTTTATTGTCCTTTTCAGTTATGGCTTCAGGTGGGATGTGTGAAAGGCAGTCATTATAACTCACC
>NW_005187403.1:1589431-1592417 GCF_000239375.1 Pundamilia nyererei | reverse complement strand
GCCCCCAGACAACATAGCCCCTGGGATCCCTGGGACACACAAACCCCTCCACCACGATAAGGTAGCGATTCAAGGAGTGTAATGTAAAATGAATAAATACATAAATAAAACAGCCTTAGATTACTTGTTACTTTTACAAATGTAAAGATAAAGGACTGCTTTTTTGACCAGATCCCTCTTGTAAAACAGCCTGTGTTCTCAATAAGTCTAACACATGACTTTTTTGTGAGTTACAATTCCAACCCTGATTACCAACTACCGAAGAAACCAACAAAGTTTCCATTTCATCGGTGTTACTTGACTGTGCACATTGTCAGCATGACAACCTGATCAGTTATTAGATCATTAATATGAAAATAAAATGACATGATTGTGATAGTTCACTTGATGGATGTTATTTGAGATAGTTTACAAGATTAGAAACCTATTGGTATTGCAGTAAAATCAAATACTGTATCATAAATAAGTGATTTATGCATGAATCATACTCAATGGTTAAAACAAATAGATATTTAAGCCCCCAAAACATGCAATGGTCAATCAGCCCTGGCACCAGAGTGATTTTTTTTGTCAGATATTGCAATTCAACAGTGTATTCAAATTTTATAGTTCCATATTTACACTGATAAGGCATAATATTATGACCACTTAGAAATGTAGCAAATAACACTGACTATCTCTTCATCACGGCCACTGTTAGTGGGTGGGATATATTAGGGAATAAGTGAACATTTTCTCCTCAAAGACCTTAAAGTCCTGGACAAGATACTGAACCCCAAGTTGCTCTCTGGTGTGTTCATCAGTATGTGAATATTCAAATATTCACATTAAAATTAAGAAATTTGGATGTAGACTGGATTAGCTTGGATGAATATTGGTGAATGTGGAATTTCATAAATAAAAAAAATAAAAAAATAAAAACAGCTTGAGTAGAAAAGTACACCATACCACTGCATTTTTAGCCACCTAGATGGATTTGGAAGTTTATTCAGTGTGTGTTTAGATAAAAACATCTAAATGACAAAATTATATATTGTCCGTAAAAAGTTCTAAAAGGATGACATTGTACAGCAACGTCTTTCACAGAGTATCACAGCCATGGTCAACCACCCTAAACACATATAAGGGTTATGACTTGCCTCTATTTCTCAAACACTTGTAGTCACAGGACCTCAGAAGTGCAAAGTAAACCTTACTAAAGTTGTTCTGAAAACACCTGAACTGTTAAGTATGAAGTGTTAATCTTCTTCTTAAGTAAGACCAGACAGTGTCTGCTTCTAATGTTACACTGTGTAGCTTTTGTTGCATCCAGTGGGATTATTTCAGCAGTGGAGTCTCAGCAGTCTGCATGCATGCCACTTACTTTTCCACAGTAATTAGCTCTTATGTGCAAGTGTAATTCTCTCTTGACACATTTCTGCTCTGTTTTCTCATCCTGTCACCATGCAATGTCCTGGCATGGATGAGAGGAGAGCTTCAGGATTTCAACAGATGAGGGGATTCCCTGAAGACCACCTGTGATTGACAGGTGGTTGCTGCAGGGAATCATACAAACAGTTTGTTTCAGGGAGGGAGGAGGAGAAGACCCCTGGGAGCAACACACATTCTGGCATTAATTAGTGGTTCCCAAACATTTTTTGGTAGGCCCCCCTTTGTTTTACAAGAAAAATGTTTGCGCACACGCACACACACATCCTCCAACCACACACACCCATATTTTGCTCCATTGCGGTTTATTTCAGACCTCAAACATTTAGCAAGCAATTAAGCAAATACAAGTAATCTGCAATAAATTACAGGTAGTAAGGAAATAAACTACTAACTCTTTTACGCTAAGTCCACACCTACACGGGTATTTTTGAAAACGCAGCTGTTTCATCCACACGTAAACGCCGTTTTGAATCACCGAAAACGGAGATTTTTTTAAAACTCCTTTTTTGCGTTTACCTGTGGACGAGGAATACAGAGTTCATCACGCAACGTCAAAGGTATGTGCCAAGGCATAAAGTAACACTTTATGTACACTCTGGGCTTTAATAGGATATGACGTCTTTCAACAACCACAGCTATCGTTCATTGGTGGCCTTTAAAAAGATTCCAGATTTAAGACACTTCCAGGTTGGCTTCAATTATCAGATCAGGAGGCTAAATTCATCTTTTATGCTGTCTGAGTGTTTCCTCTCTTCGCTTCATGTAGTGATGATGAACTCTGAAGGCAAGAAGTATACATCATTCCACACTGAGACTTTGGGCCATTATGAATACACCATGTGGGTACCTGTGGAGCATTTCATGTAGCTGTATGTACTCAGAATAATAAGTGTAAGTGTGGAAATATGCAATTTGATTATTGATCCTGCTTTGACCAACAATTTTAGCCTTGCTAGCTTTAACAGGTTGTGGTTCGCACTGCATAAGTTTTCAAATTGCTTGTGTGAAATTATTTACCCAGTCAGCTGATTATAATTCCAGTCAAAACAACGATTTCACTCAGATCCTTATTTTCTCACACATAGCAGTGCAAGTGCTAAGTGTACAAGCTGGAACAATTCACATGTGACACATGGACTTTTTTCCACTTCAGATATTCTCAATAATAAAGTATGCTAAGCTCTTAGTCTCTCGTGTA
Source organism: Pundamilia nyererei (assembly GCF_000239375.1). Lineage (NCBI taxonomy): Eukaryota > Metazoa > Chordata > Actinopteri > Cichliformes > Cichlidae > Pundamilia > Pundamilia nyererei. The sequence goes on along the minus strand of NW_005187403.1, from coordinate 1,589,788 downwards.
TTTAAGTAATATCTCCTAGGATGCATAATCGGTGATGTTTCCTGGGTTCATCAGATGTTTTGGGTATCTCAACAGCAAACATCCTCACCCAGGTGACCCTCTGTATCTTTGCTCACAGATTGAATGGGCATCCTCTAAGCCATTCCTGTAATGTCCAACCATTTAAGAACTTTGCAGAATGAGCCCTTTTGGGGCTGTTTTTCTGCCAAGGGGACAGGACGACTGATCCGTGTTAAGGACAGAATGAATGGGGCCATGTATGGTGAGATTTTGAGCCAAAACCTCCTTCCATCAGTGAGAACTTTGAAGATGAAACGAGGCTGGGTCTTCCAACATGACAATGATCCAAAACACACC
>NW_005187403.1:1576181-1587911 GCF_000239375.1 Pundamilia nyererei | reverse complement strand
TCTGTTGGAGTAGCGTTCAGGTAGCTGCTCTGCTCTATGTTGGTACAGGGCATTGAAGATGATAACCGTGGGTGGATTATATTCTTAAACTTAGTTACAGCGCTTTCAGAAAGACATTGACTGTGATAAAGTTTACTCTCCACCGCTGTGTAATCGATTATTGTAAATGTAAATGTTATCAGGAAATGATCAGACAAGAGAGGGTTTTCAGGAAACACTGTTAAATGTTCAGTTTCTATGCCATATGTTGACCCAAGATCGAGAGTGTGAATAAAATGGTGGGTGGGTTCTTTTACATTTTGAGAGAAACCAATTGAGTCTAATAACAGACTAAATGCCATGTTGAGGCTGTCATTTTTAGCATCTACATGGATGTTAAAATTACCCACAATAATTATTTTATCTGAGCTCAGAACTAAATCAGATAAAATGTCTGAGAAATCAGACAGAAACTCTGTGTAAGGCCCAGGTGGACGATAGATGATAACAAGCAAGACTGGTTTCTGAGTTTCACAGCTGGGGTGGAGACAAGGTTAAGCATCAGGCTTTCAAATGAATTAAAAGTGTCACAGCGGGGTGCGCCGATGTGAGTGAAAACAGGACCCAAAAGCAGATGATGACGAGTGTAAGTTTAAACAGAAAGTGATCCTTTATTAGATGACGGCAGGAGTAAACCAGGAAACCAAAATAAACTGACAAGACACTAAGAAACAAAATACTAAACGGTACTGAGACCAAAACCTAAACTATGACTGTGGTGGAAAATAACAAGCAAAGACCATGACTAAGACTAATAATACATAACAGACAAAAACCGTAACTAAGACTGAGGTCAAATAAACAGACGAACCGATCAAGGCAAGCAGAAAACAAAAGGCTCAAATACACACATGAGGTGATCCAGGGAAGTGGAGACACATGAGGAAACAGCTGACTGACATGAATCTAATGACAGGACCAGGAGGAGTGAAACTAAATACAATGACCAAAGAACACATGACACTGTCAGAATAAAACAGGAAACACTAAAAACTAAACATGACAACACAATAAGACAGACCTAATACGTGATGAATGAATACAAAACCCCAAACATAAAAAAACCCAGGAACAATAATCAATAACTGCCCAAACTAAAGGCAAAATAGGAAATAACACAAAAACTAATAACATATCAAAAAATGAGAAAAATACAAAGAGAACTCAGAGTGCTGGGTCGGAGACCCAGCCTGTGACAAAAAGTCTGTCTTGGTCTTTGGTTGATTAATAGGCTGGTGTGAAAAATTGCTGCCACACCGCCCCCTCGGCCTGTGCTTCGAGATTTCTGGTAGTTAGAATGACTTGGGGGTGTTGATTCATTTAAACTAGCATAATCCTCCTGCTGCAACCAGGTTTCTGTAAGGCAGAGTAAATCGATTTGTTGATCAATTATTAAGTCATGTACTAACAGAGACTCGGAGGAGAGAGACCTAATATTTAATAATCCACATTTCACTGTTTTACTCTTTGGTTCAGATGTGGATACTGTATTGTTCTTTCTTTGTTATTTTTTATGTTTAAGTTGTCTATTGCTGGTTTTTAGTTTGTTTTTTGTCTGTTTGGCAGCTGACACAGTCTCAGTGGAAATGGGTTGGGGTTTTTTTTGGGGGGGGTAGCAGGAGGAAAGAGGACAGAGAGGCGTGTTAGACTGCAACTCTGCTTCCTGGTCCCAACTCTGGATAGTCATATTTTGGGGGGTTTAATAAATTTGTCCATATTTCTAGAAATGAGAGCTGCTCCATACAAAGTGGGATGGATGGCATCTCTCCTAACAAGACCAGGTTTCCTCCAGAAAGTTTGCCAATTATCTATGAAGCCCACATCGTTTAAGTGGGTGATTAGCTAACAATGCTGTCCTTGGTTGTGAAGAGGACATGTTTAGCCTAGGTTTTTAATTAGCTAACCTCAAGCTGCACAGAGCCTATTTATCACTCTGCTGTGCTGATAAACTTCAGGTGTCTGTGGTGATTGTGACTCTATAAGTACGTAACCACAGCATGCAAAGGTGATAGACTTAACAAATATCAGCTGGCCAAAATCCCCTTTAAAGTCTTCTTACTACACTACACCTGCAGCATGGTTTCATCTGAGCAAGCACACATTTGAACTAAAACAGTCAAAAAGGGTGATTGTGATGCAGGAAAACACCGGCAGACAAATTAAAGCCATATGTGGTGGAGGAGAAAAGGAGAAGAGGACATTTAGAGGAAGTGTGTAAAATCTCAGCCTCTCTCCTTTTCTCCCGGGAGGTACGTGAGCCAGTCTACCATAGCTAAACTGCGGTGAAGCACAATGCTGCAGAGATTAACTCTGGCCCATATCTTCAGATCGCCAGTGAGGCTATGAAACACAAAGAGGTTGTGTTAGAGCGTAAGAGCAGGATTACAGCAGGGTAACAGAAAAGACAGGGAGTTTAAAAAAAAGTGGACCATCCCACATCAAGATAGCATTTCACCTTTTACGTTATATTAAAGGGAAAGAAAGTATTTGGAGTAGATCAGGGACAGAAATATAAAAATGAGATAATTCCTTTATATAAATAATAAATATATTCATGTTAGTAAGGCTTTGATCTGGGACTACCCAGACTTTTCATAGGTGTGCATTGAATAGCAGCAAGTGATCAATGATAATATATGTGCTGCTTATTTAGTCATAAGCATTGAGTATTTCTTCTTCAGTCACCTTTCTCACTCACTATGTGTTAATAGACCTCTCTGCATTTAATCATACCTGTTATTAATCTCTGGCTCTCTTCTACAGCATGTCTTTTATCCTGTCTTCTTTCTCTCTCCCCAACCAGTCGTGGCAGAAGGCTGCCCCTCCCTTAGTCAGGTTTCTTCCTGTTGAAAGGGAGTTTTTCCTTCCGACAGCAGTGTCCTGGCAGTGATTATATATGTATTTATTATTGGTGTTATTTAGTTTGTATTAAGCTATTCTATCTAAAATACTGTGATAAAATTAAATATATCATAATTATGCATGATAAACTTCATTTCCTGAGTTATGGCCAAAAACAAGTTCAGTGAGGTCACCTTCCCCTTTGGACTTTTATCCACCCAATTTTAATCTGTTTGTCTCTTGACTAAATTTACTGAAACATGTTCTCAAAGATGTGAACCTAAAACTAAATGTGTCCAGGAAGTTGCCAATATTAAAAGGCTGTGAGATATCTTTAATCTGAAGCTGGTGAGGGGAGAGGCAAAGATTTTTTAAGTCATATCACATATAGATATGTATTCACTCAGTCAGACCTCACAAACACTAATGTATGAGCTGGGATTAGTGTTTTAATCAAATATAAGCAGATGTCTCTATCATTTTAACATTGTTTTTCCTTTTAACAAGATGTCCACTGAAACTTATCTTACTGACCACTTCAAGAGTCACTGACCTTCACAGAGAATCTGTGATAAAAATAACTAATGAGTGCTACTGTGCTACTATTCTTTTAAGCATATCTGCAAGTGAGCACATATATGCATCGTCTATTTATGCAGCGTGTGACAAGTTGGTGAAATGACTCATTCTTTCTATTCTTTCCCTCCTGTCTCCCACTGAGGGATGAGTCAGAATACAGGAGGAATCTGGGTGAATAATAAACCATCTTGCTCCCCCAAACATGAAATAAGATTAGTACTCTCTTCTACATGTACTTCTGGTAATAAAGCCACACTAAGATAATGTAATAAGAGACAAGGATGACTTTTTGTCTTAGAATCTTATTAAGTGACAAAAACTTTCATTTAGCACAAACACACTGAGAAAAATATCAGTGCCAAGCTAGTATTTTTATAGTTGTGTTAGAAATGATAAAGCCAAATCACACACCATCCACATTTAAACATACAGATACATATTGGCACACAAACAGACAACTTTTCCCTAGAGTGGGAGAGATCCATCTAGCTTAACACACCTCCTACTCATCTATCCAAATACCTGGTGCCATGACAACCCACTGGCAATTCCTAAAGCAATGAGATTATGGCTAAAAGTGTCACACACCACTTAGTTTCTCTGCATATCAAATGTCATTAAAAGCACAAATCATGTGAAAGTTAGGATCATGAGATTAATTCTGTCAACACTCTAATACTTCTACCAGTCTATAAGTGTCATATAAATCTTAACTTAATTTATGAGCATCAATAAGATTATGCTCCATGTCTACAAAGCTGACTTTACAGAAGCATTAATGTCTCCTGATAGCAATGTTAGATGACTTTTAGATGGTTCATTAGAGCGCTTCAAAATAGGAGTCTACTTGTAACTTGTTGTAACAAATTGCCTTACACAAAAAGTAAGGCAATTTGTTTTTGGTCATTTATTTCTTTTGTTTATTTTTTGCCAATATGAATTGTTACAACAAAGTAATAATTATCCAAACACCGATTTCAATATTGCTCAGATGCTGACTCAGCTATATGAGGTATGGGTGACAATGAATTAATCTACATGGCAAATCTATTCAATGTAATTCCATTTAGGCTACGTCCACACCTACACGGGTATTTTTGAAAACTGAGATTTTCCGTTTTTGTTATTTTTTTTAAATTCCGTTCACATGTAAACCCAAAAACGAAGGAAAACGTTGCTAGGAACATGCCAAAGCAACAGGTGGCGATATATTCCTAACCGTGTAGAAATGTTGGCCAATCAGAACTCTAAAAGCCTGGGTGGGAAAGAGTAAACAAAGATGGTGCATATACGCAGAACTGAGTCCTATGTATGGAGGGACAGAAACTGTGTTGTATATGGAGAGCATGAATGGCATGGGAGGAGCTGAAGAATGTCACATTAGCTTTGTCCTTTATACTCTCTATGTCAATGACTCTCACACTGAGCTGAAATGAAACAAGTCACACACAAAAATTGGTGAATTAAACAAATCGCAAAGAATTGCTTAACTTTATATAAAAAATCATATGTTTTATCTAAAAAAAAGTTAAGAAAGTAATGTTTGTCTATTGTTGTCTTAAAGATGAAGACATTTTATTATTTTATGTGTATAAATTATTGCCATGCTAACATTGCCATTAGCTCAAAGTACTAAAGTAAAGCAACTCAATCCCGTTGCTTAACTAAAGTGCAATAAAAATCACTTTTAAAAAAAAATCTGAATCTTACTTCAAAATAATGAGTAAAACAAGATTAAAAACACACCTGTTAAGTTGAATAATGAAAACTGGACCCTGGTCACTTAATTGAACAATCTGACTAAAAAATGGCTATAAAAAGTTCTTCTGGAATAGCAAACTGATATTTAACAGCTGTCTCTAATTGGCTCGGAATGGCCCAGTCAGTTTTCATACCCAACAGTGAAAAGTATATTGTATGCAGTAAAATTAATAGCCAGAGAACTAGACATACACTAAACACATTTTCTTTGCTAGGAGGACTTCGATAGAGTTCCTCATTTGTCTTTTTTCTTTTTGTTTCAATTCATTTATTTATAGTATTATTCACATTAGTATATTCACAGCCAGAGCTGACAGGTGTGGAGGCGTAGGAGAAAAGTGAGAGAGAATGAGTTGTAATTCTGTGCAAATTTGGATTTGGTTCTTCCTTCATAGACTGGAACAAAACACTACAAAGATCTCCAAATGCATGTGTTAAGACAAAAGCTTCAGTCTGCACAAGGGCACCAAGCTCGGTGGCCTACTCTCCCCTTCGCTTCTTGTTGTCTTCACTGAGCCAGTAGCAGTAGCAATCCAAAAAAATAAAGATATTAAAAAGATATTAATAAAGTGGAACCCCGACTTAACGAAAAATTCAAGTTACGAAGGCACTTAACGGCAAAATGCCCGAGTAACGAAAGCTGTTGGCTCTGATTGGCTGAGCCCAGAATGCCTACAATGCCTACAATGCCTTCCGAATCATGTGACAACCCCCTTGGCTTTCGTACTTGCGCTTCGCTGTTCCACTTGAACGATGTATTGTTGTTGCAGTTAGCAATTAGCCTATAGCCTATCGTTCACTCAAAAGGCGCAATGGGTGCTTCGACTTACAAAAATTTTCGACTTACGAAAGACCCTCGGGAACGAATTAATTTCTTAAGTTGGGGTTCCACTGTACTTTAGGATAAGCCTTTTACTGATGATGTATTACTTTTCCTTGGCAATTCACAAACCTCTTTTCTGAAGACTGTCACATTAACAGATGAATCGTCAGATCTATGTAGTAACTAATGCCATAACGCAAATGTCGAACCCTATTTCGCTCTATGAAGCGCCTTGAGGCGACTTATGTTGTGATTTGGCGCTATATAAATAAAATTGAATTGAATTGAAATTGAATATTTTAACCCTATGCTGCAACCTTCTTTTTTTTAAAAATATTTGACTGACATTTGCCCTATATTGAATAGAGACAATAGAGATGGACAAGAAAGCAGGACTCAAACCCCTGCTGCTTTCTGGTGGCCATGTCATCGCCTGCTCACACGCTGAGCTAAGCTGAAACACAAACTTGACTACATGTCAGGTCAACACATACCACAACAACTTGAGTGACGGGAAGATGTAGGGATAAAAGGAGTTTCTGGTTATGTCAATTAGACATAGATTTCCCGCAAAAGTCTATGTCAAGTTTTATAGATAAGGTCACATCTATATCAGACTACTCCATGGAATGGTGTTTGGCTCTTAATTGTTATTTTCAAAATACCTCCAGCAGGCCACAGTCAGGTAACATTAGATATTTAGGTATAAATCTCTGATTTCAGGTATTTCAGGTAGTCCCACTTCCATAGGTGTATAAAATCCAGTTCCTAGCCATGCAGTTTACTTTTACAAACATTTGTGAAAGAATTGATGGTTCTAAAGAGCTCATTAAAATTGAGTGTGGTACTCTAATAAGATGACACTATTGCAACAAGTTATCTCGTGATATTTCTTCCCTATTAGCTATTCTACAATCAACTGTAAGGAGAAGCACCTACAGCAACTCAGCCATGAAGTGGCAGACTACATAAACAGAGCTCCTGTAAACCCGACTGTTCAAAACACTGCTGACTCAATAACGGCATGGGCCCAAACCTCCTCTGGCATTAGCATGAGCACAAACACTGCATGACTGGAGCTTCATGGCATGGGTTTCCATGGCTGAGCAGCTCTTGTAGTTGTCATTTTGTAGTTGTCCATTACCTTTGTCCATATTGTGTAGCTATATTTAAGCTCAGTCTTGATGTTTACATGTATTTTATTTGAGTATCTCCATTTTGTGGTAACTCTTTTTCATGTTCCTCATTGATGGTAGGGTGATATCAGTGGTGAAACAGTAATATTCTTACTCTGCAAGGTAATTTTTGTAAAAAATGCAGACTTCTTTGAAGACCGAGGAAAACTCTTTGGACGTCAAAATCATTCAGTGAATAATATCAAAAATGTAATATTTTTCTTAATATAACATCTTTTTCAAAGAAAAAAACCTTACCAAGCCATCCAGCACCAGAGTTGGGAACACACATGTCTGTCTCAGCGCTGGGCAGGACAAAGCCCACTACAAACACCTCCACTCCATCGGACATGAGTGCCAGACCTAGAACAAAGAACAGCTGCCACTGGAATCTCCCATGGCCACACTCCTGCATGATCAACTCGTACTGCTGGGCCAGCTCTTCCTCATCTGCTTGTCTCTCATTTTCTAGTTCCTTGTGGCTCTTTAGGCTGTCAGACACTGGCTGGCCCAGAGCAACCTGACCATCCCGTGGCTTCCCATCATTGTATCCAGGCACTCCTTGGTACTCCCCCTCATAGATCTCATCTTCATCATCGTGACCCTCCGTGGCATCACTAGAGGCCCCGTCCTCTTCATTGGTTGCATTGTCGGCATAAAGACCATCTTGTTGAGTATAACTGTTGTAGTTGTTCTCTTCTTCATCCTCATTTTGGAAACGATTGTAGCTGCGCTGGGATGAGTATTCATCAGAGGCTCGATCAACAGCTTTGCTGAAATTTTTGGCAGCTTGCCTTTTGGCTTCCTTAGCGATGTCCTTGGCACCTCTGACCAAGGAAGTCCTGTTGTTATGCGTTTCCTCCATCTTGGCACGAGGGTAACAAGCACTAAATTCAGCTTTAGTCCACTTTTATTCCACCAGCTGCAATAAATATAAGTTACTTAGTTGTTTTTCTATCTTCTATTCCCAGACAGAGCAAGATTTATGCTAATTTATTACCCCTGAAATACCACCCAACTGCCAGAAGACTAGCAATTAAGTAATGGTGTCTAATTCCATTGGATTGCAGTAACTAGACAGTGCTGAAGAGAAGACAGTTGATCTCAGACTGGCAAGATTCAAAGTCCAGTAACCACTCAGGAGAGGAAACCTGCAGGGACAGACAGAAAAAAGCAAGTTTAGCTTGATTAAAGACCGCCAGTCACAAATACCTGCCTGCAGTATTTCTTGGCACACTCCAAAAGAACATTTTTACACAGAGACAGCCACACTCCCCACTGATGTTGACAGTAAGTTCAGTCTACTAATGAGATGAAAATGATGTACTAGGAAGAAAAAGTCACAGAGGCCAAATTTTGCAGGTTTGAAGTTGTTAGCTGAACGTAGCATTGATGATTTAAAGAAACTCTACATACCGGGACTTAGACATGTTCTGTTGTGCTCATAAACATAGCTGTAATATAAATCTACTGGCATAAAATAAATATTAGTGAGTAGACTAGCTATGGATAAAATATAAAGTAAAAGTGTTACTGGCCAAATTTTCTGATATTCCTGAATACAAAATATCCCAAACCTAGACTACTGTTGTACTCTCAGTCTGGCTGAAATATGCTCCTATTTATGGTTTGAACTACATTGCAAAAAAAAAAAAAAAAGCTATTTGTATGAGCCCATCAAGAAACCAATGTCCAAGCAAGTGCACAAATAAGCAATACAGTAAGTATAGTGGTGTGCTTGCTGTCAGAGTTTCATTTAATTACAACTCAGGTCCTTGAAGTATTTCTAGAGTATATTGTATAGTGCTTTGTACTCAGTTCTCGGACATGATCTGTTCACACATTATTAGTTTGTTGATGGCATGACAGCAGTAGTCTAAACATAATTAATGACCAACCCATGAAGTATGATGTGTTGACATCAGTGGCTAGAAAACTGTAACTAGGTGTTTGTGGTCCCTGCACTTACACTAAATGACAAAGTACAGGGCCACATACACATTACACCTGTAGGATTTGCTTGGCCATAGAAAGTATGTTGAAGTTTCCAGCACACAGCTGTTGTGCTGACGTTGATTGCCAGAGGAATTTTTGGAGTGAATCAGCTGTGTTGGTGAATTTATGCATGTCTCTGTGCTTGGTGACTTTACATGACCTGCTACTTCATGCCCATGTTGATGTAATTCCTAAATATTTCCAAGACATGTCACAAACTAACTTGTTGGAGTGGCAGCATCCCACAATCAAATTCGGTGAGCTTTTTGAAACCAAAGCCATGCAGTCTGCCTGTCCATAGGTGCTTAATTTTATACATCTGAACTCAAAGCTTAAGAAATGTGGCTCAATATTTTTGCCCATATTGCGTATTTCAGAAAATGTGAAACAATTTATTAAATTTATATGCAGCATTGCTTGGACATCTCCAATTTGCATAAAAATGTTATGGCCCAAAGTTTGACTATATAAAATGACTGGTGTGAAGTTTTATTTTCATATATTAAATAGTTTTTAAGATTTTTTTTTCTTTTTTGAAAAATGGCCAGAGGACAGATTGAATGTGAATGAATATCTAAAAAACTATTAAAGATAAAAGCCCAATTTTCACTGGTCACTCTTACCGTCAAAATAAAACAGGGTTTGTAACTTGGGACAGATATATAAAAAATATCTGATAATTGGCTTGTTAAAATATGAAAAAAATGATTTGAGATGGAATGACTCCCTTGTGTGTCAGAATCTTGGCTACTAGCAGCAGGCCTTTTCCATCATGGATGTCATGGGTGGACTGAAATCTGGGGGAATTTGAACACCAGGTAATTGCCTTGGGCTCTTTGTGATGTTCCTCAAGCCATTTATGAGCAGATTTCGCAGTTTGCTGGTATGCACTGCCCTCCTTACAGAGACCACTGTCATTAAAGAGTCTCACTGCCGTATGGGTGTGGGCTTGATTTGTGACAATATTTCAGTGGGTGTGGATATGACAAAGTGGAATTTGGCACATCTACATGCATCCAGGAGCTCAAGGTTTCCACTGCAGAACACTGCACTGAAATGAGACTGTCAATTTCATTCACTGCACCTGTCAGTGGCTTTAATGCGGTGGCTGATTAATGTATATCTTGAGCATTATTGATACTTTCTTTGCATGGCGCTGTAAATGGTAAATGGCCTGCATTTGTATAGCGCTTTTTCTAGTCCCTAAGGACCCCAAAGCGCTTCACACTACATTCAGTCATTCACACACTGGCGATGGCAAGCTACATTGTAGCCACAGCTGCCCTGGGGCGCACTTGACAGAGGCTGTGATTTGATTGATCAAAAATTTATTTTTAAGCCTGTTTTGTTTTGTTGGCATTAACATGTTAGAATTATAATTTCACAATGCTGAGTGCATATTGCATTTCAGCACCACGTCTGTTGCATTTTTTTCCTGTTCTGTATGTCAGGTTTGCTTTGTATTTAGTATATGTTTTTATACATGCGGTTTACATTTTTGTTAAGTCAGAATAAACTTTATTGTTCTGAAAAGATATCCATAACTATATGTATTTCTGTTATGCATTCAAAAATAATACATCCTTGAAAATGTGGCTTTTGCTGCTCTGTTTTATGTCAAATGTGATTTGTTTCTGGCTCATGTTTCTAGGCTGGAATTACATGTCAGCTAGTATGACTGACTCTCCTTAGGGGACTCTGTACTATGACACTGGTGGGGCATTTCAGAAGACCTGTCAACCCACAAGGCCAAGCCATATGAGCACCCAGCAGTCACTGTACCCAAACACTGCTGCAAGAGAAACACGAGAAAGCCTCTGGGCCATCACTTTCCATTCCAAAGCCACTTTAGCATCACTATATGCTGTAGAGTCCACACTGAACAAATGGTCAAGTGGTGTTTGACAAGCCAGGTATGTGATAAAGAAGGCTCGTTGACTGAGTTTGTTTAATGGTAAATAAATCCTCGATTAATCAAATACTGCTTTATTTTTCTTAACTTCAATGCTGGCCTCGAGAAAAAGAGCAGTCACTGGCATCTCCTTAACAAAAATACTAGTAATCACAAACAACCTGAAAGAGTAATTTATCTGGCTACACTCTTTTTATTTTAATTAGAAGCATTAGAAGCAAATTGTAAGTACTTCCTTGTAGATTCTAGTACGCATATCAGTAAGACAATACATTGCAGTCACACAGTAATGTGAAATGATTTTGTCTAAGAGCAGATGGAAAACCTTAACACAGTTCTGCATTTCTGTGTGAAGTCTCTTGGGTGGAAAGCATACAGTGATGTGTTAAGACTGGGTGAAGTACCCTATTGACCATGGCAGGTTGATGTATTGTGCTTCTACCACCTTTGCTCTGCAGCATTAGATAAAGCATCAGTCGGACTCTGTCATTTGAACACAAGCGCCGGAGCTCCACAACGACGTGAAGCAGATTTTGGTGCAATGCAGCAGTCAAATGATGTGGCGAAAGTGCCCTAACTAACTTTGTGCACAAGCAGGTGATTAC
>NW_005187403.1:1567305-1576000 GCF_000239375.1 Pundamilia nyererei | reverse complement strand
TTTGTGTAGACATGTGTTATGGCAAATATTACGTAGACCAGATGTAGACTCAATGTCCCAACATACCTATCACCCAGACTTAGCCTGAGTCAACATAGTCATTCAAACCTATAGATCGATAGTCGATTTGGTTTGGGCCAAACATCCATTACTCTCTGGATCAGCAATGTATTTTTAGTCTTTGGAGAGAACTTTTGTAAATGTAATTTGTCCTATTTGAGGTGGGAAGCAGGAAATTCCAAATTCACAGTCAGAATTTTCAGCTAGAAGCCCCCATTAAGTTGGTCTTACCACCAAAACACTGTACTACCACTGCTGTGTATTAGTAACTTGTTTAACACACCACATACAGAGCACTGGACAGGTTCTATCTATAAACTTGCTGAAGCATTCTTTTTGAGCCCAAAAAACAAATACTGCATTGTACTCTTGATAATGCAAGCAAAACACTGGCTTTTTTTTCTTACTATTATTATTGGAACACTGCAAACTCGGGCTTGACGTTGTTCTCAGCTGCAACATTTGACTTCTGAGGTAAAAGATGGTGGCAAGCTAAACTAATGTACCTAGCTACTGAAGTAGTAGATGCAGGGTGCATTTCAAAATAACAAAACTACTTTAGCCATAACTAGAAATATCTAGGGGCAGATCACAATGTGGTTTGAAACAGATTATGTAGATTATCTTGTCAGACCTTAGCATCCTGTTTAATAACTAAATAACTACATATTTAGTTATTTATATAAGATCCCTATATAAATCAAACAAGATATTATAGTGAAGGACTTCATAGTAACACTCGGATTTACAGTATACATCAAACATTATTGGTCAAATATGACATTCTGTGCTTTTATAATGCACAAAAGAGCTTCCATTGAGCATACCACTGTGAGTACAGAAGCACATTCCTCCTTCCAAACTTCCCCTCATTTTTAACCACACTGCTCCTCCAAACTGAGAACTTGATGCCTCTGACTAAAGGTCTAAATGTGTGATAAACCTCATGATATGCTCTGAGAGTTTCCGCACCAAATGGTCAAGAAGAAAATAGCCAATCAACTAACTGTCCAGCAATGCTCAGAGAACTTTTTATAAAAGAGGGAAATGGATAATTTTGTATAACAGACACCTGGGTCTGCGTGTACTCCCTGGTCTCCATGCTAATCTCTACTTTCCTTTCGCTCTGGCTCTCAATCTCTCTTCACCTCCTCCTTTTTTCTCCCTCTCTTTCCCTCTTCCATCTCTCATCTCGCTTATCCAAGTGTGCCAAGAATTTCAAAGTCATCATCTTGATGGTAATGCAGAATATGAAAGATATGCCTCTTCTGTTGACATTTCATTATTCATGATAGGCTAACCGTTCTCCTCCTTATGCAAATGGCCATTAATGCTGACATTTAGAAGTCTTTCAATATAGTTTGGTCTACAGAGATAATTCTTAAAAGTCCGGTCCAAATGTCCAGTCTCTTTTTGAAGCAATCTTTAATCCATTTCCTCACATACACATATTGCTGATGTCAGAAATTACCCATGGTTACACAATAAGTCAACACACTTCAACCAACAACCTTGGCATTTCCTCCAATAAACAGCTAATATCGCTTATGGTCACTTCTATTTTCTTTCTGATGGCGACTCCCCATGCCTTCTGCTGTGACGCAGTTATTGGGGTTATTATTACAACAACTCTCATGTTGTGATTTTAGCAATCAGCAAAATTCCTGCAAGTTCTGAATCAGCAGTCCGCGGAGGGTGAAGAAATGATTTCCTTGCAGTCGAGCTGTCATGGCCTGCTGACGCCATCCAGCAACATTCATTAATCACTGGCAAACACGCACGAAAACACTAGATGCCTGCAAGCACACACAGGTCCACTTTGGAGGTGCTTGCTATGAGACTCAGTAAGGCATATTCTTATGACACAAGGTAAAAGGAAGAAGCTATTTTCAGCAGTATATTATTCAATTTGAAACTATAATTCATTGTTGATAATATCAAAATCCGCAACATTTTGTTGAGCATAAGATCCAGTGAGTGCATGCGACATGCTGGCTGACAATATGTGAGTGTAAGCGGTATGTGCAAAGCCCTACAGGCTCTCTACGGTGCCCACAGATGGCTGCAGTGAACATTTGTTCATGCACATCATGTGAATAAAATAACATGCCAAGCTCTGCAGATGCTTCACAAGAGAAGTTTAAATTTTGACAGAAATACTTCAGAACCTCCCATGTGGTTCCACATGTAGACATGCAATATGAGTACTTTTATAGTGGTACGATGGGTAGGTAAAGTAAGCCTTGAATTTGGATTTGCTGCCTGTAGGAGACAGAGATTAAAAACTGTAACTGTATTGCATGAAAGGTGTATGAAGCTTAGCAAAGCCTGAAGGAAACCTCACAACTGTCGCCAAAGCATAGAAAGAAGAAGGTATAAAACGTTTCGATCCCTATTGATCTCAGAAAATTATGAAACATTATGCCATGTTCTAGCACACCTCTTATCTATGTGTACATTTAACACCTGGTTGTTTATAGAACGTTAGAGGGATATCTTTCCGTTGTAGTTTTCCCTAAAATTGACACAAAAGATGTAGTGTGATCAAACCACTACATAGCAAATTTTAGAGGCCACAAGTGAGTATTTGCCACAGAACACAGAGGGAGTGGAAATAACTAAAAACTTACAAGCAAACCCCACTTGACTGCTTTGATCAGAATCCCAATAGGCCAGTTGACAGTTGTGAAGGTTTACTGACTGCTGGAGCTTGGCCAGCTGCTGTAGAGGTCCCTCTGTAGAAGTTTGAATCGTGTGTGTCTGTTGTCATGATCAGTGCAATGCTCAGTTGAACTTTCTGTATTTTTAGGCTTTGTCAACATGTCAGAATCCACCACTTTATATTTGTTTGTCTCTCTCCTTATGCTGCTCAAAAAGGGGACACTGGAACACCCTTTAACTTTTTAGTGGGATTTTTTAATCCAGCCCTCAGTGGATGGATGATGACTGCTGTTGCATCATTTTGTTCTCAGCAAATTGCACAGTGCCTCTCAGAAAAAAATTTCCAACTTAAATATTCACTTTCAACAAGCCAGTGAAGTTCAAAGCAACAGACCGGGTGTGAGTGTGTTTGTTCAGCTCAGCTTCTGAATAAAGTCAGATCTCTATAGTCACTCCAGTTCTTCCTGGTATCTTGCTGTTGTACCTTCTTGTGCTATATGAAACAAATTCATTGTCCTATAGGTGACACATTAATTAGGCCAGGGATACTAGAAAACATTTGGTCAGGTGGAAACATTTTAACTCATTATGATTTCAATTAACCTCCACACAGTAAAACGATGAGCTGCTGAAGCATTAGACATGAAGGTGGCTTCACATCACTGATCTCAGCAAATGAAGCGAATTTTACAAAGGACTCTCCCACCTTTGTTGGCATACTGAACACTGAATCCAGTTAAAAGAAGACATAGTCATGAAGCGCTACTAAATAATTGAGGGAGACATTCTTCACTTATGTCCACATATGAATCGCTTGATGTTACCTGCCCTGCTCTCTACAGGCTGGTGACCGCCTGACAGATTGTATCCTGACTTTCTGCCCCCACCATCTGTGAGACGTGTGCCGCAGACATGCAAGCCAAACCCTCCTTTGTGCGTACTGTCCTCAAACAGAGATGAAAATTGAGATTAACAAAGAAGTGAAAACGACTAATGTGAATAGATGAATGGATGTTTTCATTGCCATCTCGCGTGCTAAACCAAACACGGAGGCACACGGGCCTAAGGCAAACATCAATTTACTGACTTGGGTGTTTGACAAATATCTATTCAAATGGAACATTTATCCGGTCAAGAGAACTGCCTCGAAGCGAACACCTGGTCACAATTTCCAGAAGGATGAATGGGGAAGTTTGGGAAAGCTTTATGCAAAACTCATCTGTCACTTTCCTCTTTGTTCCACTTGCAGCGTTTTTACTACTGCGGCTTCTACGCGGCGGCGCCACCGGGTGAGTATAGCGCAGAGCACGAGCGGGAAGGAACATCAATCACCGCGCGGCCCTCTGACGCAAGTGGCGTCCCATAATTAGATTTCGGGCAGTCCTTTCAATGTTCCCTTGCGAGACGACGTCGCACTACGCTGTACAGTTAGATTGCTCTCCTCACACCGCATCGAGCACTGACTCCTGATTAATGGATGAACCTATCTCCCCCCTCCCCTCGTCGTCTCTCTCTCTGTGCGCATCTTACTGCAGATTTCACTCCGGCTGCTCGTGCGCGCTAAGCGGAGGGGGAAGCTCGGGGTTGCCTCGCCGTGCGTGCACCGACTCGCTTTTTCTATGACCAATGATCGCGTCAGGATAGTAGCACCCCCTACCCCATCACCCCTTCCATGGACACACACACGCATAGCAAAAAGTCGCAGCATTGCTCCACGATGAAAAAAGACTAGACACAAAAAGATATTTAAAAATAATAATAATAATCAATAAAACTTTGGCAGCAGGCAAAAGCTGACACACGCCTCAGAATCTGCTCTGATCATCAAGAAAATGAGGAGCTACTCTGATCAAACACAGTTCTGTGGTGTGGATTTCTAATTCTAAGCACATCTTAAGATGCTCGCGCTGGACGACTTCGAAAGTTGCCCAACTTTCCCGTCAATCATGAGCGCGGAGCATTTTATTTTTTTCTACTGCAATTGTTTTAAGCAGCAGGTGAATACGAAATTTCCTCTTACCGTTAATGACAGTTATCCAGACTAAAGCGTGGGTGATGGAGGAGATGAACTTATAGTTGCTGATATTCAGTGAGACAAATGAATAAATGCTTACAATTTCTAGTGCATCGAAACGAACTCGAAGACTCTGAAGTGTCCGTTCCTTGATTTGCGTCTCTACACGGCCACGGAGGTAGTGAGCAACGAATTAATTCTTTCTTTCTTTTTTCTTTTTTCTATTTTTTTTCTCCTCTTGTCTTCTTCGATGCAGCGGTTTCTCTGCTGCAGTCCAAGAAAGCCCAGGGATGCTGATGGGAGGTAGGAAGCGTGAGTGAGTGTGTGAGTGTATGTGTGTGTCTGTGATGGGGAGCGAGGGGGAGAGGGAGGGTGCATGAGCAATAGGCAGACTGAGATCAATAGTGGCTTTGCATCCTACGGACAATAGTGAGCATTTCCGTATAATAGTCCACGGTACGTATCCGGCGAAGGTTCCGTGACGTGCTACAATCACAAGCTGCTGGGTTTAGACGTAAGATGAGAGTAAGGGAGGGCTGAAATTTGGCTCCCGGGGAGAAGTTTGAAAAGAAGCTGCTGGTTAAAGCTGCAACTTCACTAAAAAACAGTTGTGCAGTGCCTAAATCCTCTGAAGTGCTAATGTACAAAAGCAGCTTCTGTTAAGACTGCAAAATACACCCCAGGTTTATTTTTTTCATGACTTGACCTGTAAAATGTGAGAAAATTATGAGTATACTCTCACCAGCCAATTCATTAGTTATACCTTGATAGTTACTATTGGTTTTGGCTACATAACTGCCTTAATTCCTGATAGTTTTTGGTCCTTTCTGACATGACTTTGTGAAGCCTTCAGGTCTCATCTCCCTCCACCGATTTTCATTTATTTATTTATTTATTTATTTATTTATTTATTTATTTTATTGGACTGATGTCTGGAGACAGCACCAAAGAATAATATTTCTACCTCCGTGCTTAACCATGGGGATGGTGTTTTTTAGCTCATACTCACCATTTCTCTTTCTCCAAAAGGGTGGCTTAAGTTGATGCCAAAAGGCTTGATTTCGGTTTCATCTGACCAAAATAACTTCGCTAAATAATTTAGAAGTTCACTTACAAACAGGTGCTTCAGTCCATCACAGCGTTGTTTTACAGAAGGTGTTCTTAGTGTTTGTGGTCCCAGCTGCCTTAAGATCATTACCAAGCTCCTCTTGTGTCCTTTTAGTCTGATCGACCACCTTTCTCATGATCATCCTCACCCCAAACTTGAGCTAAACATGAGCTAAACATGAGAGGTTTTATGACAAAGTTTGTGTTTTGCATTGTTTAAGCACCGGTTCCAACCAAAGGAGGTATGTTGTATCAACAAAAAAGGTTAACTTGGTTATCATTTTGCAGAAAAAAAGAGACTGCTCCAAATAAAAACATAAGAGGTTTGTGGACAAAGTTTGTGTTCTCCATTCTTTAAGCACCGGTTCGAGCACCGTTTAAGCACCGGCGCCGTTTCAAAAGTTCTGGTTTGGCACCGGTATCAGATAAAACCTAAACGATACCCATCCCTACACAAGACCATCTTTTTGATCTTGCCATGGTGATGGAGGCTTGATTGTGAAAATAACTTCATCCACAACACAAGGTTAGTGTTTAATATGTTGCTGCATGGCTTTAATTACTTGTCTTAGGTCCATACTGAAATTTTACTTAGCCATGTAGGCATTCCTTTTTGAGGTGCCTCTGAAAGCACCTTCACCAGCACTTGACCTGAGGCTAGTTTTTCCTGTACTAGATCAGTTATTATGTTAACAGAGATAGCCTAAGGTGAACAAATGAAACTACTTTCTACCATGGGTGTCTGACATTGCACTGGAGCCATCAATCCCACAGACTTAACAGTATTTTGTTTCTTATTAAGAGCATTACAGTCAGCTATGAAATCACCTTGCTTTTTATCATAAAAACAGATCATTCAGAGTTCCCACTGCTAGCATTCAGAGCTTTTATAATTGACCTTGAAGAAACAGAACCTTTCTGGCTAATTTTAGAATACAGTACAAGAGAAAACATAGCTTTTAGTTTCATGTTTGTCACTGAGAGCTACTTTATCAACCGCCACAGGAACATAATTTCTAAATTCCTCAGTAAGAATTCAAATGGCTGTTTTAACAACCTTGTTGGGGTGTTCTTTTCCTGGACACATAGCAACAATGATGTTCAAGCATATTTAGGCCATTCTAAAGGTTTTGCTACACACTAAGAATGGGAAAGTATCTTTCCACATCCTTTTCAAAAAAAATCTTGTGAACACATGGACAGATCTTCTGGTGCCTGAACCTTTGTTTGTTCCATCTTGCTATTAAATCACATAAAAGACCTCAATTTCACCTTCTCAACAGACTGACTATTTATATTCATATCTCATTTTTCCTATGAGAACTAGACCAGTTTCAGTGTGGCGTTGCTCTGCAAAGCCACAAGCTGTACTTTGGTTCAGCAAAAAAAAAAAATTCTGTTGTTAAAGTTTCATAGAACTTCTCAATTTTTGCCAATATAAAACAGGTGACTACAACAAAACTTACAACTTCCTGTTGAGGCAACACAAACCACCTCTCCTTTGATATGCTTTTAACACATCCACAGAGACACCAAAGCCCACAAACACAGAACTGGTTTTATGTTACCAACATATACCTGCACAAAGCCAAGAGTAAGCAACCGAAGATAGTTAGCACCCGTAGCAGTTACTCAAGACTGTTTTATCCCACAGAGTTTATATATGATTAGGACCATTGCTACCTTGACACTAGCAAATAAAATTCAAAGACTAAACACTAATTATCTTACAACACTAAAGTACACTACACTACACTTATATTGATGAACATTAAGCTTCTCCTGCAAACAGAATGTGTTAGGCTAATCATGTTAGAATACCTGGGTCTTGACCCAGAGTTTTGAAGTTTTGCATGATTATTTAACTTTGATTTTGTCATTATTTATCATTTCTAGTCTTTTGGGTTCAATGTTAGAGTTTTTAGTCTTCTGGTTTCTGTCTTTGTTCCATAGTTGCTCCGTCTGCCCCTGTCTGCTCGTCAAATCCGTGTCTCTGTGTTATGTTTCCTGTTTTACTTTGAAAGTCTGTGTCTCACGTCAGTGTTTTTAGTTTGCTTCCCTTGTCTTGTTAGGTATGATTTGTCCCAGCTGTGTTTCCCTCCTGTCCCCCATTCCCTGTTTGCTCCCTCTGTGTATTTAAAACCTGTGTTTTTCTTGGTCTATGTTGTGATTTGCATCATACCTCACTGTGTGTTCCATCTGTCTGCCTTAGTTTATTTGTATTGTTCAGTTTTAATATTGGACACAAGGAAAACTAACTAATAGTTTTCCTTGTGTCCAATATTAAAA
This sequence comes from Pundamilia nyererei, assembly GCF_000239375.1. Taxonomy (NCBI): domain Eukaryota; kingdom Metazoa; phylum Chordata; class Actinopteri; order Cichliformes; family Cichlidae; genus Pundamilia; species Pundamilia nyererei. Next base: position 1,567,869 of record NW_005187403.1, on the reverse strand, counting down.
CTGTATTTTGAGTTCACCTTTTTTGCCTCCGTTAGTCTGCACTTTTGGGTTCAGCATTCCTACCTGCACAGAGTACATGACAAATCAAGTCTCATAGTGTGGTATTTTTTATATCACAGGTTCATGTATAGAGTTTTCTCATCAGAGTAACTCAATAAGCAAATGCATTTGACAACACGGTAAAGATGTTGGTGGTTTCCTGTCTTATCTTAGAAGAATATTGGATTTCAGCATAACATCTATTCATTCAGCAAATGTTGTTTTGTCTCTTCCTTTTTTGCTTCTATATTTCACAGCTGACTGCACTTTTTGATTACTATGTTTTTTCTTTCAAATCATTAAAGACGTTACTTTTAAATGATTTATCATATAAGTTCTTTATTTTTTTAAATGTGTATTTAAATAAATGTTGGTGTTTCTTGGGTGAATAATTTAGAGTAATCAATAACTTTTGCAGTTCAAATGGTTAATGAAGAAGATGTGTTTATGGCTGCAAGGATTTGTTTGTTTGTTTGTTTGTTTGTTTGTTTGTTTGTTTGTTTGTTTGTTTGTTTGTTTGTTTGT
>NW_005187403.1:1563442-1565404 GCF_000239375.1 Pundamilia nyererei | reverse complement strand
GTAGAATACGTTTAGATCCTCACACAGAGAGGCCGTGGTCTGCGGTGTGCTGGTTTTCCCTCTTTTTTCCCTCTTTTTCCCTCCTTTGTTTGTTTGTTTGTTTGTTTGTTTTAGGGAGCTGGCTCTTGGCTACATTAGCCCCAGCATAAAGCAGAAGAGCCATTTTGAAGTAATAAAAATCCAAGTCACAGATTTAAGGCAATCAATAACTTCTTATATTTTTAGTTTATTCATTTTTTTGTATTACAGAGACAGTAACAAAGGCATATGTGTAAGGGAATAGGAAAAGGGAAATAAATAATTAATATGAGCTAAAATAAGGTAATTGTCTGCTTGACTTTCCATTACTTTACATTTTAATCACACCGTGTGCTTGTCTATATGTGCTTGCACAGCTTTTTTGCATGTCTACACTCAGTATTATATGACATACATATCCAGGAATTACATATATCTTTCTTCCATCTGATGCACATGAAGAACCCAATGCCTCTGAGTGGCTTGTTGGTTGGATTTAGCCATAAGGACTAGTGACTGGACCAGTGTATGACTATCAGGATAAACCAAGCAGAAGAGATGGTGGGTCACAACTTGGCAATGCAATGAAAAAGAAATATTCTCTGCTGCCTACCCATACTTTACATTTACTTTAAATAACAGCATGAATGTATGCATTTTTATTTGAACGTTGAACGTTGACAAACAATATAGGTAAATCAATGCTGTTAGGCACCCAGTTGTCCTCCTTAACTAAAACTTCAAAATATATTGAAAGCGCTTTTTAAGGGCTGGACTTCATAAATTATAAAAATATAAATTACCAACATATTATAGGACTAATACAATTTCCTAATGTTTTTAATCTTATAATTGTGACATATTCATGGTTATACTGTGATTTTCAAATCAGGTCTACAAAGAGAAAGCTTATGAAACAAAAAAAAATGGTCCACAGACTTGCATGGTGAGAGAATGGTCCAATTTTCATATACTGAGAGCAAAATATGCAACAAATGTCCTCACTGGAGGAACTTGATTGAACTTAATGGAAGAGCAGTCTTATGTGTCACTGTTTATAACACTGGACACTTATCCTTTCCTGGATGGTCTGCCTAAAACAAAAATATTCATGGTTTGAGTTCAGAGCATACCCACTTCTTCAGAAAGTGCCACTCCTCCTCCTCTGTCTGCACTCAGCGTCTTTATATCTGTTCCTTTTAAAAGGTGTCAGTGACTCATGATTCTCCAAAAAACGTTGGAGGGTAAAAGAGTTCAATGCAAAAGTCTGGGCAGAGAGAATAAGCAATCCCCAAAAACTCATCCTATTCTGCACGGCTAGAGAAGGGCCATTATGAACTTCAGTGAATGAGCACTCCTCTCCTCAGCTCTTAGAAATAACCATTATGGTAGAAATCTCATTGAGCAAGGAAGAAGCTTGGAAGGACATCCCTCTTAGTCAAATAAAAATGCAGATGCATTTGCATTTCTATCCAGCAGCTGTTGTTTAATGTAAGGGTTGAAGTGAATAAAAAAAAAAAATCTAATATCAAGACACACACACACGTGTACACACAACACCTGTCACCTGTAGTAACATCATGAGCTGTGTTCAGAAATCATCATGTAGGTATATAAAGTCATACATTTTACCATGATTATCATCTCACCTTTTCTCTTATGTTCCCTTTTTCTTTTCATGAACGTCACCAAGTCATTGATCAATCGAAAACAATGCTAATATGCAGGGTGAGAGGTGAGTGGGTGGAAACAGTGAATGGAGAAATAGTAAGAGGACAGATGAAGAGATTTCTGTCCTGTGTGCCACTACGTGAATAATAAACCGATTGTAATACCAACCATAACTCCTTTCAAGTGCTCTACTATGGCTTTACCATTAAGGATTTAACTTTCTGACTGAGGCCTGTAGAGGCTGAAATGTAGCTGTTAGCCTTTTAGCAGTTT
>NW_005187403.1:1561615-1563225 GCF_000239375.1 Pundamilia nyererei | reverse complement strand
TTACTTAGTCCCTAAGGACCCCAAAGCGCTTGACACTACAGAGAAGATATAAAGGTGTCTGAAGTCTAAGAACATAGCTTCACTAAGCTAGTATTAGTTCTAGGATTCCAGAGAGGCATTAGGAGCCAGCGAATGGGCAGATCTCAATGCCCAAGTCAACAATTTCCTTGTATGACCAAGCACACAACAGCTGGATGGTCACAGAACAGTCCCATGCCACCAAATATAAAGTACTGGTAGAATAACAAGATTGCAGATGTGGACAGCAAGTCTGTGTAAAACTACATTCTCCTACAAGAAAATCAGATTAACCACCTCCAGTTCACAAATAAATGTAGCTTAGTTAATATATGTACGAATTCAAAAGTCTTACAGGGCTCTCACAGATTCATATGACATGAGTTATTTGTAAAACTTGACAAAATTCTAAGTCAGAGCTTCTATATAGCAAATTTGGTGAAAGATGCCAAGAATCATCCAATTTGGGTATTATTTGGGTGCCCAGAAAGAAATCTATGAAGCTGCATTATTAAAATTAAAATCGGGTGTCCTTGGTCTTTTTGGATCATACACCACATTGCAGACTCATTTTTCATCATATCAATTTCAACTCATACTTATGACCTCACTCTGTCAGCCCAAGATTCTGTGCAATGTAATCTTGTAATTAGCTGCTTCAGCGTTAAAAGAAATGAATCCAGAGACAATTTCGAGAGGGTCAAACAAGCAGCATCACCATGTCAACATGCTGTGTCACTTGAGTACTCAATGCGAATGGCTCAAACAAAATTGGTCTTGAAAGTATGAATTCCACACACCTTAGTGTATCTTTCATCTTGGCAATATTTTCTTGATAAAACAAGCATCCATGTACCAGCCAAAGTACAGTACACAAACCACTACGTTGGTGTTGGTCACATATGATGGCAGATAGACAGACGCATAATATGACAACTATACTAGCTGCACTGTAAGCATGCATTAAAAAGTGTGTTTGTGCGCGTTCAAATGCATCTGTATGGCAGCACAACCAGAATGGTTTAGTGAAATACTGTAAACTCTCATTTATATAGGGCTTAAAATGTGCAAATAAGTGTTCTCAAAGGCTCTTCTAAATGTACTTTTTTGCAATCTTCTCCAAAACTCTCAATATTACACCCTTGGGCTGTACACTTCGATAATACACTGCAAAATTGTTCTGAGTAATTTAGTTGGATGTGTGATATGGAGTTTAATTGATTTCTAATTATACGCCCTGGTGGGTGCATAATTTTATAGGTAAAAAAACAAAGCAGGTTGTTAGCAAGGTCTACTTTAGAATGCATCAGGATCCACTGCTTTGTATTCCGTGTAATTACACACTCCACTCATAATCCTGCTCTTACTTAACACATACACACCTCTGAAAAATTTATTTTGAGAGGTAGATAATTGCTTGGTTTTGCTTTAACTTCCAAACTACTGAATAAGTACTTCGAAACAAGACCAAGGTTCAAGGTTCAAGGGTTCAAGGTTCTTTATTATTTGTCACATGCATAGTTATACAAGTATAACACACAGTGAAATGTAGCCTGACACGCTCCTCAACATGTGCAAAAATTTGGGGGGGT
>NW_005187403.1:1547621-1554099 GCF_000239375.1 Pundamilia nyererei | reverse complement strand
CTTCTTTGTTCTGCGCCTCGGATGAGCGGGCCGTCCTTTGTTGTTCTCCGTGCCGCGTGGAATCTCTGGCGGCCAGGAAGGGTCAGGTTTAAAAGTGTCCAAGATTAGATGTGCAACCTTGGCACCGATGTTTACAAGTGATCCGCTGTCGTATACTATAAGACTAGAGGATTTTGGGATGTAAACCAGAGCAAAAAATAAGTAAAAAACAAGAAAAGTGGATAGTCGGAGCGGAGCGGTCAGGAAGGCGACTGGACGTGGCCGCGCCATCTTGTGACCAATTGATTCATGAAAACTAATAATTGTGTGGCAGTTTGGAATTAACATGACTAAAATTTGTTGAAAATTATAAATTTTACTAGTTTTGATTATGATTTTTAGATTAGAATTAAAACATTAATTTTAACAGAACTTATTACTGATTTCAAACCTGCTAAAAAAGCAGTGTCAGATCATTTCTAGCACCCAATGAGAGTGAATGGAGAATTCCCTTCCGATAAAAATTCCAAGAATTTGGCCACCATCTAAAAACTTGGGTTAATTTTGGAATTTTCAACACACAGCTTTTTTTTGTTTGAGTTATTTCTGTTATTTCTATTTCAGCATCAAAAGCTCAAGGTATCGCTGAGGGATATTAAGGAACAGGAGGAAGGGCCTGTGGAATAATAGGTTAAAACAAGGTTAATTACATTTCTTACCACACAGGGGTAAAGTGCTGGAGACAAGGAGGTGACTGAAAGACTGTGAGATGAAGGGAATAAGCTCAAAGTGGTAGAAAGGAGGGGTTAAGAGGCATTTTTAATGTTGTGAATCCCACCAGGATTTACTCTATGTCTGAAAAACAAATTGGCCTCTTCCTAATAAATTACTGGAATATATGCATTTCTTGATGTTCCCAGCAACAGCAGTGTGAGATGTCTTTTGTCAGTTGCTAAACAGATAATCATATAAATGCAGTCAGTGAGGCAGATAAAATGCTATTTTTGATACCTATTCATTTTGCCTAACCTGCAAAGTTCCATGACAACAGCCTGATTTACCTTGGCCCTGTGATCTTTTGTGCGTCACATGGTCAAGTCCCAAGGAGAGCAGATACTTTTGTCTACAAACCTTCTGCAAATGCCAAAGTGTCAAGTCACTTTGCCCCTTGGAGGAAAAAAAATGACGCACGCATTCATATTGAGGCAGGAGAGTTTGATATTTTATTTATTTATGTTAGCTTCATAGATGATCTGATTTGAACAAATTCGCATTATGTTTTGTTTCATGTGCGTATTACCTGGTCCTTTAATGCAGAGTTTACAAGCAAACTTCACAGCAGTATTTATCCATTATGACACTTGTCTGTTTAAGTGTTGTTATATTGGAGATTGATTGCATAGAGGAACTGAAAACTTAGAAGCAGAAAGCAACATGAATCTGATGATGATGATGCTGAAAAATGCTTTGGGGCTCCACCTTCATCTATTCTTTCATGTCTTCCCATCACAGGAATAAATGGAAGACCAGTGATTATCAAAGAGGAAAATAACGTCTTTGAAGCTCTCTACTCTCCACAAACCTGCCTGTGTACTAATTATAAGCACTGCTAATGACATGTGCGCATGTGTAGGTGTAAAGATGCTGTCGAGTGGATGTGTGAGTAAGTGTCATCTGAAACTTAATGCATTGAGACAAGTGTGGGCGAAAGTATAGGAAGGGCACATCAGTCAAAGCAACATGTAATCACGTTTCCATTACATTAATTACATTAAGTTAACCTAAGGACAAGGACACCTGGACCAACAAATAGAAAAACACATGCTTGTTTATAAAACTACAAACAAAAAAAGCATCTTCTGTTCTCGCCAAAGACATGGGAGAAAAAAGACTTCAGACTCCAAGAACAGCTGGAAATGAAGACGGGGTTGGCAGCCTCAAGGTTCATGATCCATAAGATGAAGAGCACTGTTCACAAAAATTTGCTGAAGGTACAATAGAGGTAGAATTTTCGATAAAGATAGAAATGAACACTGACTCAGTTTATCCTTCTGGTGCTGAACAGTCTAGTTGTAAGATATCAGGATGTGGAAATAAATAACTCACCAGTGGTCACAGATAAAAAAAAACAAAAAAAACAAGAACTGCTAATCAAGGAGAGATTCAATGAAACTGCATGTGGTGGTGTGGTAGAGTAATAATATGCAATATGTATAGTTAATAATTTGTTTGCTAAAGTCTATTTTAAAAATGCACTTGTTCAGGTGTTCATCACAGAAAAAACTTTGTTTGCTAGTTGTGGTCAGAAGTTTCCATATACTTTTAATTAGAATGAATGTCATAGTAATTTGGGGCGTTAAATGATTTCTAGGGTGGAACGATTGTACATTAATTATTTTAAAAACAAAAAAACAAGAATTGGTTTGGATTTATTTTGGAGTTTCTCTCATCCACAAAGCATAAAAAACAAATATATACCCTCACTAATATTTGATTAAAATTACTTAGCCCAACCAGATCTTTGATAGATATCACCAAGGTTGTGGCATAACTCTGGCTAGATATTAGACCAGCTCTTCTTGGCATAATTTGTAAAGTTTATTTAAACTGGCTGGCTTTCTGGCACAGACCCAGCTTTAAAGAGTAGTCCACAAATTTCAATAGGTTTAGGGTCGAGGGTTTGGGAAGGCCATTCTAGAACTTTAATATCAGCCTTTTTTTAATGTGTTTGGGATCATTGTTCTGTTTGAACGCCCAAGTGTCCAAGTTTCAAACCTCTAGTTGTTGATTTGAAGTGAAGCTTGGAGGTAATCCTCCTTCTTCATTATTCAATCGACTTGTACTTGCAATGTACAAGCAGCACTGAAAGCAAAACAGCCCCAGAGCGTGATGATGCCTCCACCATGTTTAACAGTTGGTCAGTGTTCATAGGTTTGGAAACTTAATATTTACTCCTCTAGGCTACCTTATAATTTTGGCTAATATCTAAATCTTTGTCTAGTACTTTTCTCCAGAAACCATATGGTGCAAATTTCAGTCAAACTTGAAGATGTCAATTTTGGAGTGAGGGTCTGTTTTCTTTAAGGGTGACATTGGTGTTCTAGCAGTTTCCACTTCATAACAGGGTCTCATTTGAGGGTGAGAATCTGGGTCCTCTTCCAGATCTTGGCAAAATGATAAATACCAAATACTTTGTATTTAGATACAATTTTTTGAAGTGATGAAATTTCTGTCACGATCGGGCGAATTACACACAGTAATTCGGCGTGCCCGCGTGGCGTGCTGGCTAGACCCAAACGCGGTGAAGGCTAGCGATGGGTTGGAACAGGCACGCAATTATTCTAGTAACGATCAGTGCACGAAGCGTGGCTTCGGAACTGGCGTTACAGACGGAGAGTGAGCGGAGCAGGGATGAGAAAAGGAATCAAGAGGGAAAACACTCACAGTTGCTGAGGCAGGCGGAGACTGACGTCGGCAAGGTTTCGGAGCTCCTGACATGAAGAGAACGATGTCTGAGCGGCTAACAGGTGGGTGGTGTCTCTCTTTTAAACCCGGCCCCGTGATCAGCTGATCACTACCTGACAGATCCCCCCCCCCCGAAGACCGGCAACCGACAGTCCAGGATGGCAGAAATCCGAGATAAGGGAGGGTTTCAAGATGAAGCGGGACGGCACCCAGGAGCGCTCCTCAGGACCGTAGCCAGCCCAGTCCACAAGATACTGGACCCCTCAACCCCGGGGACGGGAGTCCAAGATCTGCCGGACAGTGTAGACAGGATCCCCATTGACAAACCTGGGCGGGGGGGGGAGGCGCCAGCGAGGAAGTAACGTGCCGTTTAAGCTGCGAGACGTGGACAACCGGATGGACCTTCATGGCGGATGGAAGCCTGAGACGATAAGTCACAGGGTTGAGCTGGGCAGTGATCTCGTACGGGCCAACGAACCTGGGAGCGAGCTTCTTGGACTCGGTGCGGAGCCTCAGGTGCCTTGTGGAGAGCCAGACGCGATCCCCCGGCTGAAAACGATGACCCGGGCGGTGGTGGCGACGATGCTGCTTGGTGTACAGAGCGTTGGCTCGGGAAATGGCAGCCCGTGCCTTGATCCAGGCCTGACGACAGCGGCGGACCATCCATTCAGCAGCAGGCACGTCAACCTCCACCTCCTGATGGCTGAAGATAGGAGGATGGAAACCATGACAGATTTCAAAGGGCGAGAGACTGGTGGCAGAAGAGATGTGAAGGTTATGAGACAGCTCAGCCCACTGCAGGTAACGAGGCCAAAAAGCGCCCCAGCTGTTGATTGATCCGTTCAACCTGCCCATTGGTCTGAGGGTGATAGTCGGACGAGAGGCTGGGAGAGGGATGGTACATAGAGCCTCCCAGCAGGGGTGTCAGGCAGAGGTGGTTCGGCGGTCAGGGCATCCCGGATAGAGTCCTCCAGGGGCCACTGTGAGGAGAAAATTATTAGGAGGCAAAGAAACACAGACTCAAAGATTTTACATGGTTTTTTTTTGTTTGTTTTTTTTAGGAAAAAAAAAAGAAAAAAAAAGATTTTATATGTACATGGGCGATGCCCCGACACTGCACCAACGTGTGTACTGTGTGTGTCACAGAGGAATTGCGCCGGGGCTCCCAGTACGTTCTTTATTTATACTCAAACAAGCTTTCACAGAAATAGGTGTGGCATGTGTAGAACTCAAATAACATCTCCTTAAAAGGAGAGACCGTTAGCTTATCTGTTGAAACAGGTGGTAGCTTTTTGGCTGTCACAGCACATTTTTTCAACACACAGTGTCTCACTCCCTTCCTTCAATTGTCCAACTCACAAGCTCTTCTTCCTTTAAATGAAGCTACAAATAAACATAACACAAAACTCAAAATCTTTCAACAGCCACCGAAGGGGGGCAGCAAAGTGATGAGAAAGTAGGATAGGTCCGGGGTCTGACGTGAGGCCGTCCTGGGCAAACTGTCTGGAGAGAGCATCTGCCTTAGCGTTCTTGGTAGGCGAGGTGGAAATTGTAAGGCTCAAAGGCTTAGGTTGAGCTGCTTGGCAGTCCTAATATGGATCAGGTTCTGATGATCAGTTCAGATCAGAAAAGGGTCTTTCACTCCCAGGAGCCAAAGCCGCCACTCTTCTAAGGCCCACTTGATGGCCAGGAGTTCTCGGTCTCCGACACCGTACTGTTGTTGCGTGGGAGAAAACTTCCTTGAGAAATAGCAGCATGGGGTGACGTTTTCCATCCAGGCCATGTTGAGAAAGGACGGCACCAGCGCCAACATTGGAGGCATCCACCTCCACCACAAAATCTCTGGCAGGATCAGGGTGGAGCAGGACGGGGGCCGTAGTGAACCGGTGGATAAGGTCTCGGAATGCCTGTTTTGCGCCTTGGGAGAGGCAGAAGGGTTTAGGCAGGTTAGCTGGTTTGGTGAGGGATGTCAGCGGGGCAACAATGGTGCTGAAATTACGAATAAAGCACCGATAGAAATTGGAAAAGCCCAGGAAGCTCTGTAGCTGCTTAAGGCTGGAGGGCTGAGGCCACTGGGTCACGGCTTGGACCTTTTGCGGGTCCATGGTCAGGCCATCGGAGGAGATGGTGAAGCCTAGGAAGGTGGTGGACCGCTGATGGAAAGCACACTTCTCCAGTTTGCAGAACAGCTGGTACTCGAGCAGCCTGTTCAGCACGGCCCTCACATGGCGAATATGGTCCACTTCGGTGCGGGAGTAGGTCAAGATGTCGTCTAGATAAGCAAACACCCACTGGCCTAGCATATCCCGCAAGACATCGTTGATCAGATGTTGGAAGACAGCAGGGCTGTTGCAGAGGCCGAAGGGCATCACCAGGTACTCCCAGTGCCCGTTAGGGGGGATGAAGGCCATCTTCCATTCGTCCCCTTCCCTAATGTGCACCAAATTGTAGGCGCTGCGTATGTCCAGTTTGGTGAAGATGCAGGCTTGGGAGAGGGAATTGAGTGTGGTGGATAGCAGAGGAAGAGGATGGCGGTTCTTGATAGTGACTTTATTCAGGCCCCGATAATCTATACAGGGGCGGAGCCCGCCATCTTTCTTCTTGACAAAGAAGAATCCAGCAGCAGCAGGAGAGGTAGAAGGGCGAATAAAGCCCTGTTGGAGAGCCTCAGCAACGTACTCCTCCACGGCCTTATTCTCTGCAGGAGACAGAGAGAACAGGCGACCCTTGGGGGGGGACAGCTCCGGGGAGGAGCTCAATGGCCATGTCGTAGGAGCGATGAGGAGGTAGAGTGGAGGCTCGCCTCTTACTGAAGACCTCAGATAGGTCGTGGTAAGCCGGAGAGATCTTATCCAGATCAATGGGCTCCGGGGGAAAGGCTTCTTCTGACTTTGAGTTCTTTTTGGTCCGAGAGAGAAGGCAGCGGCGTGGACACTCGGGACTCCAATCCAGGATCTGGCAGGAAGACCAGGAGATGTGGGGGTCATGTTGACGGAACCAGGGGTATCCAAGGATGAGAGGAGAGGAAGTGGCC
>NW_005187403.1:1542370-1545412 GCF_000239375.1 Pundamilia nyererei | reverse complement strand
AGCAAACCATCAGGCCAGCCATCAACTCCGTTTCACTTATCTGGTAGTCTGATCTGGGGCTCCGCGCTCACCGGCGTTGGCTGACGTTGCAGCGAGGTGATGGAAGTGGAAAGTTGGAAGATAGTTTCGGTGAGAGATTCCATTTTTGTACTCATCCGATCTACCACACTGCGAAGATATAGTACTCCGGCTTTCAGCCATTCGAGTTCCGCTGGGTCTTTAAGCGGCTCAGACATCCTGTCACGATCAGGCGAATTACACACAGTAATTTGGCGTGCCCGCGTGGCGTGCTGGCTAGACCCAAACGCGGCGAAGGCTATCGATGGGTTGGAACAGGCACACAGTTATTCTAGTAACGATCAGTGCACGAAACGTGGCTTCGGAACTGGCATTACAGACGGAGAGCGAGCGGAGCAGGGATGAGAAAAGGAATCAAGAGGGAAAACACTCACAGTTGCTGAGGCAGGTGGAGACTGACGTAGGCAAGGTTTCAGAGCTCCTGACATGAAGAGAATGATGTCTGAACGGCGAACAGGTGGGTGGTGTCTCTCTTTTAAACCCGGCCCCGTGATCAGCTGATCACTACCTGACAATTTCAAGTTTAGAGACCTTCTTAGATCTATATTAAGATCACTTTCACTTTCCCAATTTTCTGTATTAATATATTTGAGCCTGTAACTTTTGTAAAAAAATGTTTATTTAAAGATGTATGCCTGAAAGCATTTTTCATTATTGACATTATTATGCAAAAGAAATCATTAAAACCCCCAAATTGCTATGAAATTCATACCTATAAGGACTGTATTTAAACTTTTGACCACGACTTTGTATGGCAAACAAACTTTTTCAATGATGAAGCCAGATAAAGAAAAAGAATGTACCAACCAAAGCAGCTCTGCAGTCTCCTAATCAATGCATATTTTCTCATTACTTTTATCACTTTACAGGTAGATTATTATATGGAGAAGTTGCACATTGAATCTTGTTTTACTGTGTGTATTTACAATAAAGGAATGCAGTTGAATTTATCTGTCTACGGAAGAATACATTCACACATACTGCATGGACTTAGTTTCTAGGAAAGTTTCTGAGTTATAGAACCACTTTCAGGGTGAATGGACTACACAGACACAGATACACACACACACACACACACACACACCACTTCACAGCATCCCGTATTACACTCCATAATTTGTCATTTTCCATTAGGAAGGAGGATAATAGATGGTTAGTGACAGTGATGTTAATTGGTTTTCCCCACCCCACCTTGGCAGCCAGGGGTTGGAAGAAGAGACAGCAGGAGAGGTAGAAAGAAGGAAAGAATGGCAAATAGAAAAGGACAGAATAGTTTTACCATACATTATATATTCTACCAGAACAAAACTTACACCACTCACTTATATGACTCGCCTTTGTTCTGCACTTCTTCCAGCTTTCATTTTGATTCTTTTCTCTTTTCTAAGTAATGTTTGTTCTGTTGAGGGGTTTAAATCCTTCCACCACAATCTATCAGTGTTTTTATTCATATTATCTCACTAATCCTATTCTGCTTTACCTCTCTGCATTTGAAATTTGCATTTCTTATAGTATTATACACACCTGAGAAAAGTTTTATGTTCACTGCATATTTTCACGGTGGAGGTCTCCTCCCTTTGAAACATTGTATTATTTTATTTTATTTTATTTATATTTGGATTTTTAAACCAGGGGGCAAACTACACGTGCATTAACAGTGTATGAAAATGCAAATCGCTGGATTATATTTAAAGCCATTAATGGTTGGTTAATTGTTTATCTATATCATCTTTTTTCAACCCGGTTTTTGCAGTTTTATTAGTCTGCTTCCTTAGAAATTCAACCCAGTCAACAATTACTCTGACCGTAGACTGAATTCAATTCAGTTCAATTCAGTTTTATTGATAACATCAAATCCCAACAATTGTAAGGTAAGGACCCTACAATAACAGAGAGAAAATCTCAACAATCAAACGGCCCCAGCTTGGTGACAGTGGGAAGGAAAAACTTTCTTGGTGAAATGAAATGAAACCAGTCTCCCTCTCATTCACACACATTCCTTCTCCTTCTGTCTTGCTTCAACTGATTTTCTTTCCTCTTCTCCCAAGAGCATACCTCCACCTCTCTAGGCTCTCACCCATTTACTCCCTACTTTCACTCACAATGCCATCTGCAACCATCATAGTCTACAAAGACTCCACCTCATCTGTCTGTCAGAATGGACTCAGGGCTGATACCCTGACGTACAGTATTTCATTTTGCTTTCACAAAAGGTTTTAATCATGTTTAAAATATGAAATGAATGAAACTCATACTAAGGCCTGTTGAAAAGATCACATTTTATGGTTTAGACAATATTTGGGAAAATATGGTCAAGTGGGCTGCACACCTGCAGGGTGAATAATGTAGCACCAAATGAGAGCCGCATTAGTATTGACCGCTCTTCACAGGAATCTACTTTGATTTATTGTCCAAGAGAGACATGGCAATATGAGAGGACCTAGGGTGAGGGTTATAAGAGAGACTATAAACATTGATCAGTGGTGGGGTGACAAAAAAAACTAGGGGGAGGAAACTATGATATTTAACATCAGGAGTGGAGAAAGATGGCACTTCGTAATCCATTAATTACATTTACCTGTCAGCCACCACCTTTTTAAAGGGTTTATGGTGTGTGAATATCATTTTTTATGCATATATTTAATTGAATTACTGTGCACTATAATAGTGCACAGGCCTGCAGTGTGTAACCATGGCTTAAGTCCTTTTGCGATGCTGCAGTAACAGAAAATATTGTCAAGGCGAGCTGTGTGGTAGATGGTGAGCAGACCTGAAATGCAGAAACCCTCAAATAAAAGTAAACTCAAAGTGCAGCTTTTTTCTTGTTTTTATACTTAAGATGAAGTATTCTTGAATGAAGATATTGATCTGACACATTTCTTTCTGCATTTTGCTTGTCAAGTTTCTTGCATCTTTTCTGCACTTCCTCTAATTTTGCTTGTTTTTCTTCAAGCTATATATATA
>NW_005187403.1:1533507-1535016 GCF_000239375.1 Pundamilia nyererei | reverse complement strand
TAGACTTTTAAAAGGCAATAAATTAGATTAAAAATACAAAGCTAACTTAAAAAAAGTGTGACAAAATGAATCCATAATGGATCTTTAAACAACATACATACCACATTTAGGTTTTATTCTGAACCTTTTTCGTTATGTTACTATAATACAGCATAATTATTTGTGTATTTATATATTTAAGCTCTACAAAATATTAAGTATCTTAAACTTAGTGGCACAGAGTACAAAGTAAAATTTTTGCATCCAAAATATAGTGAAGTATAATCAAAATCCATGTTAATAGGCTTTATATGAAGCAATCAGTTTCAGATAGATATAAACACAGGCAGGATTCACACCAGCTATAGAAAGCTGGCACGTTTAAGCTAATATTAGCTATCTATGTCACAAAAATAGAACAGTCTATGGATAAGACAGGAAGTTGTAACGAAGTTACTAGGCTAAAATATCACCATCTGCATTCAAATTTTCAATGCCATGATGTGCAATAAAAATAACATGAAGAAAATATCTTTATTATACTTTTTCTTTTCCAGGGAAATAACACAGTTTAGGTTATTTTATATTATATTCCAAACTTGGTCCAGTCATGCACTGCTTTGCTAAGAATAATCACATACGATCTCATAAATATGAGATGGATGTCCATGTGGCCAGGGTCACTGGGTAAAGTTAGAAAGTTCTCACAAAGGCAATGAGTCATGGGTGTCCTCAAAAGCTGAAGGGTGTATTCATGCTAGAAATGGAATAGATACGTGATCTATGTGCACAAGTAGCAGCTGGGCTATTCAGACCAGAAGTGAAATTTCTACATGGTCTAGTAGTCAGTTCACAATAACCCAAGGAGTCTGTATTTCCAGTGGCCTTCCGCAGCTGAGGCAACATCCTCCCATACCAGTTTTCTCTCATTTGTCTTTGCAGTTTCCAAGAACCAGTTTCCAATCTTCTATTTTACAGTTGACAGAAAAAATACACAAAGAATAAATTGGATGTATTATTTTGAAAACGACTCTGGTTAAAATGACAGGTATTTTGGATTGTTTTATGTCACAAAGAGCAGTATACATGGAAATGTTGACTGTTGACTCATTTAGTAACAATGTCAACCTTTCAAAGAGCTGCACAAATATTGCTGTGGGAGGTTTGCAAAAAAAGAAAAGAACTGGGACATATGGTTGGAGAGCGCTTGTGCAAAAACATGAAGTAGATGGGAGAAAGATAAATGAGACAAATGTTGCAAGGGGGTTTTGTTGCATGTCATCATCTTTCCAAGTAGAGCTGCACTATGCTGAGGATCCCTCTTTATTAAAAAAAAAGAAAAAAAAAAAGAAAAAAAAAAAGAATGAGGCCGGTGAACTGTGAAGGGACTCTGGAGATTCCTGCAAGACGGCTTTCCCTCCCACTCCTGCATGCCTCACACATCAATAAACCATTGTATGACTCACAGCTGGGAAGTCCTCGGGTGTTGAATCTGGCTGTGACTGTATATCTTTACTTCAGCACTTTCTT
>NW_005187403.1:1530552-1531839 GCF_000239375.1 Pundamilia nyererei | reverse complement strand
ACAATAACTGTATTTACAGATTCATGTCTATGCTGTTAACAATCTTGCACAGTGTTGTGAAGCTGTCGACTGGTTCCCTTTGGGCTATTTGCCTCGGTCTTTTATGTTATTTAAACCTGAAACTATCTCTCTGTGCACTGAATAACAGCCTGCAGATCACAGTATTTTTAGACTACTTGGTAAACACAGCACAGAGTAAGAAACTATTAAATAATACTCAGATACTCCATATAAAATTGCAGTGTTGAGATAATATGGTTCTTTATTGCTCTTCTTTTTTCCCCTTTTTCTGACTGAACTAAAGATCTCTAAAGGCAGACTTCATATTCAGCAGCTCCACCTCAGATGCCTCTTTCTCATAAGCTATCAACAGCCTTTTGAAGGTTAAGAAGCATCTTCAGTATACACTCATGTAAACGATTTAGCAGATATTCAGACTGAATATGGGTGGGGTGGAATTTTCAGGCAACTTTCTTTTTGTCAGTTAGTCAGCACAGATCTGTAAAATCAACAGCTCAGTCATAATATGAATATTATTATATTAACACTTTATATATGTATTAATATATATTAATACTAATAATACTCCCATCCTCTGTCACTGCGACAACAAGTGCTACAAACACTGTTTTTCTAAGACCTAGCCTTCTACTAGAATACAAAATGAGAGAAGGACACCTAGCTCATGTTTGCAACAGCACTCCATCTTATGTAAGAGGTACTCCTGCTGTGGTGCATTAAACCAGACTCATAAATAATTTCAAGCTCACTCATGCTTTACCTTTTTGAATTATTTAAAGATTCATCTGCTTTTTACTGTTTAACATGTAAGCCAATAAACTAATTATTTACAGGCACGGTCAATCCTGGATTAAAAATGAATGCCTTTCTTTTATTTAAATGTGGTTTGTTTTGAAACATTTGCTATTTAATAAATAGGCATTAAAGTCATCTTGTGGCTACAGCTGGCTATTGTCTCTAAGTGGGTTTGACTCTGCTTGACTCAGAGCCATTGAAACCTGTACTGTCTGTCATTTCAATAGGCATATACATGGTCCATTTACAAAGGCTGGAGATAGTAAAACTGAGGGGCCAGCAGTTTTTTGTGGTTGTTTGGACATGCAAATTGTTATGATCGGTACTCTGTATGGAAACAGAGCTAGCATTAGCAAATAAAGTCCAGCAAGCAAGTAAGGATCAGATTGGCTGTGGTGTTTATGCTCATTTGGTACTAAGGGGCTGTCGCAGCAGGAACCAAGATCCATCAAATCAGGCAACTTTTTTTTT
>NW_005187403.1:1528459-1529686 GCF_000239375.1 Pundamilia nyererei | reverse complement strand
TTTTATTGCGTATCTGATAATAATGGTGCTGCTGGTAATTTGAGAAAGGATACCTCGGCTTTGAAATAAATATTAACTGACAATTTTAAGCCATTGCAAGTCTGTTATGCTTAAGTATGAAGTGTATCGTTTACAAATGGTTAGGCTATAACGTTTTTTTCTGTACAAATTTAGTACAGACCATTTTAGTGATTAGACTGCCTGGTCAGAAAGTTTTCAGTGAGAATTCTCCATTCTCACTGTCATAAAAAATGAAGGATGTTCTGAAAGGCCAGACATTTAATATAAATAAAATTTTACTTATCATCTCCAAAGGATATGATCACTCTTCTTGAGTGATCAATCTGCATCTTTTGCTATCCACAGTTTAGAACAGTTAAGACTTGAAGATAAATGGTGATCCTAGTCTTTGTTAAGGGTGGCTGTAGCTCAGGAGGTAGAACAGATCACCTACTAATTGGAAGGTTGATGGGTTGATCCAGGCTGCATGACAGATGTCAGTGGGCAAAACACTAACCCAACGTTGTTCTCCGTGCATCCATCAGAGTGTGAATACTTGAAAGAAAGCGCAATATAAGAACCCGTCCACTTACCATTATGTGTTGGATATTGAAGTTTTCATCAATGATTGTTATTTTTGTTTCTCTGCAGCACCGACAGAAACTATGGCCTGTTTTTCCAGACCTCCTGCACTCCCCCAGTTTGGCACTCTTATGGGCTTGTCTGTTTGATGTGCGCAGTATTTCTCTGCCGTGTAAGTGGGGAGCCATTTTCACTCATGCGGATGACAATTATAATTCGACTAGAAAGAGAAACTGCTGAGTTAGCAAAGCCTGCCTGCCTTGGGAAGGTCAAAGCATTCCTGTGTCACTGACAAATGAGCTATATTTCAGGCCACTGCTTGCTACCGTTCTGCTCTGTTGTCCTTAAAATAGGAATGGAGGGGACACACCCACATGTGCTGGCATAGTGTAAAAAATGTACTCTGTTTATGTTCCTCGTTCTCAGTATTCAGTGCTTTACTCAGACATGCTGCATCTTTAATAGACAACATGCAGATTGATACCTAAAAATATTTCTGTTTATGTTAAGTCATATCAAATCAAATAACCAATGAAATTTGATTAAACAAGTTTATCAAATGAAAATGTTTTTCTTTTGGACAACATTTGATTATCTTTGATAAAAGTCACACAATTGACATTAACAACCCCAAAAGGAATGTTA
>NW_005187403.1:1517938-1525972 GCF_000239375.1 Pundamilia nyererei | reverse complement strand
CTTTTGGTTGGATTATCAAACAATGAGCCCGAGGGCACAGACCACTAATTATTATGAAAATACAGCATCTGGATCAAGCAATTTACTGCACTAAATCACTTTCGTCATTGCTTTCCTCTAATGCACGCTGTATTCTTTTTTTATTTCTTATCTAATTTATAGATTAAACAAAAAAGGCTTATTTATAGTGCAATATGTGCAATAGTGCTGTATTTCCTTAGTATAGGGGAAATAGGCAGAGCTGATAAGGAGATGTTGAACATATACCCTACTTAACCAAACTACCACACTGCCTTCTACTGGTCTCACCTAGCAAAGACAGGTGCTTTCCTCCAATTGAAATTGGCTTCTTTAGTTCAGTATAAACTTCTTCAAAAAGTCCATTTACACACTTACTCATAAACAGCTCAACAATGAGGTTGTATTTTAATGCTTTAAACCCTTGATATACTAATTTTGTATTTTTAAAAAATCCTTTACAACTCCAGTTAAAGTTACAGTTAAAATCATAAAGAGTTCATTTGCAGGCCCCTTCAACATTATTACTAATAAACAGTTGTGTTTTACTGCTATTAAGCAATGCACAGCTGGATTTGAATGGTGCTATATAAACATCAAATTATAGTAATTATGATTATTTCACTTGTGACAGTATATTTACTGCTTTACTACATAATGGCATGTGTTTCAATTATTTTACCCACCATAATTTAAATATTTTTGATGGGACAGCATTTAACAGCCACCCTCCAACTAACTTTGACCAGACACACAATGCTGTGAGCCAGAGGGAATAAATAAGAGAATAGCAAAAGTAGAGCAACAGCTAAACTTATAAGCACAACCAATTGACCAAAGGAGGCCAACTTAGTGTGGAGCGTTTTCATATAGATCTTCAGCTCTCCCGTGAGGCCATTCTTGCAGATGTTAGGGCAGAACTCTGACTAGACACATAAACTAGAAACAGACTGTAGCAGAGGGTGGCCACTAACTGCTCCAGACTTCAGACTTGATAAATAACACCATTCAGATTTCACACAGCTTCTGGTAAAACTCTCACTGACTTCCAGGAAGTAAACAATGAATTTCAGTATCTTTACATAAGTCTTTGATGTCACCTGACATTTAAAAGTGATTTTCTAAGTACATGAAAAGTTCTGGTCTTAAAGAGCTTTGTGCTTTAAACAACCTAACATATGTAATTTAAAAAAGTATGCAAAGCCCTAAAACTGCAAAAGCTCAAACTTAATTTTCTGCATGTAGCAATCTGAAAAACCATGGAAACCCTTTATGGACTTGAACTTACCCCACCTTCCCTTCATGTGCTTTATACAACATCTCATGCACCAGTTTGTTTGTTTTTCCCCAACAATTAACTGCTTTTCATCTCACCAATCTGGAGCAACTCATGGTTCAGTATCTTCTCCAAGTAAACATTGGCATACAGACTGAAGCAGCCAAGGTTTGAACTACCAACTTTCCAACTAGCACATGGCCTGCTCAACCTCCTGAGCCACAGTCACAGTCACCAAAGCTACAGTACAGTTTACTACAGTACAAATGTCATACCTTAAACATAATGACTCAGAAATGTCAAAACCTGTTGCAGTTGCTTGTTTAACCATTATTGTGGTTAAACAAGCAACAACAACACTCTAAAAAAAAGTGTAGGTTCAGAGTGCACAGGCAGTGAAAGTGAGCTGGGCGATTATACTAACAATGAAGAGAAACTATGTGAAGAGCAAGTATAAGAAGAGTAATTTCATATTAGACAGAAAAAAACTGAAAAAAGTGGATGATAGACAGTCATGTGAAAAAGAAAGCTTTCACTGGTGAAAAACTCTAATGCTTTTTTCTTAATTTCTCTGAAGAACCTTTCCAAGATATCAACTACATAGTCCGAGCTGTTGGACCTGTATGGGATAAATCCACTCACCCGTACACAGAGATAAAGAGATGGAATTTTATCTGTTATCTACACCATAGACCAGCAGCAGAGGGCACGCAAGGCAGATCATAGTCTGATCCAAGCCTATAGTCCGGCCTTCTGAACGAATTATTGTGCAAGAAATGCAACTGATCAACAATCACATCCGTATGGAGAAAGTTTCTTTGTGACAGTTAAACCACTGGTTGTAACAGGAAGAAAACTACAATCAGAGCTGCCAAACAACCAACTGCTAAAAATCTCATGCCTTTTTAAATCTAATACTTTCTTTCACCTCGCTGAGAATAAATATTCCTGCCCCCAGAGAAGTGTGTGGCACCTGATGGAGCAGCTGTTTCCTTCCTTTTTACCCACTTGGAGCTGCTGACCCACGAGGAATATTCAGCTCGAAAGAGGATGTGATTTAATCACATTACTGCATGATCAGCCCTATCTGACTCGTGGTTCTAGTTCTTGACTCCTTACTTCTTAATGACTCACAGATTCTCCAAGTCT
Organism: Pundamilia nyererei; assembly: GCF_000239375.1. Classification (NCBI taxonomy): domain Eukaryota; kingdom Metazoa; phylum Chordata; class Actinopteri; order Cichliformes; family Cichlidae; genus Pundamilia; species Pundamilia nyererei. Next base: position 1,523,529 of record NW_005187403.1, on the reverse strand, counting down.
GAAATAATTAGTATGCCCCATTTAATCATCAGCTGAAATCCTCTCTAGTAAAACAACATGTTACAAACCCTTTCCCAGACCAGACCACCGAGTTGCCCAGCGACTGCCTGGATTTTCAGAGACTTAATATGAAAAGAAGGGATTGGCTTGTAGAAGCTCAGCCACAGCTGATTTCACTTGTAAAGTCCAATACTGCTTTTCTTACACATTTTTTCCAATGAAAATACTCAGTTCTTTCTGTCTCACAAGGTTAAACTACAGATAAAAATTTAATTGTGCGAACAGAACATATGAAAATAAATGCTTTAAAATGGCTCTGTTAAAAAGATTGCGATAAAATAATTCAGTATCAGAAATTTATTTCTATTGAGTAAAGACTGATAAGCAAATTCACTTTACTGTAATGACTGCAGCAGTGATATAGCTGTTGAAAATATGTCTAAAAGTTTAATCTTCCTGCCACTCAGATGTTTCCCTCTAATGGAAGAAAATAGTTGGAGTGTGCTCCTAACAGGAGTCTTGTGGTTTCGAAGTCTCATGGTTTCATGAAAATGCATCCAACTCAAAAAAAAAAAACCCATGACATGGTTCTTTTCTCCTCTCCTCTTTCCTTTCCTTCCCTTTTCTTTCCTTTCCTTTCCTTTCCTTTCTGTAACTGACAAAACTGCTGTTTGAATTTCACATGACAAGGCCTGATAATCTCAGATAGATATGTTGCCTAAGGATTATCATATGACTCAGGGTTGCCATAAGTACAGGTCTGTACAGGCTTATATTAAACAAGAACAGGAGACAGGGGGAAGGGATTTCTTATGAATGAATGTGTTATGCAATGTGGAATAAGCAACTAGAATTAGAGTGTTCAAATTCAAATTCAAATTCAAATTTTTTTTGTCACACACACAACCATACACAGTATGACATGAGGTGAAATGCTTGTAGCTGTGCAATGCAATGCCCGACCATTAAATGACAGTGGTTTTACAGTATTTACAATTTACAGGTTATACAAAATTTACAGATTTAACTTAGAAATTTACAGTAAAAAAAATGTGCAAATAGCAGAAAGAGATTGTAAATTATAGGAAGTGTGCATGAAGAAAAACCAGAGTGTGTGTGGTGATGTGATGTGTGTGTGAGAGTCCAGTTATATAGTGATGTGATGTGTGTGGGAGAGTCCAGTCCTACACCTGGTTCAGGGCCCGAATAGCCTGGGGGAAGAAGCTCCTCCTCATTCTCTCTGTTATGACATTAAATAGTTTATCCAGACTATTTTGTTTTGTATGTTAAATTGTATTTTCTTCATTGGGCTGTATTAACTAATTATCTTGTTATGGAAGACTAATCAATTGAGGAAAAGTATAATGTATTTGCATCTGATTTACAAGATAATGAAGGCTAACTATACAATATATTAAAAATATTTGTGATTAAAGCCTCAACCTTGTTACACTTATTAAAAACTAGCTCAGCACACCTTAGGCTGTTTTCTTTTCTCGAACTCCGGAGTGTATTTTCTAGCCCTTCTAAATGTATTTACAGTAAGCTACTATAAAAAAGTGGGCGGGGCCTGTTTCCAATTTAGGAGGGGATTTGATGACGTGCTTCAGCCAGCGCCCCTGCGCACCACACAATTGAGAACAGGCGCTCTAGCACGAACCAAGAGGAAGCCCCAGACGTCAGTTGAACATGGCGTTGAGCTGGATAGCTGTCAAAAACGTACATAGGAAAACAAGCGCTGTAAGGGTCACGGCGTTTTTCTGAAACTTTACTGCGGATTAGTCGTAAATACTGAAGCTATCTTGAACACGTTTATCTGCTTTTCATCCGAGTCTCTTATTTCTGGGACTCAGTGAACGCTGAAGAAAAGGGCGGTAGAGCGGTGTTGACAGCTAAGGTACCGGACTCAGCTAACGTTGATCTCTGTCAGAAAATGTGTTGAAACCTCCTTTGCTAACTGACGTTTACTAGCTGGGAGCTAGCTGTTGATTTTGTGTGTCCTAAGATATTAGTCAGTCGATAAGAGCGCAACATGGTTCTATAAACTGTTGCTCGTTTTTTTCTTTCATTTTTTGGTTTTGTTTTGTTTATTTGTTTGTTTTTTCGGGTCCAAGAAACTGGGCTACTATATTGTCATTCCAAACCTAACGTCATATGCCAGGTTTGTGTCCCCGGTGTTAGTGAGATAGGTTACAAAAATGTCAGATAATCAGAGTTGGAACTCCTCCGGTTCTGAGGAAGATATAGAGCCTCGAGAAGAGCCTGGACATCCCATTGGCATCGCCGAGTTCAGCGGATACCTTAGTAAGGTAAGTCACGTTTGAAAGCCTTTTTTATGTATTTATTTTCCTCGCTCAGTCTCGCTGTCATGTCCCGTGGGTCTAAGTGGCACAGCTGTGTCCGTATACGTATCAGGAAAAAATCTGGGTAATGTGGTGACAAATCGTGGTATGTCTCCTTTAGGAAAAGGTTATCCAGTGAATCCGCCCAACAACATTTCCATCAACGTTATAGCTATATCAGACCAGTAATCCCTCTGAAGTAAAAGGAAAGCCCCCAGTGAAACCAGATGACCAGCTTGTGTAATGCACAGGTCTTGTAGCCCTCAAGCTACTAGATGTAACATTTATTTAAAGCCTGTACTGTAAAGCAATTCAACAAAACGTTTGCTTAGTATAACTAGACTAGTATTGTTGTTCAACTGTCCTGATTCTCTTAAGTAAAGGGACTGTTGAGTCTTCTGGTAGACAAAGTCTAATCTCTGTAACCTATTTTGCCATATGGTTTTGCTCATGTGTGTCACCCTTTTTTGGGCAAATTGAGCAAGGTTTTAATTTGTTACGCTGCTGACAAGCTAATGTGGTAATCTCACTGTACACAGGCTGTCTCTGAACAGATCGCACGCTGACCTGCTAACCAAGCATATTGTGTGATTAAGCAGATCTGTAACCAGATGAGCTCACCTGTTAAATCGAACTAAGCTATACATACGTCATAGGTCTTGAGGTTTAATGAGTCTAAACCTTAGATTAAATTCTATGTGTCAGAATGTTTTTCATGGAAAATTTAAGTTTGTTTTGATTTATTCAGTCCCCTACTGTGAAAATGCTTGCTGTTTTAGTGCAGTCTAATACCACAGAAACTATCTTGTTCAGATGGTACCAAACAGCAGTACAACTGCCAGCATCAGGATCTAGCATTTTGGCTAGATCACTCCTCATGGAGCCAGAACAGCTCAGTCCCATCTTGGGGTATGATCTACAGATCAGTCCATCCCACACATGCACAATTGGACTTAGATGCTTGGTATTTGAATGTTATCCTTGAACAGTTTTTTACAGTTTGTGCAGGTAGTCCGCAACAGTGTTAATGCACGTGGTAGCTGTAAAAGTAACATCCTTATTAATGGACCTGAGGTCTCCAAGGAGAGCATTATGCTTCTTAAGCCTGCAGGCCTTTTTCCTAAGTGCATTCGGTAGGTAGCAGTCTCTTCCCCAGGTAAACAGCTCACCTGGCTGTCCTCATGAAGTAAAAGAAAACACAATCTATTAGGGCAAGTCACCTTGTTCAATTGCTCTAGGGTCCAGTTCTGGGTGTTTTGTGGTTGAAAGTGGTCAGCTTGGGCACTTGGCTGAAAAGTAGCCATGAAGTTTTCAGCAGTTTGTGCTACAGTAGCTCTTCAGTAAGGCTGAAGTTCAACCTCACATAGATCAGCCATAATGAGCCTTGGGCAACTGGGAACCGAGGTGTTAAAAATGTAATTTTATTACTAAATTGCACATGTGTTTGAACTTTCTTGTCCCCCAGTATAGAAAAGTATTGATGCTGCTAATTTTTATTTTCAGTGGACAAACTACATCCACGGCTGGCAGGACCGTTGGGTTGTGCTGAAAAACAACACACTGAGCTACTACAAGTCTCAGGATGAGACAGAGTATGGCTGCCGGGGTTCCCTCTGTCTTAGCAAAGCTGTTATTACTGTGAGTACTGCATTTGTAATTTACCAGAGGCGACTGATTACTGACCAGCTAAAGTTGTGAAACTTGTGCAAATGTGGTTCTTACAAAACATCTTGCAAGAATGGCTGCTCTTGTAACACTTCACTAAGAACTACATCATGTGACTCTCATTCTTGTGCAACTGTAATTAGGATAGACCAAAAAATACAACTCCAAGCTGTTAGAAGCAGAGATCACCATGCTCATCAGATCTTTCATATAATCCTGTCAGAGAAATTTCTATTCCCACTCTTTCACCTTTCATCTATTCTCACTGGGATCCCGAGGTCAGCTTTTTCTGACAGGCTCTTTCCAAACAGTAACAGGGGAAATGAATAAGTTATCGTTTCTAGGCAGCGCTTTGCTATTAGATCTGTTTGTTCAGCTTTAACCATTCCCAGCACATCTAAAAATTAACTTTTGCTCAGCACTCTCTAGGGAATTAGCTTCTCACTCCAGTGAAAACACCCCATATTTTTGGAAAAATAGCAGGTGATGTCCATTCACAGACAGTTATTGCAGTGTAGTGAGCCTGTCACTACACTGTGTTACTTAGTGTATGTCATCTATTGAGTAACATGCTTCATTGCATTGAATCAGTTAGCCATATTTACAATTACACCATACTCACCGGTCAAATGTTTACAGTTTTCTGACTTCTTCCTTTTGTCATTTCTGTTATGGGCTCAAAATCAAAATTTTACATTGGAATAGAAACAAACTGAAGGTTAAAAATGTTCCACATAACAAAACATACATGAATGTCATGTCTGCATACTATGGCTGCAACTAAAGATTATTTTGGTAGTTGACTAATGTACTAATTTGAAAATAATGTATTTTTAAAATTACTCAATAGAACATCAGAACAAAAATGAAATAAATAACATTAAGTAATACAAATTACAGTGCTAGTAGTATTTAAAAAATAATAATGTGCAAATAGAAAAGTAAAAAAATGGCTTCTGTCAATAAGCTTAAATAAAGCTTCAAATCAAATAAAAAAGATTTTATTTTCCAGCCCAAAATAACAAGTTTCCAAAGTTTCCAGATGATTCAGTTCATGAATTCATGAATGCCGTGGACGTGCTCTGGAGTGAGGCTTGCTCTTATCTTTGAGATAATGTTCCCAGCTGCTGATAACAACCCTAAAGATGCTCTGTCATGACTTCAGCCATTTGAGAAATGCATAAGCCTCTTTACAGGACAAACTTATCTGTACACCTGTGCTTAATACTAGTAAAACAGAATTAGAATAGATCAGTACTAGTCACAAATCTTGTTATATATCATAGTTTCTCAGATGGTGTAGTGTTCAAATATGGTCCAACCCACAAGTTAACGACCTAATGTTAGCTGGAAGAGATTTACTATTCAGAATAAATGCTAATATTATTGTGAAGGGGAAAAAGGAGGGGAAAACTAGGAGACAGTGTAGCTGCTTCTGTTTAATGGTTCAGTGTCATCAGTTATGCAAACTGCATACATATTATATCTTTATTCCAGAGGGAAGTAACGGAAGTCTATGTTGCACTCCTAATAGATTTTATTCAGGGTAATGACAGTTAAGAGATTTTGCTTAATGCATCATTT
>NW_005187403.1:1496370-1517782 GCF_000239375.1 Pundamilia nyererei | reverse complement strand
CAATATTAAGTTTTGGGTAAACCAAACAAGACTCCTCCAATAACTCATCAGCTCATTCGTAGTGTTGGCATTGATTCTTTGGTGGTGTATAAATGATAGTTTGTTATAAATGCTTTGACTATGAGAAATTCTCAAGCAGTGAAACTGATAAAGGCTTACAGTTAAATCTCTGATATTAAAGTATTGTGTGGAAAGTGTGGAATTGATAAGGAACTTCTATTATCCTTTAATCACCTGCTAACTTTTATTAGCTCAAGATTTATTTCTGAGTCGGTCTGTTTTCTGTTTGTTGACTTGGTCCTGAACTGTTTTGTCATGTTGTTCCAAGTTGTGGTTATACTGTGATTGTAGGATAAGTGTATCTACAAAGGCTGACATGACCATTGCCATTTTTAGCTCCATGGTCAGTTAATGAGCACACTGGCCTACTTAGAATGTCTCACTGGAACTGGTGAGCAGTAGATGTTTTTGTCTGTATGAGGTAAATGCAAAAATGGATGGTGACATCCTGGGTCTTTCTGCAATGGTATTTATGTCACAATGAACCACTTGAAAGAGTTGGAGAAAGAGAAGAAGTTAAATAGACCAATGCCAGTGAAGCTTTGCAAGGTGCCTTTAGCCAGCAAGTGTGTCTCTTCCTGATAGTGTGTGACTTCCTTCACTCTGTGGGTCATGATGACAGTGAAGAAACATGTGCCTTATTGTGTAAGTAACTAAGAAAATGTTCATGGCATCATTGACTCTTGCTGATTTAGCTTTCCTTTTCCCTTTGACCACTTGGTGAGTCAATGCTTCCTCTACTATGACTGTAAGTGAATCCTGTTTTGGTCCCAGACAGATGCAGAAAAATGTTCCTGGCACTTGGTCTTAGTTCAGTGTTGAAGGAATAAGAACATATTATATTGTTATATTGTGTTGTTATATTTCTGAAGTTCATTTAGGTGGAGAATTAATATATTGTTTAGATTACATTTAGCTCTTTCAAAGTTTAGTAGGGTGTTTCAGGGTTTACTGTGGTTTCACTCCCTCCTTCTTCTTTTTTTTTTCTTCTACTGAATTGTTGTGACTTCTTTTCTTGTACTCCTATTCATGCAGTTCGGGAGATTGTGACTGCAGACACGTACACAAGCTAAAAAGAGGTTAGATGGGAGAGGACAGAAGGGGATGCTTTTTGGTGCTTTGTGGGAAGTTTATATTTATAAGAGAATAGAGACAGGGTGGGGCTGTTTTGCCTCATCATTTTCATGACCAAACCATAAATATTTTAGCTGTAAATAAGTTCATAAAATGTAGTTATTTATCTACCGTGCTGGGTGGAAAACTACCAAACAAATAAGATTCATAGACACAGCCACTTGTATAATAGTCTCTGATACTAATACATACACACACACACACACACACACACACACACACACACACACACACACACATAGATGGATGGATGGATGGATGGATATCTATAGCTAGAGATAGGTGTGTGAATTATAAAGTACAGTAGCAATTCACATAAAGGCAGGGATTGTGGGGGATGCTGCCAGAGGCCTTTGGCAGCAAACACAGGCAAGGAGGCACAATACCCTGAATAAAAAGAATCAAAAGAATCGCTGAAATAATCACTCACTAACACTCCCTCTTAAAGGCATCACTAATGGTCACAATCTGCTATTTTTCCCAGATAGATTTCTAAATATCTAGGTTAAATAGTGAAAGTAACATTATGAGGCAAAGAGAACTGCATGTTTGATCCAACCTTTATTAGATATTGGCCTTTGAAGATGTAAAAAAAAAGTATCGATTTGTCAGGGGACCTTCAGAGCTTTACTGCAGTCACATCTAAAATATCCATCCCTTTGTTTAATGCCTGTTTGTTCTGTCCATGGTCACAGGGGACTAATAAGGTAATGGACTCTGGACAACATGTATTCACTAGGCCTTCATATTCACTTTGATAGTTAATTCATCAAACTGCACAAATAAACTGACACAGAATAAACAATCCATGCACTTTTATTTAATTGTTTTTTTTAGTCTGCTTGCCTTTCTCATGCGACTGTGGCTGTGTTTGTTGTCAGCATGCCATGTCATCTTGTGAAAGAGCATGTCAGAAATGGAATTGGTTTTTTTTTGTTTCCCTTGGATCCAAGTAACTTCTCAGACTTGGTGCAGGTTCCTATTTGCCATGATTATCTGTTAGTAGGCCAACATCCAGCAACCAGATGTCACCAGAATCCAGATTTATACACTTCCAAGTTTTGTGCATGACTGCAACCAGCTCTCTCATGTGTGTTTCCATAGTTTTAGTATAGTATAGTTGTAGTAGATAAGCAATATTTGTAGTAGTGGGGGAGCTTTTAACAAGTGATTTTTCTCAAAAAGAGTGGTCATTGCTTATATGGAGGTTAATCTCCCTCATTTAGATATATGAAAAATGCAAAGACAACAGCTACTTGTGATTTCTGTAGGTTTGAATTCAGTCCTTTGTTTCTTTTAACTGATACAGGGTCAAGGATGCCACATGCTTACTTCCTTCCTTGCATTTGTTTCCTCTTCACATGTGTCTCTGTGACGGCTGTTGGTTTTATGTAAGTGCTGCTGGTAACTCCTAAATGAGCGTTTGATTAGGAGGGCATTCAGTATTCACTCAGATGCTGTGGTATTGACATTGAGCATCTGCTCTTGGCCCCAGTGCTGCCCAGATGCCAGGCAATATAGTCAAACCACACTCTTCCAATGAAATCTACTTAAATTCCCTGTAGTGGGCCATTTCTTACTCTGCCAATGGACTCAAGCATTCTGCAGTTAAGCTCAAGCCATCTCGAAGCGTATTAGATCACACAAGAGCAAAGTATGGCCAGTAGACTGTCTTAGACTGGGGTGCTATGTGATAATATCAAATAAAAATGAAATCCACAGACCAAAAATCATGTTAATGGTGATTTCAACAAATCAATCCGTCTTTGGTTATTTTTAACGGAGAGGTTGCACATTAAATCTTGTTTTACTGTGAAGAGGGACAATAAAGGAATTCTATCCAGTTCATCTGTCCCTTGGACTGTATGTTTCAGTATCGCACAACATGCCAGACTGCCAGTCTTAGATTGTCCCGGGACATTAATATTCTAGGAACGTGTTGATGCAGAGCTGTATTAGGGTTGAGTCTATCAAGACAAACGAAGTTTGATTTTTTTTTTTTCACTGGGAAATATTTGACTGCTCTTTGGTAACAAATGAAACTGTCTGCCTTGAGTTCACATTTATAACATAAGTGTATGCACACTAAGTTTCATTCATGACGTGTGCAGTGGTACATATTTGACAATCAGTCCGATATAAACTACTTTAGAAGTTGATGCACCATGTAATCGTTTTATTTAAGTAATCTCTTCATTGTGACGACATGTTTCAACTCATATGTCCCAGTGTGTTGCCCTTTGCTTACTTTACCTTAGTATGAACTATTTCAAAAAAATAAATAAATTGCTCATCCTTGTATTAGACAGTGAGCTCATAATTGCTCGTAAGTAGCTCTATGTAGCTTGGTTCACAGAATTTAAAAAATACTTTATAGTAGTGTTAATGTGTTATAGATTAAATGGAGGTTCATAGATTGGAATAATCAATTAAGTAAAATTACAATGTTTGCCCTCACAAGTTTATATTGATTCAGTAACCCAGGAAATCGATAATTGCATTAATTAAACACTAAAACTGTTAACTTCAGTCACTTTTTCTCCCTGGAAATAAAATCATGGCAATGAAGTCTTTGCAGTGTTGGATCCCCTTATAGCCCTCCATTATAAAGGACTAAATTTGTTATATTTATTGCAAACACAATAAATACAGGTTACAGATGTGTTTATTTATTGTGGCGAGCATACGAAAGTAGAGATTTTTTTTTCTTTCCTTCTATTAAACTGCATTTCTGTTCATTAAGAATTTTCATTTCTCTGTGCCCTCTAACCTCTATCTGTGATTCTTTGAACAAGCCAGGCTTTTACTCATACTACCCTTTGCGATTAGACGTTGAAAGCAGTTTAGCTTTGGGACTTAACTGCAGAAGTGTCTTTTCACAAGGTCTGATGCTACATACGTAAATGCCATCATTACCTCTTCCATTACTGTCACACAAAGTCTGGTTGCATGCAACACCAACACAGTGGATTTGCAGTTCTGACAGTATACTGGAGAGCTATTAGGAGTGTGCTCCATTGTGCAAAAATGCTTTACAAGTTATCTGCCACTGCTCCACCTGTAATACACCATTTTAAAATTGAGACTTCTGTGCCTGTCATGCACTCTTCTTTGTCTTCCATCACTTTGTGATATATAGATTGGTCTAAACTAAAGACAGGCTATTATTAAAGGAAAAGCAGGAACAGATTGCTGCCCACCATGTAACATACAAGGGACAGCAGTTTGCTTTTGGACTGTCTTTTTAATAGCTACTTTCATGGGTGACCACCCCTCACATATGCCTTGCTGTGCTCTCCTAAACAGGAAAGTCAGCTGGTTTTCCTGTTGGATTGAAAAGAACATGAAAGCAAATTCTGAATTTTATGGCTATATCACTACAGATATCAAGTCAGCTTGGTTCCCATAGCTGGCCTCATTTACCAGAATCTCACACACTGATTAACCTAGTTTTTGTCCTATATTCTTTTTCTGTGTGTATATATTTTTTTCAGCCTCATGAATTTGACGAGTGCCGGCTGGATATGAGTGTAAACGACAGTGTGTGGTACCTCAGAGCTCAGGACCCCGAGCACAGACACCAGTGGATTGAATCGATTGAACTGCACAAGGTAAGTCTTTAATACAGCAGACCATGAACTGGTGTTATCAAAAGAGATCTTGTCATATTTAGAGATGTCATCTCATTCAGAGATTTGTAAGTGTGTGTTTATTGTTTGCTTGTGTGTGTGCTTGTATGTATTTCTTAGAGCATCAGAGAAGGGAGGAGAGAGAAGGGAGGAGTCCAGGGAAGAATAATCATCCCTCCACCACTGGTGCGTTTGTTGGCAAGACCAAAGGAGTGTAGGAGCTCTTGTGCATTTGTCTGTAGCACAGTAGTGTTACAGCACGTGTTTCTGTTTGCACAAATTCATATTTATTTATTTTTATCCATAATTGTGTACTCTGTGTGGGCACTTTAATCCTAGACGGTTCTCTACTGGTGCGTAAGGGCTTTTTAACAAAGTAGGTATACATAGCTCGGTTATTCTAACACTGGAGTTAGCTGAGGCTTAGCAAGATCCTTTTTCAAACACAGACACTGAACACATACGTAACTTGCTGAGGAAGCTGTTTGAAGAGCACAACTAAGATTTGTTTAAATTATTTCTGTTGACATTACCCAGATATCTCAGATAACCCATGACTATGCAATCTGTATTTTTTTTTTTTTTTTTTTTTTTTTTTTTTTTTGCTTTGGCATCAGTGGCAGAGTGAATTTATACACTTTTAGAGTAGAAGTTTGTCATTTACATGTTTTAGTGCATGGAGAGCAACAGTGGCAGCCAGCATATTTATTCCATGGATAAAAGACAGTAGTGGCTTTGAGGACACTCTTATGTTTATGCATGTACATCCATATTACTCAATGTATGTCACATGTGTGAATATGTTTTGCATTTTTTGCCACAAAGATAATTCTTTGTGGCATGTGTGATTTAGCATTTATGCCTGTGTTTAAAAAAGGCAAGAAATCACACAAACTAATTTTTAAATAGAGATTTTGTGTGTGACTATTTAAAGGGGCCCTGCTACACTCATTTCAAATGCAATATTCCTTTACCACGCCTCCTGCCTCTCTGCTTACACACATGCTGCTCACACATGGTACTTGATTTTAGGAAATCCCCGCTCGTTACCCTCCTCCTCCCCGTCTTCGATCATCTAAGCACCAGTGACTCAGACAAAGAATAACAAAGAATGAATCTTCAGCATATACAAGCATACCCGGCCTTCCCACCCACAATGAGTCATTGCCTAAAACCCTTCTTCTTAGAAGGCCCCGCTTCCCTGTCTAAACTACATTACTCACAGCACTTAGCAACCAGCGTCTCCAGGGAGACACAACACACTACAAGCTCAGGGATCAGTCATCTTACACTTTGAAAAAGTGACACATCCTAAAATGAAGCAACTCTTGTTCCTAGGATACTGTCAGTGTTTAGATAAACTATGTTTGTTTTAAGTTCTGTATGTTCAGATATATGGCCTAACGTACTGTAATCTAATATATTGTGTCTGCCTTATACAATTATTTTATTATACTTATTCATTATTAGAAAATGATAAAGTCTGTTTCTGCTCAGGCAGAAGGCTTTCTATGAGGACCAGATGTTGCATCTTCTTTTTTCCAAAGAGCATGTTTATATGTATTCAGTGGGGCTGTAATCACCAGGCACACTAAATATTTGTACACCTATTATTTACCCTGCAGCATGCAACCTAATGACCTGTGCATGTGTGTGGGTCTTATTGACAAGGCATCCAACATCTGATACTTTATACTGTGTTAATTTGTATTTTCAGATTTTTATCCTGCCATGGATAGAAACCCTCTACTTGCTTGGATAGTTACTTTTTTGTCATCAAACAGGTTAAAATGTCTTTATATAAACATTTAGCAAGGGCCATTTGTACTGGTTAAGTCAGTGGGGCAGCAGAATGTTGGCCAAAGGGCAAGCAGCAGTGACAGAAATCCATCTGAACACAGGCAGAGCTACTTCTGGTCACTGACCGACAGTAACCCCAAGCTCCTGTGCCTGTCATGTGCGTTTACGTTTCATGCCCTCTGCTGGCTCAACTTGAAACTATCTTTTAAAGGGACAGGTACTGCAGCTCTTGTTTCTCGTCAGTGCAGCTGAACCTTTTCTCTGTGTTGTCATTACTGTCTATTTTGAGGGCCAGTCTATTATGTAAGAGGCAAATTGAACCAGCCTGGCTTACAGGAAGCCAGCTGATATTTCAGTTGTGCTGTCATGGTCACTAAAACCTTGTCACGTGCTGCTGTTGTCACGGTGTCTGAAAAATTGTTGTACCTGCTTGAATGTAATGTGAAAAGAATTTCAGTGTTTACTTACTGTATGTTGTTTTTCAAAGGATGACAACAATTTTTATTAAAAAATTGACAACAATTTTAATTTTTATTAAAATTGTTGTCATAGAATAGTAGGACTAATGGTGACTACATCTGAATGCTTTATAAGGAAAAAACTAAAAAGATACATATTTGTTTTTATAAAGAACTTGGTTAGTGTCTCTGATTTTGCTTAAAGGGGACCTATTAGTGTTGCAATATGCTCATATTAAACATGGCTTAAGTGTCAAACTGATCAGTGTATTTACACATAATTCCCAAGCTTTATGCTCATATCCTAAAAAGTTGATTCTGTTCATCTGGACGTAGTATTTTCAGTGGGAGAAACATGTTGTTGAAGAAGTCACTTGGATGACTTGAGACTAAACAGAAACAGATGAGTCATGAAACGTTTCTCCCACTGAAAACACCACATTAGTACAATATAGTTTATTTATTTATTTATTTTTACAGATTTTTTTTAGTCTTTTATAATTAACTGTTGTTTTCTGTATGTGTCTGATGTATTTGTTTGTTTGTTTTCGGTCTTTTTTTTGTCCTCCTGGAATATAGTTGCTTTGCTTTACAGCTCTCCTATTAAATAATTACAATCCATTTTCAAAGGTGTTGTAACAAACTAAATTGTTTACAGTTTGCTGTATTTATTTTTGCAGGCTGATTCTGGTTATGGCTCTGAGTCCAGTCTGCGGAGACATGGCTCCATGCTGTCTCTCACCTCAGCCACCAGTGGCTACTCTGCCACCTCCACATCTTCCTTCAAGGTGAGTTTTCCTGGTACTGTTTACTCGAGCTGAGGAAGTCAGTGGGTACAGTCTTGGATCTGTACACATGAGGGCTCTATTTGTGATGTTTGGATAGTTGTAGATGCACAGGCTGATCATTTTTGTCTGGTTGCATGTTGATAATGTAAACTAAGGTTTATAGCTAAATCTGTTGTTTCTTCAGAAGGGTCACAGCCTGAGAGAGAAGCTGGCCGAGATGGAGACGTTCAGAGATATCTTGTGCAGGCAGGTGGACACACTCCAGAAATACTTTGATAGCTGTGCAGATGCTGTGTCAAAGGATGAACTGCAGAGGGATAAAAGTAAGAACCACAGCCACCCACACACCTACAAAACCATTGTTTTGGTGATCCAGTTTGGATATATATTTTGTCTTTTTAACATTTGAAAGAGAAAAAAAAAATCCACTTTGTCAGAGCGTTTTAAACTTTTTAAATCAACTTTCTTTTTATGTAGCTGGATTTAAATAGTTGATCATTTCAGGCAAAACAAAAAACAAAACAAACATTTTCGTTTTCAGCTTCTCAAAAATGAGGATTTCAGTTTTTTTTTCCCTTGAATGTATTCCCTTCATTTTACCCAAACTTTAGCATTCATAGTTTACCTAGAACTGATGATAAATATTTGCTTAGGAGAAACTTGGGCTGGGTCTGGTAAGGAATGTGTTTATGTGCTGTGACTCACCCACCCCTCATACTGTCTTGGCTGGCTGAACATTTGTTCACGGCAGCCTGCACTGGGCACTGTCGTTGACCGCAGTGAATAAAGCTCTGCTTTTGTTCTCCTCACCTCCCTCTCTGCGCCTCTTTGCCTCTCTCACCCTGTTTTCATTCTGAAGATGAAACCGGACCATTGTCATGTTGTGTAGCACAGCAGCGATCTGTCAGTCTGATTTTATCTGTGCTGCAGCTTAAGTTGCAAATGGGCCACTAGGTGCTTTCCTGTTCTGTAGCCCTCACAGGGTCCTGAAAGAAAAGACTTGCCTGTAGCAACACAAATCTGTTTGGTTTTCTTGTGTTTCCTCTGAACCTTTCTTATGTTTTTTCCCCAGTTGTGGAAGATGATGAGGATGACTTTCCCAACACCCGCACAGATGGAGAGTTTCTGCACAACAATAATGGCAGCAAAGAAAAATGTGAGTATTGCGGGCACTCTTTCAGAGAGCCTGTGAACTTGTTTTTATATGTATTTCTGTCTAGATCACTGAAAAAATACCTAATATCAGGTTGTGATATCACATGTCATTTAGAGTTATCAAAGTTATTTGTTAAAATATTAAAAAAGAACTTGTACCAAAAGCTGTTAACTTGCATATAAGAAAGCTCTGAGAAAGGGTAATAGCAGCCAGAGACCAATAGCCAGCATGCTGCAGGTTGTGAGTTGTAAGTTTCTACTTTCAGATCTGTATGATGTCACTGAGAAAGGAAAGCTTTAGTATGGTCATCTCTGCTTTAATTGAGCCCATGTATTGTGAAACCTCTAGTAAGAAGAGGCTTTAGGAAGTCTAAAGCTTGCAAAATAGTTACATTTACTCTCAACTTTTTAAGGGGCAAAGCGATAAAGCCTTAAAAATTATGTTTATTTTTCATAGCATTTACTGTACTTCCTCTGCTCCTCTGATTTGCAGCGTTCCAGTCCTTGAATCCCAAAGAAATCAATGGCATAGATTTTAAGGGAGAGGCCATTACATTCAAGGCTACAACAGCTGGAATCTTAGCCACTCTATCCCACTGCATCGACCTGATGGTGAAGAGAGAGGACAGCTGGCAAAAGAGACTGGATAAGGTTTGTAATCTCTGGCTCAACAGTGTCCAGATGAGTTTCATCTACAATTCTTGCTTCTTCAAATTTAGGCTTATTTTCTGTGTGTAGGAGATGGAAAAGAGAAGAAGAATAGAGGAAAGCTACAAATCAGCCCTCAATGAGTTGAAGAAAAAGTCTCACTTTGGAGGTCCAGATTATGAGGTAATGTGTAAATTTCATTCACAGTACAATATTAATAATGGCTTATAGGAGAGCCTTTCAGTTAATGTTCTCATTCTACTGGCAGGAAGGTCCAAACAGCCTCATCAATGAGGATGAATTTTTTGATGCAGTGGAAGCTGCTCTTGACAGACAGGACAAAATAGAAGAACAGGTAATCTAAATATCAGAGTACAGTGTACCATCAACTATTTAGATACACTAATTATACACTTAAACACTGTCAGGTCTGTGATTAAAAACACCTGTTTCTGTTTGTGTTTAGTCTCAAACTGAGAAGACAAGAATACAGAGATCTGACGCCGTTTCTCTTGGAGATGCCTATTCAAGCTCCGGCACACACAGATTCTCCAACAAGGTTGTTAAACCCTTCACTCAGATGCTATTACTTGTCGTCATCTGTGGACTCATTGTTTGCCATGATAGATTGTCGAATCCTCAGTAAATACAGATGCCCACTTCTTGAACAGGCATTTGCATTTACTGAGGATTTACTAGCAGCATGAAATGCAAGCTCTGATTTTTATTTGTGTCCAATGTAAGACTTGGTAGTACGCAGAGAAAGCGCAAATGGGCTCTTAATCTTTTGTGAAAGAAATTCTGTGAATTTAAAAAAAACTTCCAGATTCTATCATCTTTAGCATTTAGAGGTTCGATTAACTTTTGTTCACATTTCTCGTTTGACTTTTCAATTTAATTTCCTTCATTTTGCTAAGGTGTGCCTGATTTGTAGATGTAGGCAATCCAGCATTACTACTAGAGAAATGACACAAAGGAAAAACAAGCCTGTGCTCTTTAGTGCAGCAGGCAAATCAACTAATCATCCTCTGAAGAACGGATGGAAACTGGTAAATGGGCTGTGTGGGTTTTCCTGTTACAAACATCGATCATCAATAAGGCAGTTTTGTGGTTTCAGGACACTTTTCTTCATTTCCACTAACAGGGTGCTGTTCTGGAACCTTTTTGAGAACCAGAGCACATTTAGTGAATGTTACATAGCATTTCTAGAGGTTGGGTCCCTTCCTGTTGGAAGAAAATCATGGTGGGCAGAATCTGAGAGTGACCTTTAATAATAATTGGTGAACTTGTTGTGGTAGCCCCTCACATATTGTTAAAAAAAAAGCTACTCCTTCCTGAACAATACCCAAGTCAGTCGATGTTTTTGCAGACTGAATGAAGGCACTGTACAGCTGTAATCAGTTTCTATTCATATTAATGATAATGAATTATTTCCAATGTTGATAAATGTTCTAAAAGTAGGAAGTTAATATTTTGTCTTTTAAGACATGGTTTTAAGTTTTTGTCCACATTCGGTTTTTATTAGCCATATATTTACTCTCAATCTTTTCAAACTGATCAGTATCATCTTTTCTTTTTGCTCCTGGCTTTGTGTTGTAGGTGGAGGAGATGGTGCAGAGTCACATGACCTACTCCTTGCAGGATGTTGGTGGAGACGCCAACTGGCAGCTGGTCGTTGAAGAAGGTGAAATGAAGGTATGAGGAAGATCTGAATGTAAAATGGTGCTCGCATGCGCGTTAACTTATTTTGAAAAGGTTATTGTAAACTGAATTTGTTCTTAACGTAACATTTATCTAAACCAGTTTATTGGATGACATGTGTTTAAGCCTCGTTATATAAGAAAAAGTGATTTCACATAAATGTGCCTTATGTATCCAGGTATACAGGAGAGAGGTAGAAGAAAATGGGATTGTACTGGATCCGCTGAAGGCCACTCATTCAGTAAAGGGGGTGACTGGTCATGAGGTGTGCCACTACTTTTGGGACACTGCCTACCGCAGTGACTGGGAGAGTAAGTCTGTGAACTTAAAATCAATTCAAGTCTAATTTCAGACAATTGTTGCTGTTGTAGTGGTGTGTTGTAAATATGAAAGTGAACTCTAAATGTTCACTTTCATATTTATTTATTTTTTTATATACTCTTTGATCTGTGATTACAAAGAGAGTGGATATGAGATATGTGTGCTTAAGTGGTCTGTGTTTTCTTATTTGGTGGGTGTATCAGAAGCATTACACTATCAGCAGTGACAAACACCGCCATATTACAAGGAAAAGAGGATCCCAGTTTACAAGAAGCAGCCAATCAAAAGAAAGCTGGTTGAAAGGGAAGGGGGAGAGAAAATGATTTGTTTGAGATTGAGGCTGAACTTGAGGGCTGCGCCAGAGCTCAGTATGAGATAAATAATCCTTATTTTAAACTGAATTGTGCAACACTAGTCCAGTAGACTGTGGAGGTGGAAACGAGTATAATAAACCCTCTTATAAATGTTATATTTAATGGGTTTGATGTAATACTGCTATTTTATTTTATTTATTTATTTTTTTTGCTTCCTTTAGCTACCATTGAAAACTTTAATGTTGTGGAGACGCTGTCGGAAAATGCAGTTATTGTATATCAAACACACAAGGTGAGAGCTACAAGCTGAGTATCAAACACTGTATGCAGTGAAGTACACTGTTTTAAGCTACTTAAATACCTCACCATTGATTAGAGCATGAATCATTCTTATCACATCTGAAACAACAAGAAAGAATTTGTGTTGCAGCGGGTGTGGCCTGCCTCTCAGAGGGATGTGTTATACCTTTCTGCCATGAGGAAAATTATGGCCAGCAATGAGAATGATCCAGACACCTGGCTGGTCTGTAATTTCTCTGTGGATCATGAAAATGCACTGGTGAGCAGTCAAGCCTCCTGAAATCTGACACAGAGCTTCTTCTTTTTAAAAAAATAAAATAAAATAAATGTGTAATGCTGACACATTTGTTCATTCTCTATCGTACCGCTTTCCACAGCCAACCAGCAGGTGTGTGCGTGCCAAAATCAACATTGCCATGATCTGCCAGACACTCGTCAGTCCACCAGACGGAGATAAAGAGATCAGCAGGGACAACATCCTTTGTAAAATCACCTATGTCGCCAATGGTGTGTGTCACTGTTTTAGCCACAGCTGATGTTAGCAGTCAGGGTGCTGTTTAGGTTGTTTAGTGGGTTACTGTTGTTGTTGTCTTTCTGTCTTTTTGGTTATTATTTTTTAACACAATTCAATCATTAGGGGGAGACTGGTTTGTGGTTGCGCATCGCTGCCGCGAGAGATTGTTCAGTCCTTTTCAGTGGTGTTATCTCCAGAAACTTTAACTTCATTAGATACAGTTGAATTATTTGATCCCCTGCTAAATCTTTAAGTTTGCTCACTTATAAAGGCATGAACAGTCTCATTTTTATGAATCTGGTGTCCATGAATTTTGCATTTTCATCCAAACATTTAAAATCACCATTTGAGTTAGAATTTGAGTTTAACCAAAATAAGTGATTGGTACCTTCATTTAAAACAGCCAATAAATGGAAATTTAAAAAGTAAAGAGATGAAAGAATCACTCTTCAAAGTGTCTTCCCTTTTTGGCAATACATGCTTAGAATGCTACAAACACAACAATCATCTGATCTGAGTAGAGAAGGGCGTGGTGTAAACAAGTTATTCATGACTTGTACAGTAAAATAATAAGTCCAGTAAGTGCACATAGTAAAAGTGAGGGAAATCGCTTTATGTTTGGTTTGTTTGAAAGAAAAAATATATAGTATTTGCATTAAAAATCCCATATAGGTCGGGCTCTATTTAAAATTGTTAGTTTGTTCATTTACTTTACAGCCTCTGGACATGGCTGAGCACTTGGCAATAGTAGAAAGGAAGAACTCCTTTTTTAACAGGAACAGAGTTGTGGCTAAGGGAGGAGCAACAATCTGCCTTTTTCATTTTTCAACATCTCGTTGTGTGCCAGATTTTTATGCCAACATCTTACTGCTGGGGCTCATATTTTTCCCTCTTTAACATTAAGTAGACTTTCTGCCAGCGGGCCCAAACAAAGAGCCATGCAAACGTAGTGACTTTAAATTGAAAGCTACCTACATATGTTTACTAATTATGGTAGGTTATATCAATGTTTAATGTATGAAAATGGGGTTAACCATGATTCAGTGCTCTTTCTTTACTGTATGCTTGAAGCTGGAAATAATCTTTGTCGTCTGTGTGCAGTGAATCCAGGAGGCTGGGCTCCTGCCTCTGTGCTCAGGGCCGTGGCTAAGAGGGAGTACCCCAAGTTCCTCAAGCGCTTCACCTCTTACGTCCAGGAAAAAACTGCCGGCAAACCCATCTTATTCTGAAGCACACAGGCAAGACATCACACACAAGTGTTCCAATGTTTTGTGTGTGTGTTTTTTACCACTGAATACTTGTTGAATACAAATGCAACAAATCAACACAAAGCATCTCCATTTTTTTTCAGTGTTGAAACGCAAGGCCAGAACTTCACCTGAAGCTTTAAGCACACACTGTAAGCAAATTGTCAGCTGCTCTGTTGTCCTCAACAGAATTTATTAAAGTTCCCCTCAAAAAGGGGTTAAAGGGCTCCCACCCTTCCTGATTTCTGAATTCAAATAAAAATATGTTGACCTCAAATAATATAATCTCTGAAATGGGACTTCATTTAGAAAATGATGGCCTGCAGTCATTCAGACTTAAACGATTGTAACCCAGAAAGGATTTCCAAATGTCTCTCTTGAGAGATACCCGGCCAGCTGTGAGCCAGTTAGTTCTTGTCCCTGCAGCAGCACTTAATGCTATCTTTAACGCTATCAGGTTGTCTCTGTTTAGAGAGAACAAATGATATAAATCTATGTTCTGTAAGGTTGTAAAAATAAACAGAAATGTTAGATAATTGAAATTAAATATTCAGCTCTGGTTTGATGTTTATTTTTTCAAATACCTAACTCGTACATTTACAGCTTTCCTTTAAGCTGCTCACATTTCCTAGTAAAACAACATAAATGATTTGAGCCAACTGTAATCTTTTCTAAAGGTTACAGAGGTCCAGAGGGCTGTCATTCACACATGACCCCTATGACATTAAAACTTGATCTGACTTGTGCTCTCTGATGAAGACGCCTCTTTTTGGTTCTGAAGGAGGGACAGGACATCATGTACGTTACCTGTATGGCTTTATAGTTACATCACTGTTAATATGTTGGAGTGTCTTTGAACATATTTCAAGTGTTTCATGAATTGTAATTAGTTACATTAGCATTTTTGCTGAAGATCTGCAAAGCTTTTTTTTTTTTTTTTTTTTTTTTTAACTTGAGCCCAAATGCCTTAGTTTTCCAGCAAACTGTAGATCCAGACTTGGATAAAGAGGGTGCTCTTAGTGCACCCTTTGAAATCACTAGTGAAGTGCCTCATGGCTATGCTCCCCTTGTTAATGTTTAATTAAAGCTTGAATGAACCATGTGATATGTTACAGAAGGCTGGCAGGATGTTTTCACAAGTATTCTAAAGATTTCTGAATCAAATTTGGATTAATTTTACTAGAAGCCATCAACTTTTCTGTCAGTATTTCTGGGATTTGTTACAAAATTAATCGGTTAAAATGTCTTTGTATCATGTATTTTCTGTCTGAAGATGTCGATTGTACATGTACAGGACTGTTAAGTCTATAGAGTTAAGTAAGACTCTGCTTAGCTTAAGTAGAGTTTGTGACGCACCAAAATATCGGTACCTCCTGATATTGGCCTTGTTGGCTGATATAGTGACGTCATTTGCCGATATTTTCCCGTTATAGAACGCGGTGTGATGAAGAGATCCATGACTTTAAAATGGGTCGGTTCTTTTTATAATTGTTTGTTTCCCTGGGCAGAAGGGGAATAAATAACCAAAAAGACAAACTGCTGGCACCAACCATTGCTGTTGGCCATATTGGTTTTTGGTTCACAAGAAGTGCATCCCTGTTTTGTTTTTTTCTAGGAACAGTTTTCATGCAATACACTGCTAAACATTTAAGTAAATGTAAAAATGTAAATGTTAAAAGCCAAGTTCTTTTTGTCAAGCACACAGGATGGATAAAGATTTCTTTTCCCTACAAGTTTCAAATTTAAGATATCAGTATTGTTGCCAGGGTACTTCTTTTTTTTTAAGTTGCATTTTCACCTGTTGAGAGCACAGTGTTTTGTTTTTTTTCTTTGTTTTTCTGGGGTGGTGTCATTGGCAGCTGTTTCAGGCTTCACTCAAAAGCATTTAATTTTTTTCAAGCTCTTTGCTGAAAAATGTTGGCGATATAAAATGATGCTCAGCCACGCAGCTAAGAGTAACAACACCATGCTGAAGCTCATTCACCTAAAACAGGCATTTGTAATACAGGTTTGTCAAATCCGAATGTAATTTGATTTTTTTTTTTTTGTAAATCTGTTTATACTTATGCTGTGGGATCAACTTATAAATGTACTGTGATAACATGGCTCTGCCCTGTTTTTAAAGTGGAATAAATAAGTTTATCCTCCAGTTTGTATTGTTTGGGGTCATTTGTTGCCATTTTTTGTATTTTGTATGTGTATAACATAATTCTGTTGGCTCCATAATGTAGTGGGTTACACATTTGCCTAACAAGTGAAAGAGTCCTGATTTGATTCTTGGAGGAGACACTAAATCCCTTCGGGGTTGTATGATGAAGGGCATCCACTGCATTTAAAAAAAACAAACAAACTGCCAAGGCACCCATTTGAACATAAAATTACTTTTCATTTCAAATGAATAAACTATGTGCACAGAATCACCAGTTATTAAAATAACTTAGCTTTACCCCCATATTAGGTTTTTAAAAAGCTTTTTCTTTTCTCCTCCTGGAAGTCTAATGCAGTCTTTACTGTGTAAGAATAGATTTCATGTCAGGCTTCTTTAAGTGCCTCGTCTCTCTCTTAAGCCTGTATTTGACTCAGTTTGTTCATCTGCTAACTGGAAAAGGCCCCAAGTGTTGATTCCAGTCTTGTTAATGTTAAAGAAAGACAAACACTGTATTGTCAACAAAAAAGTGTCATTTATTTTTTTAAATAAGACAGTTAAGTTTACTTTTTTCATAATTGGTTATTCTAAAGTGTGCAGCGCAAGACTCAATTTCTAAAACATACTGTATGTAAGGGCACTTCTGAGTGTCACTGCTTTCTGAAAATGAGCAGGACCTGCAGTCAGTGATAATTTATACCCAGTCCTTCAGTTCCACAGATGACAGTGTACCGTAAAGGTTTATTTAATTATTATGGCTTCCAATTTTCCTCAAAAACTTGTAGAAGTAGTTGATCAGAATCTGAACCAAACACATCCTTCTGCTGGCAACAGCTTCATTCATTGAAGCGAGAATTCCAACACCCACGGGCAATCTACAGTATACACAGTATACAGTAGCACCTTGACTCAGGGAGGGATGAGCATGTCTACGTAGTGGTGCCTACAACACTGGTAAAAACACATTTGCACATAAAGTTGACTTTCAGAACCTGAGCACAAGCTGCCCACTACACTCTCTCAAG
The DNA here is from genome assembly GCF_000239375.1 of Pundamilia nyererei. Classification (NCBI taxonomy): domain Eukaryota; kingdom Metazoa; phylum Chordata; class Actinopteri; order Cichliformes; family Cichlidae; genus Pundamilia; species Pundamilia nyererei. The sequence continues at coordinate 1,500,542 of NW_005187403.1, read as the reverse complement.
CAAGCTTTTGATAAATGCAAAGATCCATTTGTCCCAAAAAAATAAAATAAAAATGATGATGATGATGACTGCATGAGGATCTCATTTCATTCAGCTCATGTAAAAGCCATTCGGACATCCCATCCATCCTTTGCGACCCATCAGAGGCACAGGACTCTTGTTGTAACTTGTGCAGCACGATGGACTTTACTTGTCTAAACACCATCAGTCTCTTGCACTTCTCTCAAAGATCAGTAGCAGAATTAACAGGTTCTCAAACAATATTACAAAGTTTAGATGCAGAAAAATGGCACAAATTAACAACCAAAACTTAAGGCCTCAGCTCACAAACCAGTGAGGTAATAGAACAAAGCAAGCACATGTTGGCTCTGTTCATTAACACTCTGATATCTGGATGTCCACAGGTTCGCTTTTAGAACCGCATCACGACGGCCCATCGATGTTAGTGTCACGCCGTATTCTCTGAACACAGGTTTGTTTTCGATCTAAGAGACAAAAAAAGAGATCATTTCAAAGTGGACACAATAAAACACTAACAGATATCAACAAAGGAAAACTTAAACGGTGATACATTATAAGTATGGGCTATTTTGGATGCACTTTGGAAAAACCAGACTTCAAAACATTTTTTAGGAACAAAATGTAGAGACTCTGGATTTTACATTTGAAAACAAGAGACTTTAAAGATATGACAAAATCTCATGTGGCATGTCATGTGATCTGTGTATATCAGGTGATTGTGCACACACATTTAAGGTTTTGTAAGTGAGAGGGATGTTACATGTAGTTTTAGACATTTAAATGCACAAAAAGGTTTTTGAAAGAAAAAAAAATTGCCTGATTTGTGATGTTAAATTTAAGAGTGTGTAGTAAACAATCACCTTTTTTCCAGGTTTGGATGCATTTGTTAAAAAAAGTTTTACTTGTGGTCAAATTGCTTCGTATTTCTTTGTGGATTGGAGCACACATTTGTGAGGCCTTTGTAACCCTTTTGAGGCAAAAATATATCCTTCTAATAAGTAAACTGAATTTCTTTGATAACTTATCCTGGAGGGCTAATTGTAAAAACTACACAACGTATTCATTTAGCCGAATACACAATTGTGATCACTCAGTCTTCACTATGAAGCTCTGACACTGACGAGTCCGTTGACTTTACACGGGCAGCCTGTCCACGTTTTTGATTGGTCAGATGCTGACAGCAACACACCTTTCACAATAACATTCACACAGCTGTATTGGGAAACTCTGGTTTGACTAATTGGATTGTGGTTAACCACCTTCGTGTGAATGCTTTGCTCTCTGTCAGTCAGGGTAAGTAAAGCCATATAATGAAAGGAGATGCTGGTTATGGTATGCTTGCTTCTTAGAACAGACATGTCAACTCATTTTCCTAAAAAACACACGACATGAAAATAAAACTGCACAAATTCTCAAATCTGACCAGGCATCGCTGTAAAAAACCCAAAAGAATGAGACATCTCACCTGTTGTGGGTCATGTGGCTCTTGACTAGGTGTCCTGCAGCGAGAGCAGCCATCAGGGAGAGCTCTCCTGCCAGAACAGTGGCACAGACTACACGGGCCAGCTGACGGGCATTGTCACCTGGCTGGTTGGGATTGCTAACACCAAGCATCTGCAGGTACAGAGGTTTTGTGTTAGAGGAGAAAAAATATCCTAAAAACGTATCAACAAATGGCAGCTATGTTACATGTAGTTGAGACTACCTGCAGACAGGCCTGCTGTGGCGACAGGTTGGTGCCTCCTCCCACAGTGCCGAGCTCTATAGAAGGCATAGTGCAACTGATGTACAGGTCCTCCCCACCTGGACCGACAGCCTCCATCTGAGTAATGCAGTTAGAGCTTCCCACTGTCTGAGCTGGGTCCTTAACCACAACACAAACAAATACTTGTTTAATAATATGTCTTTTTGTTGGATCATATACCATGCCACAGACATAATGTTTCACTATTTAAACCTTTTTTTAAATGTATTTATTTTATTTTTTTGTGTTAATTTTAGGTTCTATTACTTGTCCACAGGCAATGTAGATAGCAGCGACAATGTTGGCAGCATGAGCATTGAAGCCACCTATACTGCCAGCCATGGCTGACCCCACCAAGTTCTTGTTTATGTTCAGGTCCACCAGAGCAGCTGTACTGCTCTTCAGCACCTGGGGAAACATTAAAGGGTGATTTTTACAAACTACAGAAAAACTGGAGGGGAAGAAACTGTGGCCGCTGTCATTAGATTTCTGTCAGGATCCAGCTTTGAATTGTTTTTACCTCTCTCACAACTTTAGCAGGAATGGTGGCCTCGCATACAGCAGACTTGCCTCGGCCCAGAATCCAGTTGATTGCGGCAGGCTTCTTGTCTGTGCAAAAGTTGCCACTGAGCGAAAGCACCTCTACGTCTGGATGCTGCTGCTGGAGTACATGCAGAGCATGCTCAGTGCCCTGAAGAAAAAGACACAGGAAGCACTCAGCACTGAAGTCAACATTTAAATAACAAGACCGAATTACAGAAGACTTCTCATACCTTCGAGAGCATGTTCATACCCATGGCATCGCCTGTTTGAGACTGGAAGCGAATGTATAGGTTTCTGCCAGCTATGCCCACCAACAATTTCTCCAGACGAGCAAACCTACAAAGAATACTCACTAGTTATCATCTGTGTACCAAAAACACTTTGCCACAGTCATCAATCAGTCATAGCTCTTCCACTGACCTGCTGGTCTCATCAAACGCCTCTTTAATCATGCTAAATCCGTCCGAGGTCTCAAGCCAGACTTTGACCTCTGCAGCCCGGCACGCTGAGGGCAGCCTGACCAGAGGACCCCTGGTCATGCTGTCAGCTAGAATCCGGCTGATGCAACCCCCACTCAGCTGGACAGGAAAGAAAACACTGTCAGCAGGGAGTACACACAGAAATAACAGCAGCCAGAGTTAGATACAATAATTTTCCATTGCAGTGAGGATGACCTTTTTTATGACCTTACATCCTGTAAAACTGGCTGCATATAGGAGGGCGATAAAAGTCCAAATCCGTTTCACTACCTGCCAATGAGCCATACCATTTTAGTTTTGGTTCATAAATTGTTTGGGGTTTTTTACCCAAACCACACTTTACGTTTTTAGATTTAGGTTAGTTTTTAAAATAACCATCTTTCTTGAGCATTGTAGTGACATCACACAGACCCAATAATTAAGGGCAAAGTGCACAACACCTCTCCAGGGTTTTGCCACAGTGACTCACATGCACAGATTCGCTAAGTAAAAACAACATCAACTGAACTCCCAAGCCTAGCAATTAATTACTCACCTTATCAGCTGAGACCATTTATAGAGGATGGACGATAGCCACACTGATATCAAAAATCGAGTTTTATGCTGAGTGCTTTCACAATTCCTGCCTTGATGTTTTGAAATGACTCAGTCAGAAGAGAGCCACACCACAACCTATAAACTGCTTTAATCTCTTTTTTTTTTTGACTGCAATGGAAACCTGCAACTGAAGCTAATAACTCCTCAGGAAAGTCTTTACTGAGGTCACAGATCAACTAGACTTATTTTAGCAATCAGATTCACTGCCACCTGCTGGTCATTAGACAGAACGCAGATTAAAGGCCCTCGCACTTTGGCTTATTCACAAGTGGCCAGACATCAGACATTATATTCCTGGCACGCCACAAATTTACACATGACTTTCTGGTCAGTGATGTTTCCTCCGCCCAAACACTGAAGTATTATTTACTACATATAGAGTTTTTTAAGTCCATGCTAACTGAACCACATAACCTTCTATATTATTAATCTTTCTTGACTGCCATTGCCAAATTCTATAACTTGTCAGTTTTTCCATGAATCTACAAACCCTGTAGATTTATTTATTTGCATCTACTGAAAAGATAGTTACTCTTTCCTCAGGGCTCCACACGAGACACACTTACAAAAAGTGCCCTGCATCCTCGGTTGGCGCTGGCTACCAGGCAGCCTTCTGTGGTGGCCAAAGGAACATAAAACTCCTTCTTGTCCAACAGAAGAGGGCCAGCCACTCCCACTGGCACTGGCATGTAGCCAATGACATTCTCACAGCAAGTACCCATCACCTAAAAGGCAAAGACAACACAAACTAAGCACAACTAAGAACAGAGTAAAGAAAAAAATGAACA
>NW_005187403.1:1467531-1496350 GCF_000239375.1 Pundamilia nyererei | reverse complement strand
TATATATATATATATATATATATATATGATTTAAAACTGACAACTGAAGATAAACATTTTTCCCAAGAATAAACAGGACTACACTTTAAAAGGACTGTCAGTACCTGTGAGTAGTTGTAGTCTTTGTAAGGTAGAGAAGCCAAGGCAGTGGGAACAGGAAGTTTGGATGATAACAGTTCTCTCCTGATGGCCACGCCCCTCTCTGGAGTCTCAAGGACACCTTCAAGTTTATAATTCATAATCTTGCGCAGGGTTACAAGATTCATCACCTCTGCATCACTCAGCATATGGGCACCTCTCTGGAAAGAATCGTGGGCAAAACAGTGATATTTTTGAAGAATCTGAGGAACACAGAACATCATATATCTAGCTTTGTATTGTGCTTCCAGTATAACCTGACAACTTACCTGAGAATCTGAGAGGATGGCCATACATTCCTCCAGACTTCGGGGCTCCGACGTACAAACACTTGGAGGAGCACATTGTGTCTGAGCAAGAGAATCCCCAGAAGATGTACCACAAAATGCATTCTGAATCACATCTGCAGCAGAGGAATCACATGAAAAAACACAGCAGTTAGATCATCTTCATCACTGGGTACACGCGTTATCAAAGCTAGAAGCACCCGCTACGAGTCTCACCCTCTTCTCTAAATGATATGTCAGCTTCAGAGGAAAGTTTCACGTCTGAAGCAGCTGCTAAAGAGGTAGGGATGGTTGCCAAAACACTATTAGATGTCTTCTGGGGTTTCAGGGCTGGGAGGGACCTCATGCAGCAGTCCTCTGTCACCCAGGGCTTCGGACTGGGAGTGGAGCTTATAATGGTACTCTTGAGTGAAAGCGAGGACTCTGTCTCTGCTTGCTCAAAAAATACATACTTTACGGCCAGAATCAGAGCAAGACCGAGGGTTATCACCTGTTCCAGGTCGATACTGGAGAGAGAAAAAGTCATATATCAGTGGACGCAGGAATCAATAATGCAAACATTGCAATATTCCATGGTTTACCTGGTGAGCTTAAGAGGCAATATGGTGCTAGGAGAGTCCAGTCTCTTTGCTACAGGCCCTTCCACTGTGCGGTTTTGACCTGAATGTTCAGCTGTCAGTCGAGTGTGAGCATGAACCAAAGCCAATCCCAGAGACTGAAAGACAACATCACACAGGCATCATCGTTCAGACCTAAAAATGCTTTATAATACACAATGTTGAAGACTAATCTAAATAAACATCCCCACCATAGATGATGGGAACTCACCATTATGATTTTAACCCTTTGAGTCACAGGATTGGGCTTGTTATCCTCTTCCTCAGCTAGCACACGGGAGAAGTGGCTCAGCTGCCAGATGGGGCGCCCCTCACGACTCTCCCTTGACAGCTACACACAAATATGCAGGACCACAAAAAATATTAATAAAAAATATATATCACAGTTAAACTCTAGCAACTTGTTTCCTTATCTTATCTGTGTTTATTTCTCCAAATTGTTGCATGCACATCTCACCTCCAGCACCAGAGAGACACAGGCAGGGAAGAACGTCATGAAGACAAAGTAATTGGCCAGAACAGACATGCAGCCAAAACAACACATGATCTCCAACTGAGGCACACCTAGAAAAAAGGAAGAAACGCAGCTGACTTCTGCTTTTCTACTCGATCAAGCATAACCACAATATTTCTAACACACAGAGCATCACTGATGATGCTTATAGGTGGAGAAACAGCAGTAATCCTTACCAGACATGGTTCCGATTCCTATAACCAGACACTCAACCACAGCATCCAGGGTGAATGTTGGGCCCAGGATGGCCATGCCGTGAGAAATGTTCTCCCTCACCTCCTCCTATTCCCAACACACAAGACCAATTCGTTAGTTAAGGATGCTTTACACTTATGTCCCCCATATGAATAAAGCCACATTTCATACATATGGTAAGACCAAATATGTGCGAAATTACCTGAGAGTTTGAGCTGAGGGCAAATTTAGCCAACGCACAGGCTCTAGACAGGTCAATAAGCAGGAGGAAAAAGGGCAGCGCTTCACTGCAGGGAGAGCAGACAAGTGTCAGCCAGGGAGTGACCTGGAATACGTTCCTTCAGTGTCATCTTACAATTACAGATCAGTGAACTTAATCTTACAGCTGAATTAAATCCTTGTCTCTAATGTAAAGGAGCTGCAGTAGCTTCAAATGTATTGCCATAAAATTGTGAAACAATGTGTACATCACCCTGCTGGTAAATGTTAACTATTTTATCTACCTGATCTCACTAGCACATTAGCTGCCTCTTATCCTGCTACTACCAACTGTGTTAGCTACGCAACTAGTTTTAACATGTTGTAACATGGATTAGTGATTTTAAAAAAAACCCTCTCACTAACAATTATTTGCAGAAAGAAGGCCTCCCCTATAGTCAACACAGAAAAAGTAATAACTTTTGACAACAAAGTAAGCTGGCAGCAAGTTAAAGCTCTGTAAGCTCAGCCTCTTCTGAGGAGGAAGTACAGTGTAATGTAACATCAGTCTAACTGAAACTCTTTGCATAACCTCGAACAGGGACAACATGTATATCCTTATCCTTACTTATTTTCTTACTTATATTTATTATTGCTCATTAATAACACAAAGGTGTTTCTTACTGGATTAACTATGTTAATCAACAGAATAATAATTTAATAGAATACTTAATTGCTAAAATAATCCACTGCCTATGTACACTCTCAATATGTCACAGACCACTTTAAGAACCACTCTCCTAGCGTATATGTGAGTCCATTGGAAACACTTACTTCAGACCCGTCAGCTCCTTCCCAAAGAAATGGATGACGACTGTACTGAAGACAAAGCTGGAAAATACTGTAAATAATCCAGCAATACCTGGAGATGGAGGAGAAATGGAATGTTGGTGTATTTTTATGATAAATTTGTTAGCCAGTCATTTGTTTTTCACTCTAAATGAAAAGCAAAGAAACAAACCAACCCAAGTAGTTTGGGGTTAAAAATGTAATACATTAAAATCATGTTCTATATTAAATCCACTGACAACATTTTATGGCAATTCAAACAGCTGAAGCTGGAAAGTAGTAAAAGAAAAACTGTGGCCACTAATGAGTGGTGATTATACAGCCAAAACAAATCTGTATGATGTGAGAAGAAGTGTTTACTACTGTCCAAAACTGGGGGGGAAAAAAACCCAACAAACATCTCATGATACTGACCTAGAATATATTTGGATCCAAGCTGTCTGAGATTCTTGAACTGGAAATAAATATAAATAATGGCCATGCACCGAGTGACTGTCAGAATAACTGCATCACTGCTCTGGATTTTCTGCAAGAAAAAAAAACAGACATTAGTGTAGACTCTCAGGGGCGATCATGGCTCAAGAGTTGGCAGTTGGTCTTGTAATTGGAAGGTCGCTGGTTCGAGCCCCAGCTCGGACGTTGTGTACTTGGGCAAGACACTTCACCCGTTGCCTATTGGTGGTGGTCAGAGGGCCCGGTGTCCCCAGTGTCCAGCAGCCTCGCCTCTGTCAGTGCGCCCCAAGGCAGCTGTGGCTACAATGTAGCTTGCCATCACAAGTGTGTGAATGGGTGAATGACTGAATGTAGTGTAAAGTTCTTTGGGGTCCATAGGGAGTAAGTAAAAGCGCTATACAAATACAGGCCATTTACCATTTTACAAAACTCTGACAACATTTCTTAGAGAGTGTCACACCAGCCTCACCTCCTCCTCAACTTTGGGGCATTGGTTCCACTTGCACATCTGGTTGCTTGTTGCCAGGCTGTTCATAGACACGAAGCATACTGTCAAAGCCAGGGTCCCCACGATTACCTCCCATGGGTGCGAGGCCACCAGCAACCCATGAAGTCTAAATAGACGTGCCAACATGGTCTCAGGATATCTTCCTACACAAGATCCCAGAATCACCTGCGTTACAAGAACATTGTCCAGTCACTGGTAGTTAGCAAGTCTGACTTCTGTACGGCTTTAAAATCAAAATGCAGCTTGTGTGATGATGGCGAAATATAGTGAAAGACGATCGTCAAGTTTAATATACACACTCGGTTGCCGCAGTGCTGTCAAAAGGATTTAAACAATAGGATTCACAAAGGTATCATTGCGATACTCCTGGTTAGCATTACCTAGATGTTAACACACTGAGGCTATATTAGCGCAGCTTAGCTAATGCTAGTTACCGTAACATCGGTCGACATTAGCTACGCTGACTAATTTTACAGCCTGTCACCAAAATAACTTAATCCCCCTGCCTCATTACATTTTAAGTACTACTCTGCATTATACGGAAACCTGTAAACATACAAAGAGTTTCTTCGTGGTCAGAGAGTCCTTTCCATAGCGACAGTGCCCTTCCCACAAATCGCTTAGCCTGCTACATTGCCTGATCTGATGTAATGAAACTAATATGGCGATCCGGAAATACTGACGTCAATCCGCTTGTGAAGTCGTGACGTATGAACCCTGCTTCCGGCTCCAAGTTCCTGCTGAGTTAATAGAGGCTGTTGCCGTTATACCCTTTAGTAGTTTAGTAGTACAGTGTATCTTATTTTATTTAACACAAACAAGCCCTCAAGAATAATCAGTGGTCGTTGTCTGCATCTGTGGCTTTTATCAGCGCTGTTCATGTGGATCACGTCTCTGCTTTTTTTTCATTCAAAGACGAAGGTAGTGGCCTACTTTTGCCCAGCGAGATTTTTTTTTAAAAAAAAGTATTTGTCCGCTTCCTGATTTCTTAGTAATCAAATAAATATTAGACAAAGATAATCTAAGTAACCAAAAATGCAGTTTTTAAATTATGATTTCATTTATTTATGGGGAAAGGGTTATTCAAACTTACCTGGCCCCATGTAAGAAAAAAAAAAAAAAAAGCTTCCTAAACCCAATAACTGGGTGAGTGATAACAATGACAATGGCAATGTGGAAGAATCTTAGCCCACTCGTCTGTATAATTGTTTAAATTCACCTACATTAAAGGGTTTGGAGCTTAAATAACCTGTTTAATGTCACACCAAAGATTTCCATTCGTTTTTGAGTCCAAACTTTCTTTAGGTCACTTTAAAACCTTCATTCTATTTATTTATTTATTTATTTATTTATTACTGCGGTATTTTGGATCTTTGTCCTGCTGCATAACCCAAGTGTGCTTCAGCTTTAAGGTAGAAACTGATGGCTGGACATTCTCCTTTTGCAGTTTCTGGTAAAGAGCAGAATTCATCGTTCCATCAATTCACCCAGGTCCTTAAGCAGCAAAGGATGCCCAGACCATCACACTACCACCACCATGTTTGACTGTTGATATGATGATCTTTTTCTGAAATGCTGTGTTAGTTTTACCCCAGATGTAACGGGACTCAAACCTTTCAAAAACTTCTCATCCTTTCAAAAACCACTTTTTCTCATCCGTCCACAGAATATTTTCCCAAAAGTCTTGGGGATCATCAAGACATTTTTTTGTAAATGCGAGACTAATCTTTGTGTTATTTTTAGTCAGCAGTGGTACTTTCCTTGGAACTTTCCCATGGATGCCATTTTTGATCAGTGTCTGTCTTATTGTTGAATCATGAACACTGACCATACGTGAGAGTAGCCTGCAGTTCTTTAAATGTTTTTCTGGGTTCTTCTGTCTTTCCAAGCATCCATTGAATGGACAGATAACATCTGATAACATCCAAAGAGAGGACATTTGGGTAGCATTTCTGCCTTAATAAATGAAATCATAATTTAAAAAAATATCATCCATTCATTCCTTTCCACTTATCTTTGTCAGGATCACCCATCCCAGCCACCATATCGCCAGTCTGTTGCACATCTAACACATAGAGACAGACAACCATTCGCACTCACATTCATGAGTTACCAATTAGAATTACCAATTAACCTAACCCCACTACTGCATGGCTTTGGACATGTGTGGGAGCTGGAGTGCCCAGAGAGAACCCACTCTTACACAGAGACAACATGCAAACTCCACACAGAAAGGCCCCAACCAGGTGGTGGAATTGAACTCAGAACCTTCTTGCTGTGAGGCAACAGTGCTAATAACCACACTGCTCCATTTAATTTTAAAAACTGCATTTTGTATTTACTTGGATTATGTCTGTATAATATTAAATTTGGTTTGAGTACGAACATTTATGAAAAAACAAAGCTATGGAATCAGGAAGAATGTAAATACTTTTTCACAGAGCTGTAGCTAGATGCTGAGTTGTCTAATACGAGTTTTTTTTTCTTATTCATTGCCTTCATTTGCCTACAAAGACTGCCTCAACATTTTTTGATCAAATAACTCCTTAAGTAATTACTTACCTACTTACTGAATCTGTCATAATCGACTTTTAGTCTAAGGATATTTTGTGAATAAGGCCCTTGATCTAGCTGCTTGAATCAAGCTTCAAGACCTGAAATATTTGTGTTTATATTGTGCTCACATAGTGGTCACTCCTACATAAAGCTGTGCTTATGTATGAAAACCTGGAGCCAGGCTGGGAACTTGGCAGAGACAGAGTGGCCTTTCACAGTGTGCAGAAGGTGGCTCTTGGATAGGTTTACAGCAGTCTAACAGCATTTTTTTCTTTTTCTTTTTTTCTTTTTTTGTTGGCCCAACCCTCCGGCTCCTGTTATGGCTCCTAATCTGACTTTTCTTCTTATATACAATATGGAAAATATTCCATACAAAGGAATATTTTCCATACAAAATATTCCTTTGTATGGAATATTTTCCATACAAAGGTCCCATTATTAATTTGCATCCAGTATACAGGGAGTGCAGAATTATTAGGCAAGTTGTATTTTTGAGGAATAATTTTATTATTGAACAACAACCATGTTATCAATGAACCCAAAAAACTCATTAATATCAAAGCTGAATGTTTTTGGAAGTAGTTTTTAGTTTGTTTTTCGTTTTAGCTATTTTAGGGGGATATCTGTGTGTGCAGGTGACTATTACTGTGCATAATTATTAGACAACAAAAAACAAATATATACCCATTTCAATGATTTATTTTTACCAGTGACACCAATATAACATCTCCACATTCACAAATATACATTTCTGACATTCAAAAACAAAACAAAAACAAATCAGCGACCAATATAGCCACCTTTCTTTGCAAGGACACTCAAAAGCCTGCCATCCATGGATTCTGTCAGTGTTTTGATCTGTTCACCATCAACATTGCGTGCAGCAGCAACCACAGCCTCCCAGACACTGTTCAGAGAGGTGTACTGTTTTCCCTCCTTGTAAATCTCACATTTGATGATGGACCACAGGTTCTCAATGGGGCTCAGATCAGGTGAACAAGGTGGCCATGTCATTAGTTTTTCTTCTTTTATACCCTTTCTTGCCAGCCACGCTGTGGAGTACTTGGACGCGTGTGATGGAGCATTGTCCTGCATGAAAATCATGTTTTTCTTGAAGGATGCAGACTTCTTCCTGTACCACTGCTTGAAGAAGGTGTCTTCCAGAAACTGGCAGTAGGACTGGGAGTTGAGCTTGACTCCATCCTCAACCCGAAAAGGCCCCACAAGCTCATCTTTGATGATACCAGCCCAAACCAGTACTCCACCTCCACCTTGCTGGCGTCTGAGTCGGACTGGAGCTCTCTGCCCTTTACCAATCCAGCCACGGGCCCATCCATCTGGCCCATCAAGACTCACTCTCATTTCATCAGCCCATAAAACCTTAGAAAAATCAGTCTTGAGATATTTCTTGGCCCAGTCTTGACGTTTCAGCTTGTGTGTCTTGTTCAGTGGTGGTCGTCTTTCAGCCTTTCTTACCTTGGCCATGTCTCTGAGTATTGCACACCTTGTGCTTTTGGGCACTCCAGTGATGTTGCAGCTCTGAAATATGGCCAAACTGGTGGCAAGTGGCATCTTGGCTGCTGCACGCTTGACTTTTCTCAGTTCATGGGCAGTTATTTTGCGCCTTGGTTTTTCCACACGCTTCTTGCGACCCTGTTGACTATTTTGAATGAAACGCTTGATTGTTCGATGATCACGCTTCAGAAGCTTTGCAATTTTGAGACTGCTGCATCCCTCTGCAAGAGATCTCACTATTTTTGACTTTTCTGAGCCTGTCAAGTCCTTCTTTTGACCCATTTTGCCAAAGGAAAGGACGTTGCCTAATAATTATGCACACCTGATATAGGGTGTTGATGTCATTAGACCACACCCCTTCTCATTACAGAGATGCACATCACCTAATATGCTTAATTGGTAGTAGGCTTTTGAGCCTATACAGCTTGGAGTAAGACAACATGCATGAAGAGGATGATGTGGACAAAATACTCATTTATCTAATAATTCTGCACTCCCTGTAATCTTACAACATATTCACAACCACAACATTATAATCATATAAACCAGCTAGGCGTAATTCCCTTTCACCTTTATTGTATTTAAAGAACATTTCTGAGCAGAAAAGACTGTAAGATAGTTAAAAAAAATGATTGTCCTTTCATCTTGTTGGATGTGGAAATTTTATATTTCCAACAAACAGTGTCAAACTCTTATGAGAACTTTCATGAGCTTTTCTTATATGAAAATATCTTGGTAGTGTTAAGCAACCACTGTTTGGTGATGACTGTAATAAATGGAAACAGTATTTGTTTTCCTCTCGCACATGCTCAGTGAAGCGAGGCTTATTCTCGGAAGACACACAGAGAGTGGGTGAGAGCGTGAGCAGATCCCGGTGGGGGTTTTAATTCTTCTTTTAATTTTTGAAAGTAATTTTTCTTTCATTTATAAATAGATTCATTGGTTTAAAAACAGCATTTGCATTGCATTTCATTTTCAATATTTGTTTCTAAAGTATAATAAAGCATGTGACTGGGTTTAATGGCTCTCTGTTAGTTGTGTCACATGTAAAACTAAAAAAAAAAAAGCAAGTGGTTTCCGGTGTCTCTTTCAGTTTCTTTGTGTTTTTGTTTTCTAGGTTAGCTTCATAAAACCAACTTGAAGAGAGAAGAAACAAAAGACACACCTCAGACCAATATGCCTGCACACCTGCACGCTATGCTTTTTTTTTTTTTCAACAAATGCCTGGACTTTTGTTTTGCATGGTGTATTTAAGTATGACTTTCATGGCATTACTGATAATAATAACCAATCTGCATGACTTTGAGTTGACATTTATGACCCAGCAAAATCACCAATCTACATTCCAACCTGGCTCATATTAGTCACTCGTGTAGGTAGCATATTGAATCTTCACGTGTGTTTTAATAGGTTGATTATAGTTTAAATGCGTTTAAGCCAGTATCTTAGAATTCTTTTGAAGAATCAGTTTGCTTTTCTGTCATAAAGAGATAATCAGGATTGTGTTATTTCAGAACAAAGCCAAGTCACTGAACGACCGTCGTAGATTGATTTTTTTTATTCTTTCTCCACCCCCACCCCCCAAAAAAACATAGAAATGACCTCACTGTTGAGTTTTCTCACACACCACCTCCAAGTTTTAAGTCTTGAGAGCTCCCACGATTGGTACAGCTTTCTTCCTTCTCACCCTTCCCTTAGTGAGTTCAGATGACTCCAGACACGGGGTTTTAATTCAAACTATTTTAACCAGATTTGTTCAGGAAGCAGTCGTTTCAGTAAAGCGCATTTGCAGGGGAAACCATTTTTTATTTGCTCCTTCCCCCCTCTTAAAAAAAGTTTTGTTTTTTTGCTTTTTTACCTACTACAGAGACAAACCAATGATTACACACAAAACACGTCTTTCTGCTTTTTCTTGCTTTTCAGTTCGTTTCTTTCTTTCGGTTTTTTTTTTTTACTTGAGCTGTAATTAGTTTCCTGAACCCCTCCCTCTTTTCCGGGTTATTTCTCAGCGCGTCTCTGTCCTGTGGTCCTCAGCTCAGCGCGGTTATGACAGCTTGTCGCGCTTCTTCTGAACACGGTTTCCGCTGATTAACAACGTATAATCAGACATTTCTTCAAGTTTGCGTTGTCCACAGATGTCGCGACAGCAGTGTGGGAAAAGTGGAAGGGCAGGGAAGACGAATGCCCACTCTTTTTTCTGACAGGTAAGTTTTCATTCTTCCTTTTTTTCATTCTTCACTTTTGTGAGTCGAAGTTTTACTGTCGAAGCAGCGAAGACGGAACATTTGCATTGAACCCACGTTTCGACAACTTTCAGGTTTAAAAACTGCTTGCCAGGTCTTTTGGGGAGACCGGCACCAGCGTGAAGAGCAAGGTGAGGGCTTTTCACAGTATGGAAGGTATCCATCACATCTAAATTAGCTCTCCCGTTTGCTATATCATAGATGGCAACTGCCTCCCAATTTCACTTCTGTCTCTTTCTGTCTGCTTAAAGAGATGAGATCATATAAGCTATATATTCTGTGGTGTTCCGTTGTTTTTATTGAAGGTATTTGCAATGATAGTCTTCAAACAACAATAAACAGATCGCACGTTTAGAAGTTTGGAATAAGCTGTTTTGATCTTATTTATTTATTTATTTATTTATTTATTTATTTATTTATTTATTATCGTCCACTCTGAATTGGATAACTCATTTTAACTTCTTTTCTAGTGTATATTCACGTCACCTTTGTGTTTTGGTCACTCTTTTTAAGGGCACACTTATAAATTTCAGACGAATATCTCCTGTTTTGAATCGGGAGATGTTGTTTTTTTTGTTTTGTTTTGTTTTGTTTTTTAAAACTAGGCCTATGAATTTTCAAAGCAAATGACAATGAGGCAACTATATCCATGTGAAATCTGTAAAACTAAACTAAACGTAAAGGTATTTTTAATAGCAACTAGATGTCTCTCTGTGTGTTGTATACTTCTCATTATATAAAGAAAAAAAATCATATATGTCAGATCTGAATAAGACCCAGTTTTCTGTTTTATTTTGTGAATAATAACGTCCGCATATACAATAAAGAAATGCAAAATGTTACCTTTGTACTGTAGAAACTGTAAGTATTAAGATAAGATAAGATAAGATAAGACTTTATTAATCCCACAACGGGGAAATTTTTGCGTCACCTCAGCTCAGGTACAGATATATGAAGGAAATACAAAAACACAAATAAGTACAATCAATGAAAAAAAGTAAGATAATACACTATATTACAAGCGTACTTAGGAGTTGGTGAAACCTGATTCTGTGTTTCCTCAGAAATTCTAAAGTAAATAATTGTTGATAGAATATTTGTTTTATTTTTTTAAAACCAGAGAATTTATTGAACCTTCCCACCATTAAAAAAAAATCAATTGAATGTAAATTTACATATATATGTATGCATTTGTATAATTTTTGCCACATCTATGTATTGCTTAAACATAAATTAAAATCAGTTTTGTTAGGGAAAAAGTGATGAAGTCTCACAAACTCATGTATCAAATCTTGTGCAATTGGCGTTACGAAGTGACACTTTCTTTCTTTTGGACACTTGTCACACTTCTATGAAGGTAACATAAGATAAGATAAGAAAAGATAGATTTTTATTGTCACTGTTACCAGAACAATGAAACACAGTTGTCATCTCTCCATTGGCAGAATGGAGAGCACAGAGAATGTACACAAAAAGGATATGCACAAGTTGTATACACACACATACACACATACATACGTACGTACGTACGTACGTATGTGTATGTATGTTATACTGTAATAAATACAGTTTATAAATATAGTGCGAGTGTCCTTGAGTGTTAGCAGCACAGTTAACCTTCAATCAGGGTGTAGGTAGGGTACGTTTGACAGACTGTGGGTAGAAGCTTCTATTGAATCTGTTTGTCTTTGCAAGGCTTCACTGGATGTGCTAAAGTTATTGCAAAATAAACAAATATGGAGTAACCCTATTCTAAAAGAAACTGAACATTTATTTTAGGTGGTTAGGTATTTCTGAAGAATATCAGTTGGGTTTATGTTCCTTCATGTTGTGTTTTCTCTCACTACAGAATGACCATGCGATGTTTATCGCTGCGACTAAGACGAAAGCAGTTCCTTCCTTCCCTCCTGTCATTGCTGACTATATCCATCCTGCTATTGGTCTGTGTCAAGCACAGCTACATCACTGAACCTTCACATATTGGTACGGACATGCAGATAATTCCCAAGTACAATATTGATTGCTCTGCTATTTATGACATGGACCCAGTGGAGGTGGGGAAATCTCTGCTGATCAAAAAGAAAGACGTTGTGGAGATTAAAGATGAAAGTCTAGCTTATCTTACCTCTAACTGTACTTTATTCAGAAAGTACAGGGGTTATGATAATGTGTGTGCCACAGAAGAGGAGCAAGACTTTCCTATTGCTTATTCTTTGGTTGTGCATAAATCTGCCTGGATGGTAGAGAGACTCATCAATGCACTGTACTCACCCAGTAATATCTACTGTATCCACTATGATCAAAAGTCCTCTGCTCAGTTCATATCAGCTATGGAGGGTTTGGCCCAGTGTCTGCCCAATGTCTTCATTACCAGCAAGAAAGAATCAGTATATTATGCAAGCATTAGCCGATTAAAGGCTGATCTCAACTGTCTGTCTGACCTTTTGGGTTCAGAAGTCAAGTGGAAGTATGTCATCAACCTCTGTGGCCAAGACTTCCCTCTCAAGTCCAACGTGGAGCTAGTGTCAGAACTAAAGCAACTGAATGGCAGAAACATGCTAGAGACGAGCCGACCCACACCAGCTAAGAAACAACGGTTCACCTTTCACTATGAGCTGAAAGATGCCAGCTTTGAATATCAAAAACTGCCAGTGAAAACCGAGTATGTAAAGAGCCCACCACCACACAATATTGAGGTGTTCTCTGGAAACGCCTACTTTGTACTTTCCCGGAAGTTCATTGAGCATATGAATGCCTCAGGTGTAGTGAAAGATTTTTTGTCCTGGTCAGAGGACACCTACTCCCCAGATGAACACTTCTGGGCAACACTTGTGCGACTGCCAGGTGTCCCTGGAGAGGTGGCTAGATCCAAGCCTGATATCACAGACCTGATGAGCAAAACCAGGCTGGTGAAGTGGCAGTACCTGGAGGAGCAGCTGTACCCACCGTGCACAGGGACACACGTTCGCAGCGTTTGTATATTTGGTGCTGCGGAAATGCGTTGGTTGCTGAACTATGGCCACTGGTTTGCCAATAAGTTTGACCCCAAAGTGGACCCTGTACTCATTCAGTGCCTTGAGGAGAAGCTGAAGGAAAAGCAGAAGTTATTTCAATCAGTATCACTGACTTGTCGTAAAGGTTAAACGATGGCTAAAATGGATCAGGAACAAATATTATGTTCTTTCAGTGATTTTTCAAATTTGACTGCTACTTCTTATACATCATTATCTTTGAAGTTACAAATCAACATAATTGATTAATTATAATGAGCTATAAGTAATAGCGAAGGGGACTAATCACTGTTTTCTGGTCTTTTAGAAACAAAAGTTTAAGTGGGAAAGACAAAATGCAGCGTTGAGATATGAAAATGGTGTTTACAGCTCTAATATGTTGCAACGTCGTTTGTTTAAGGAAAGCTGCCGAGCTGCGTTCTTTTCTCAGGGTGTTTCTGTCTCACTTGAGTCACTTGTTTATCTACAAAGACAATGTTGGTTTTATGGTAAATGGTAAATGGACTGATTCTTATATAGCGCTTTTCTACTCTCCCGGAGTACTCAAAGTGCTCTATAAGTTTTATGTATTTTTTTATGTATTCAGTTTTTAAGAGATTTATTTCTTAGATTTCTGTCTTCACAGAAAAGTCCAGTTTACAAAAAACACACCCATGAGGAACATGTCTTAGCAGAAACAGTCGTCTGCTTCTCATTGTGAATGGGGAAAACAGGGATAATATTTGTTTTTGTTAATTGGTTGAATGAAACTGTAATGAGAGGTAATTATACAATAATGACTGGTTACATTTTAAAAGCTAACATGCTCTTGCCTGTTTCTGACGGATTCCCTTTTCCTCTGATACATGTGTTAAAGTTTTACTACAGATTCAGTTTTCGGATCATTCTGATGGTGCTCTTGCAAACTATAATAACAAAATATTATTTCCTCAACACACAGCATGCTATCTGGACAGCCCCTTTTTCCATGAAATGCAATGGAACACACTGGATTGGTTTTTACACAGAATACTGTGTAAAACAGAGGAGAGGTCATCTATTCTATGTCATCTATTCCTCACAAATTAATCGAGAGCTAATTTGTTTGCAACAATCCAACTGGTTGATGGATACAAGCTGCTTTAGTAAGGGTTGATTCCAACTATATATGTAATGCAGGTTTGCATCAAACTATAACGTAAATTGGAAAAATAAACAGCCTCTCAGTGTTAGACTGTATATAAAAGATTAACAGAACTTGTTAGGTTATAAAAGTAAAGGTCATGGAGGAAACAAATGCAGTATGTGCCTGTTGATGGGGAAGTAAGCCCGATGTTCATCTGATATGGCATTATCAAGTGACCTGCTTTAAATAGTTCCTTGTGATTTTCTAGTCTTTGATGCTTGAATTGAGTTGAACACAACAAGGTGTTCATTTTACAAATTATGGTCCTCAAATAAAGTGAAAAATGACAACATGATTCAGAATGGGAGTACTCTGTTATTTATAGCTAGTACTACTGAGCATGGATCGTTGCTTGGTTTCTCATTCAGATCCACCCCAGAAGTTATGCCTGGTTGGAAAAAAAAACAAAACAAAACAAAAAACGGCAAAAACAAAAACCACAATAGTCAAAAGACTCCAAATAAAGGGTGGCCTCTTTTAATTACAGTTTATACTTTTCTTTTTTCTTTACTGCTTTCACACAGATGTTTTGAGTTTTACGATAGACAGGAAATGAACACTGCAAAAAAAAGTTCTGTTACAATTGGGATTGTGTACTGAAATACCTTAAATGGTTATTCATTTTAAAGCATTACCGCAACATGAATCGATATGCACACAAGAAAGTAAAAAAAAAGAGGCTATCTCAAGAGGATCTCTATTGTTATCTGAGCTCTATTTACATGTTTACAAATGTCAGCAGTGGATAAACATAGGAACATATTGCAGCTACCACAACTCTGAGCAAAACAATAACTTGAAAAAAATGTGGTTCACATAAATCAACCATGGTTGTTTACAATTATAATTAGCACTGAGCTACGAGGCTCCTATTGTCGAGATTTCATCCTTGAGAACATAAACAGGAGAAGAGCAGATTGTCATGGTTCTCGCAGGACTGCTCTCTTTTGCATCCACTGTCTCTCTTTCTTGTTCTATCGATTCTTAGGTGGAGTTGGGCAGGCGCTGGTGCATTGCGCTGACCCACTTTCAGCCAGCCTGCTTACCATTATCACATCACTTATGGGAGTAAAAGGGTCAGCAGAAACCTTACTCCTTGCCAGCTCATCTTCACCCTTGTGGTGGTAATCAGGTTCTCAACTTATGAGTGCCTTCGTTACCTGACCTTGTTCTCCTGTTTGTGCTCCGAGTTGATTCAGTGCCTTGGCTGGACTTGAGTTACCTGCAAATTGAGATGGGCAAACTAGGGCTTTCTGAAACAATGGAAAGTCTGAAGCAATTGTGCCGGATTTGTGTTGATGTTTGTGTTGACAACATCATTTATTTACAGAACATTGAGCATGTCACAGATGGAGTCATGAAAGCTTATTCAATTACAGTAAATCATAGACTTTATGGGATGTTCCAGTTTTGCATATGAATAAAATGACTCCGTATGAGAACACTACACCTGTAAGGACAAGTAGAAGCTTGTTTTTTTTCTGCAAATCTATCACTGACACAATCAGCAACAACACCAAAACAACCCTCATGTTACTGTGGAAACTGACTTGTTTCGGCATTAACCCATGATATCTTACAGGTTTCTGACAGCAGGTAACTGGGAGAAAATCCTTATATACTGCTGAGGAATGCCAGTTACAAAAAATTTGTGCAGACTGGCAACAGCAGTTAATACGATGCAAACCAACCAGAAACACACAGATGAAAGGAGTCTGTAAAAGACTAATGGACAAGCTTTTTGTTATTGTTTGTTCTAATGTGTTTAGCCTACATGCTAATCTAATCACTCTAGATAAAGGTCTAACAGTCAGTTACTCTTTTCTTTTTTTGTGGTCAGACTGTGTTATGAACATATTTCAAATGAGTCAAAGGAGCTTGCAAAGAAAAGCGTCTGGAGGACCCCCTGATGATCCTCTAATCGCCAGAGGGTCCTTTTGTCCCTCCGTGGGGGGAAACTCCCACTAGGTTTATATCTGGGACTCTCCACCATTTGACCTTAGAACTGAAGAAGCTTCTCGGATGAGAGGTGAAACGTCTTCAAGCAACTTAAAGAAGTCCAGACGCTTTTCTTTGCAAGCTCCTTTGACTACGATGACCTGGATGACTGAGAACCTTCACAGACATATTTCAAATGACAATTTATAGATGCTGATTGGCTGTCAGTGCTGCTGTGTAAGCTGTAAACCAGTAAACCAGTACTTGTAACCTGTTTGAGCATTATGCAGAAACGATACTTACCAAACAGAAAGTTCGTGCATAATATGACTCATCTTAAGGTATGCAGAGTGTCTATTGAAAGAATGTCTCTGACAAAATGTACAGTTTTCACAATCTTCCCTTTGTATAAGCTGTAATAATATTTCACTCCCACTGACATCTGAGGATTTGATCCCCATAGTGCTTTGCTGAGATAATGTACTTAACCTGGCACATCTCATGTAACTACTTCAGCCCTCTACTACTAATTCCTAATGCATAGCCTAGTAGTGCATAAAAACTCAGAAACAGTATTTCCCAGAAATGTCACAATTTTCTCCATATTTCTGGTTAAAGGTTTGTATGACTTGCACACTGCTCATTTTAACTTTCCCAGTAACTATATTACATGGGCTCAGACTCCGAATGCTGACAAGTGAAGTGCCCATTTTAGTTTCCTGTAAGAAAAGTGTTAACGTTTCTGGTCTGCAGTTCCTTTGAAATCATTTCCTTTTAACTCACAATTACTTTTCAGTACTTTTTCTTTTTTTCTTAGTTTTTCTTAATTTCTTTTTAAACAAAGCAGTCATTGTTCTCTACACATACTTTTTTCTTTAGAGTATTAGTTCTTTTCCCTCTTTGCTTTTTAAACATGAGTTATGTGTTAGAAAGTGTAGTTTCTTTGACTCATCCCTTATTCCCAGAAGAACTTAACTCAATTCAAGCTGCTAAGGCTTTTGCACACAGAGGCAGTGGTAGTGTTCAGGAAAAGGTCACAGTAAAACCCTTAAATAGCACATGAAATTGTAGCCCCTCACTTACCACATGTCTGAGAGGTGTCTGATTTCTACCAGGGCTGCGTTGCTCTGTTTTGAGCATAAAAGTTATACTAATGTTTATTTTGCACATCATGAAGAGCACACATGGTATGACAGATGAGGTCAGCTTAATTCAGATTCTAAAATATTAAAGAGGTTTTGTTTGTGCAGTGGTGATGCATCTTGGTCTTATTAGGTACACTGTTAAGTCAGCCAAAGAAACCCCTTGGCCCCTGTTCAAGGGGGTGAAGTCTTCTAATGGAAATAACTTTTAAGCCTCAGTGAATCATTTCTTAACAAGCCTCACAGTTCAGCCTCGAAGAAGAAGTTTTACTTCTCAGATTCGCTGAGGTATTTTGATGAAATAGCATTACAAAATGCAAAAACAATGAAGTTAAAAACGTTAAAAGATTCCAATGATTTGAAAATAGTACACAGAACACTTTTTCTGTTTTAAAACAGAAATGTATTTATTTATTTTCGGAAAACAAGAGGTTTCTATGAAGAGTGTCTGGCCTCTCCCTTAGAGATAGGATGAAGAGTTCAATCATTTATGAATGGCTCTGACCCAAGACAATTTGGAGAGATTATATTTCTTAAGGCTGGAATGAGAACGCCTTGGTGTTCCCTCAGCTACACTAAAGCAGGTGATTGGGGAAAGGGAAGTCTGTGTTTTTCTGTGGTGGAAGCTGCCCTGGAAGAGCATAAATGGACAGATGGATTCGTTCACTATGTTAGGACATGTGGGAACAAGGGCAAATCTTTCATGTCCTATTTCTCTGGAAAAGGCCCTTTGCTTGCTCAGCTACTTGCTAGTGGAGCCACAGGCTACAATGCCAAATAATACTTGCCTGTAATGTGCTTCACAGCATTGTCACAAGACATAATGTTCCCCTCTGTGATAATGTTTATGATGCACCTGAGCCTGATGAGGACCCAGAAAATCCTCCTGCAATCCCTCTGACTAGGGAGATGCAGCTGTTCAAAATTACTCTTAAGTGTTTTGTTCAACTAATCAAGTTGGTCCTATAAATTCAGCATTGGCACTGCTGGTGGAACCATTATGATGTATTTGTAGGACTGAGTCACAATGGGCTGGGGTGTTAGGAGGACAGCAGAGTTAGTTAAATTCAGATGGAAGAAGGCCAAGTCAAGAAGGGACCATGCTGAAGCCAAAAACACTCAAACTGGTGACAAATCTTACCAGAGCACAGACTACAGAGATATGGTCCTTAATATTATTGGAGGTGCAAACTGACAAACTTTGCATGGGATTCAAAGTACTGTAAGGGATGCTGAGCCCACAAATGTAGAGAAAACTGATCCAGTTCTTTCTAATGAAGAGGACACACTTGTTCTTGTTGTGGACAGTGGATCAGCTCTAGTAGAACCAGCATCTACTACATCAGAAGGTATCAAATAAGGCTTAAAGAAGTCTTTGTCAAAGACAGATAATGATGATGATTATGTTACATGGTGTCAGGCTGGCGTCTGGTTCCTGGTCCCCGCTTCGATCTCCACACCTGCTCATCATCACTCACCTGCTGCTCATCATTCATGATTGCTCCTGCCATTATTTAAGGCCACACTGGAGTGCTGGTTTTTGCTGGGTTGTTGTACTCACCTTGGTTAGTGTAGCTCCAACTCTCTTTGTGAATCATATCGTATCTCATTATGTTTCCTGGTTTTCCTAATGAACGTTTCTATTCTCTGTACTGAGCCTTAGACACTGAGTGAGTGTGACTGAGTCACAGACTGTGTGAAGAGGAGTGTCCTGGACCTGCCCCTGGATTTGTGTTAGAGTCCTGCCTGACATCTGTGACAACATAGTCTTTGAAATTGTGTAACTTCTTTTTTAAAGAACACCTTCATATGCCATATTGTTTATATTTAGTAGTTGTTTAGTCAGTGGACTGAATGTTACAAAGAAAGTTACCACCAGAGCTCTTCTTTGTAACACTTGAAATAAACACACTTAAAAGTACTGTGTGATTACTGTTCTAACTGTTCTCTGTAATATTTGAAAAAATGTTTCAGTATTTTAAACTTCTTTTCTTTCTTTTTCCTTCTTTTTTTTTTTTTTTTTTTTTTTTTATAATGAGGTCAAAAGTGAGCCGGATTATGTGATCCATTGAAAACCAAGGAAAAACCAAAAGCAGATGATTTTTATCTGCATTACACCTTTTAAACAACAGGGCCCTGAGGATTAGGATAGGCCATCAGTCCTTCGAGGCATTCTAGGTCACTGACTGGAGCACCAGTACAGAAGAGTTGAACAAGGCTTTGCTGTATAGTGTTCCAGGAAATGAAGTTATTCATGCCAGTCAGTTCAGTTAGTCGGTCAACCATTAAAGTTGGTTTGAGAGCAAGTGAACTTGATTTATAGAATGTCTGATCCCAGGAGAAGGGTAGATCTTAGATTTGAACCTTTAGATTTGAACCTTAATTGCACATGCACACACCACTTGAAGAACCAAACAGAACAACATAATCTGCAAAAAGCAAAGGTAAAATCCTGTAGCCACTAAAGTGGAGACCCTCCACCTGGTTACATCTGGCTACATCTAGATATTCTGTTCACAAAACCTATGAACAGAGTCAGTGACCAAGGGCAGCCCTGGTGGAGTCTAGCATTAACCGGAAAACAAGTCTAACCTCCACAGTATACCCACATGAACCCGGTAAAACTACTTCTCCAAGTCCACAAAACATATGTAGACTTTTTTACAGGTTGGGCAAACCCCCCTACACCCTTGAACATCTTTGAGAGGATAAAGCCGTGGCCCATTGTTCCATGGCCAGGTCAAAAACTGCATTGTTCCTCTTGAAGTGAAGGTTTAACTAACAGATGGACTCACATCACTAGTACCGAAGTGTAGATTGTCCCGGGCTGAGAAGTGTGATACACCTATGGTTGCAGTACACCTTCTCCACACCCAAGGCACCGCCCAGAGGTCCAGGCAACATTGCAGAGACAGGTCAGTCAGGACAACCCTACAACATGCAGTCAGTGCAGTCGGTGCTATCAGTACCAGACTCATCATAGAAGGTGTGATTATAGGATTGAGGAGATAATCAAATCTGAATTTGACATTGGCTGCATCCCACCATCACTGTAAACAAGAAAGTCCTGGGTTCACATCCAGGCTACAGTTTTTTATTGTGGACACATGCACACATGCTCTCCCTGTGCATTAACTGGTGACCCTAATGTGGTCATGGATGGATGAATGGATGGACTGATGCTTGAATGGATTCCTTTTGGGGTTTTCTTTTTGTTTAGTTTTCTTTTCTTATTTAAATAGGGTTGTAATGTTCTCAACTTAATAATAATAAAACTAATAAAACAAGTAAACATATAACATACATAATTTCCTAATCAAGTATTCTGATGAACCTTTTGTTAAATATGTTTCTGCTTTGAGGTTTTGACTCCAGTTTACACAAGGCTGCATTAAAAGTTCACGAGGTGAGCAAAACTCTTTCGTTAAGTGAAACTCTCGAATCTATTAGTGGAAAATATTTGCTCATGCGATCTACAAAAGCAGTTACTCAAGGTGTGGTTGTGTAAAAGCATTTGTAGAGCAGCCTTGTGAAGCAAAGTAGATGTCAGAGTACATTACAAGCCTATTTTAGACAGAAGGTTTCTAGTAGAGTTCATTAAGGGGCTATTTAAGAGGTCAGTAAGTTGACTTTAATTGCAATTAAAAGGTTATTTGTCACAGAAAAAAAAGTACAATTTTAAAAACGTAGGTAAATTAATTTTTGTTTTGAAAGTTTGATTGTTTTGCAGCAAAAATCTTTATATCATTGTGGAGGTGGACAAAAATACCACATTAAAGTGAAAAGTATCATAATAAGAGGCAAACTCACTGAGAATTATCTCTACTCTGCACTTCTCAGTAGTGCGGAACATTTAAGCTTATTGTTTTTGTCATAACGGCTGCAAATGTACTTTTTTGGTTCACTCACATGAGATGCAGAAGGCTGTTTTCACTGACTAAATCTTTGTAAACCCCCCCAGTACAACACCTGCCCAGTATCAAACAGCAATGAGGCTTTTGCATCACTTATTCCTCAGCTTATCATCGTAATCGCCAGCTCAGTGTTTATATTACTGGATTTTACTAGAGTAGCTTTACACGATTAACAGTTAAAATAATCCTTGTTTATTTCACGTACTGGTCCTTGGTGCAGCCTGCCATGTCATACTTTGTCTGAAACAAGCTGTTTTAGTTTCCTTCCCTTGCCCAAGAAAATGTATTATTATTATTATTTATTTATTATCCACTCTTCATCACAAGGATGACTAAACATATAAGCATTACTTCATTATTATGTCCTCATTAAGGACAGAGTTGTTGACTCTTCACTGAGGTGTCCTTTGTCATCTGCTTCTTGCTTTAATGCCTACAGGACCTGACCAGGCATACAGCCAGAGAAGACATCTGCCTACACGCTAGGTTGGTCACAGGCATCGCTCTAAGAGCTGCACTTCCCTAAAAGAAGCATGAGAATCACCTTACACAGGGAACAGGTGGGGGATTAGAGGAGATTTGATCCACTGAGTATTTAAGGTATTTCTCGTTGTTCATTTTATGGTTTTGAACCCCCTATGAATTTATTTGAAATCATTTTCACACTGTTTTTACTTATACACATCTGTAAGTATTAACTTTAGCCTTAGACGTTGCTGGTCTAAAAGCACAAAATGATAATAAACTAAAAAAAAAAAAAAGGCTCACCAGTGTTGAAAGGGTACCTATTCTGCACATTTCCAGCTCCACTTATTTATTCTTGAACTTAAGTTTTGAACGATTGTGAAACAGTTTTTGTCTCTTACTGGGCCTTGGTGAGCAAAGTAGAAGCTTTATGCAGCAGGAAGGTGGGGCTTCTGGGCTAACAGCCATAACTGTGTGCCAGGCATTACTATATTAAGAATACTTCCTCTTTCTGACATCGTAATGAGCTAAAGAAAACGGTCTAAAAGAGAACATTGGGAGGAGCCTGAAGTTTCTGGTTAAAATAGATAACTTATTGGTAAAGTTTGGTGTTGACAGAACAGCACAAGAGACATTACCGTATTGAAGCCCACTCTCACACTACCGACTTCATTTCATGAGTTCTTTGAATCTATTTTAACTTTTAAAACAAATTCTACAGTAGACCAGTGCTCATATTAAATCATGTTTTGACTCATAATTACACTCACAGTGAGTCTCAGTTTGGTTTCACTGGTCCCTTAATGTGACATGCCTTTGTATTTGAATCATTTATTCCAGCAAAGAGCAGACTTTTTTTTCAGTTGTAGTTTGTTAGATTAAACTTTGAGGCCTTACATAATGCCTTACATATTCATTATAGCACTTTAAAACTATTTATCTTGGCTTTAGTTGTGAGATTTTGCTGTTTGTGTTGATAGGCTTTAGTTATCTCACCTCCCAAAAAAGAAACGTGTAGAGTGGCTTTAATGTGTCTTTATAGACCCACCACCCACATGTTTGATAAGCTAGTTCAGGAGTAGCAAAAGAATAAACTGTGCATATGTGGAAACTCATTTCAACACATCTGGCTCAGACTAGTCCCACTAGGATCAGTTATCTAAACAGTGGTCAGTGCACTAATCGACATTATAAGAGCAATTTATAATGTCTTATGTTTTAGAATGTGGTAGATTGCGTAGAATGTAGTTAATTAATTATTTTAGTCAAACAAAATGCCAATGATCTTGTTACTCACACCAGGAGATTCCTTTTTCTGTTAAGCTTTCTATTTCTGTTATTTAAGACATCAGTCTCTAGAGCTCAAGAGTTTCAATTCTTGCTTAAAGGGAAAGGAAAAAAACAGAGTTTTGAATTTGTTTTTCCTCCCTTTTAACAAACTTTGAAACATGGTTTTGTAATGTTAGCTGCTCACTATTAAAAGATATGGTATTCCTGTGAGATGTGTAGAGAACAAACCGAACAGTCACGTAGTTCTAAATATTCCAATAATTTCTTTTCACTTTTTTCCTTTCTGATCACATCTGTCTACTTCGTCATGTTGCTAACATCTAGAGATGCATGCTTGTTCTTATTGTAATTGCAAGGACATTAAATAATCCAGTGGTGTTTCATAGGTTTGGGATTCACTGTTAGAAGTTTGGATTGTGGCGCGTGAATGATATGAAATAGAATATGAGCGCTGTTTCTCCAATTCATCAGTTTAGTTTATATGCTATACGTTTGATTCCTGCATTAAAAAGTAAATTCCAAAATGTAAAAACTAAATAAAGAAAAAATGTTTTTCTGAAGAGTCCTTGAAGATTTTCAGGGTCAGAAATGTTGGACTCCAAAAGCATTTTAGATTCTAGAGAATCAGTGAATCTGGTATTTTTATTTTATTATATTTGAGTCACATTTGGGCTTTGAGAAAAGATTTTACAGTAAAATGTTCAAAAATTGAAAGGCTGTAGCAATTGGTGTCAGAATAGGATGTAGCAAAGTGAAAGTGTGTTAGAGCAGAAGCAACATTTGAATAAATGGTGTCTCACAGTGATCACATGTCAACTTTAAGGCGAAGGGGACTAAACCTCCACAGGGAAGCACTCCTGACATACTTTTGTATGTTTCTGATTTTCTGAAATTTCTGAAATACCGGTTATTCTTGCATCACTTGTTAGCTGTTGTATAGCAACAATGACTGTTATCTTAAAATTAATGTACCAGGTTCCCATGAAGAAACAATTAGTAGCTACAGTTGGACCAACAGGATGAGCTAAGAGAAAGCAGAACCATGTAGCAGACTTTATGAGCTCACCAGAATCAAAAATAGGAAAGGAAACAAACACCAGCTCCTCCCATTTCCCCTTTTCACACATTTTGCCTTGTGCTTGCACTAAACAAATAGTTTTCACCATCATGAACATGAAGCAATTTTGAGTAAAATGAAACAAAAATATATAAAATCAAATCTATATTTATTCAAATACTTAATATTAAAAGAAAAATGAGCTTGATATAGAGAGAAACCAATTAAGACTATTTCATTTGACTGCTTCAATTACTTAAAGTCAGCACTTTGGGCAAGTACTGTATGCTTTGATCTTTCTTTTATGTGTTATATCACTTCATTCCTGATTAATTATTGCTTCTTAAATTTCCTAATATGTTCAAGACATTGGAGTTAAGACTTGTTATGTATATCCTAATTTGCTCTGGTAAACACGATTAAAGATCTTTTGGAATATTTTATTTTATGTTTTATTATTCACATAATATACAGCATTACAGTTACAACTATGTAATACAGAAATACCATAATAAGGAAACATTTCGAATGAACACGTTCCAGGTTGCATAATGTTCATACAGAACACAGAAAACCTTATAAATGTTCACAGTAAACCGTTTCAGTAATCACTATTTCGACACTAAAGTACTGCGTGTTAATGTTTATCGTCCCCATTGTTTAGCCACTCCAGTCTCTTAAGCAAAGATACTGATTAAATGACCAGCATTACCTTAAAACATGACATTGCTATTTACCTGAGGCCATGCTTTTTGTCTTAGAGTGCTTTTATTACCTTTACACACAATGTAAATTCAAATGTGAATGTACCCTTTTCAAGTCAAAGACTTTAATTTTAGAGCAGCTTTTAGTTTCTTCATGGCACAGATTCAACAAGGTGCTGGTAATGCTCCTGAGAAATTTGGGTCCATGTTGACATGACAGAGTCACACAGTTGCTGCAGATTTGCTGGCTGCACATATTTGTGATCCTGTTCCACCACATCCCAGAGATGCTCATTTGCATTGAGATCTGATGACTGTGGAGGTCATTTGAGTGCAATGAATTCAATGTCATGTTAAAGAAATGGGTTTGTGATGATTTTAGCTTCTGATTGATACACTAAAGATGGGAGATGGGTGGTTGTAAAGGGATGGACATGGCCAACAGCAATACTCAGATAGGCTGTGGCATTTATCTACTGTTCATATTGATTTCAAAGAGTTGATACTGTGCCATGAAAACATCCCCTACATCATTACACCACCGACACCAGCATGAACCAGCATCTACTGATACAAGGTGGGATGGATCCATGTTTTTATATTGTTTACTTCAAATTCAGACACAAATCAAGACTAATCAGACCACTTCACTTTTTTTGAATTTTTTTTTTTATCTCTGTTGTTCAATTTTTCATCTTTTTTCACTCACCATGTGTGTATACACCTCTTTGTATTTGATTATTAGCCATTATTAATTTATGGTTCTCTTCCACAATGTGTTTTTATCCTGTCTTCCTCCTTTCACCCCAACTGGTCATGGCATATGGTCACCCCTCACTGAGCCTGATTCTGCTGGAGGTGTAAACTTCAGCTGGTCACCTTGACCACGTCTGTAAACATAAATGCACTGAGGTGCGGCCATGTCACTGATTAAATTATTAACAACCAGCTGAACAATTGTACCCAATAAATTTTCCAGAGAGTGTTTACATTTTGTTACAGCAATGTCTGCTCATATAAACCATGACTACATAATGAAGGGAGGTAAAACAGCTTGTTTGATGATTAACTAAGGGCCTGAACCAAGGCAGTATCTAATGAAGTGGCCAGTGAGTGTATTTGCCTATGTAAGAGTTTTCTCTTTGCTTTCCGTCTCTAAGGTGAGATATGAAAAGCTAAACTGAACTGACTGTATTTTGGAAAAATGTAAAGTTTAGAAAGTATAATCAACTTTTTTAAAACATTGCATTTATAAAATAAAAAAAAAGATTTGTATCTTTTGAGAAATTGAAAAATTTACAGGGAGTAACAGTGTGGTGGCAGTCAGTGTGTATATGCAGTGATTTCATTAGGCTGTGCAATGAAACCTCCTTTCAGTAAACCTAGAATAAATCATGGTATATAGTAAATAATATTATATAGCACTAACATGTAACATGTAACATAACATATAACATTTATCACTAAAAAACAGAGTTGTTTGTTAGTGCTATTTTTGACTAGAGAGCTTGGAGATCTTACATCCCATGAAGTGCACATTGTGTTGGATCGCACATCTATTGGCCTAAGCTGCAAATTTACCTGAGATTTGGGTCTGTGTTCTGCTACGAAGCAAATATGTATCTTTCCCTGAATGTTGAACTCTTATATTCAGTGATGGTAATGTGTCACTTAATAATTTTCTTTGTGAAATTATTACAACTGATTGAGTATATGATAGAAATTAAATAGCATTTTACATTTTACTCCTTGCCTAAATTTATGTGAAAATATGGCAGAGTTTGTGACATAGAGCTGGAGGCTAAATAAATTATCTTTTAAATTAAATTTAGAAGATCTGCTGAATTTAGCTGTTTATGATATGCACAAAGAGCAGAAAAGACTGAAAAGAAAAATGAGGCAATGTTCTGCTTGTACAAAAATTTAACTACAAAGAAAGAACACCAAGGTCTCTGCTCATCACAGAGTTTGTTTGTTTTGTTTTTTTTAAAAAAGCTTCTTCTTTTTTTTTTATCTCTTTTTTTCTTTTCTAAAAATTTCCTGACCTTGATGACAAAATACGTGCATTCTTACCACTTTATTTGGCTCTGCTGGATACAAAAAGTGCTTCAGTTATATTTGACTTGCAAAGTCATTATACTGATATACTGCTACAGGCAGTGCCTGTGCTTCTCTGTGTTTTTCTATTCAAATCTGCATCTTCTTCAGTTATCCTGCTCTAACACAAAAACTATGAGGTCAGCCGTGATCTGCGTCTTTGCAGTGGCAGTCTGGATCCACTTGGTGGTGCTGTGGTTGTGTGATAGAGGAAGAGGCTCTGCACATACTGTAGGCCTTGCTCTCCGTTTTTTCTTATTTCAGACAAAAACGGGCCCGTTTCCAAGTTTAAAATCTCAAAACGTTAAATGTGAACAAAATGTTAACAATGATGAGAAGTGAAAACCGACATGTTATTGCTGAAGAGTAAAAGACTGACCTGATTGGCTACCTCCTGGACTTTTTTTTTGGTGGTGGGGGGGGACAACCATAACAATAATAATATTTATATTTATAACAAGGTGCAATAATAATTAATGTGCAATAATAACAATGTGCAATACACATACACTTATTCTTAATTTTATTTGTTGTGTTGTGATGTGCCGTGTCGTGTTGTGTTGTACGTAGTGCTGACGTGGGACAGTTTTCCAATTTCATTGAACTATTGTACTGTACTGTATATGTATGACTGTGCAATGACAATAAAGAGTTATTTTATCTTATCTTATAGAGTTATCTTACTACACCTATGAATGTAGTATGTTTCAAACACATATTCCTAACTTCCTTTTTAACAGGGTGGCCAGACCTTTATATTCGTATTATATTTTTAAAGAGATTTTTCTCAGTTATACGTATCCCATGGTATTATTTCGTTATGTATCAGGAAGTGAGTGACTCTATCCATCTATCATCTTCACATATGACATATATGCTGTGAAATTGTGTTTGTGAACTTCTGTGCCAAATTTAAGTAATTATGTTTTTAAAAATTCTTTTCAGGACTCCATCCTTTGCTCTAATTTGTTCTTTAAATGTAGCTATGGTTTATGGCAGAGACCAAAACTCAAATATTAACAGTTATTGTTCAAGATAAACCCGATTAAAGTCAAGTTCTAGTTCTAGTTTGGCTTGTACAGCCCTGACACCCTAGCTGTGCATGGCTTCCTCCTCTTCTACTCATGTTATAGTGAGCATGTATCACTTTATGGCACCCATCTATCCTGCAAACCTTGAAAAGGCTGCTGAGGCTCTGAATAAATCTGGGGAAGACACTCTGACAGTCCCTGATCTGCCTGTCCATGTTCCCTGAAATCTCTCTCAGCTATCGTAACTTTGGTTTTCCACGTCATGACATATTCCTCTTGTGAAGGCAGGGGCCCTATGTTTGAATGTGTGTGTTTGTGTGTGTGTGTGTGTGTGTGTGTGTGTGTGCGTGCGTACGTGCGTGCGTGCGTGCGTACACACCATCAGATAAAGTGGCTCAGCTTTAATGTCACTTGTCAAGAGCAGTTGGCAGATAAATTTACAAAATATAGCTGCATGATACAGCTTATTTTTTGAGTTTGGTGGCAGCGCGAGTAGCTGTGATCTAAGTGACGAAGCCTGTGCTGCAAGGAAATCTGGCATACATACATGTTTGTGTGTGTAAAAAAGCATGTGAATGTAATTAATGATGTGTTCCTCCTCTTCATAGGGTAATAGGATTTCCCCACCCCGGGCGGTAAGGATAGAAAGGAGAAGGGGGGAACGGCTATGCACATATGTATGTGAGAGTGTGTGTTTGCTGCAGAGTTAGTGAATGGGAGCCCCATGTAGTGATGCCATAGAGGACTCTTCTCTGTGTGTGTGTGTGTGTGTGTGTGTGTGTGTGTGTGTGTGTGTGTGTGTGTGTGTGTGTGTGTGTGTGTGTGTACGTGATAGGGGGAGGGGGGGGAACAAGCGAGTGATTTATAACAGCTACTTCAGGTCTCTCCTCTCTCCCACAGCAGCACTGCAAACACATCCATTACAAACGTAC
>NW_005187403.1:1464546-1466656 GCF_000239375.1 Pundamilia nyererei | reverse complement strand
GGGGGTTCAAGGGACCTGGAGAGGGACAAGGCTGCCAAGGGGCACTGGTCTGAAGTCAGTTTCATACAAGAAGGGGATTTCTGGTGTTGGGTTTGTGCCTGAGGGCTTTAGACAAATCTTGACTCCAGAGCCAGTTTTAAGGGGATGGAGAAAAGAATTTGATTTATGCTTTCTTCATCCTGCTGTTCATGGTGCATTTTTGTTTTTCGTCAGTCAATTTAACTCAAGTGTGTTATTGCAAGTTAAATGACTTCACTACAGTAACCAATATTTGTTTTATAATAGCAGGAACTCAAATCACTATTTGCAATATGCAGGGTCTCAATAGCAAATCCACAGAGTATTGTCACCACAGTCACCGTAGTCTTTAACTGCTTTGGTTTTCCAGTTTATAGACTGTATATAAAAGATGGACATGACACACGCGATGTCATTCATTGGTTTGTGGACTACTAATTTGGATCCTCAAGTTCAAGATTTCAGCTACCAGCATCCCTTTCTTTCATTGTGTAGTTATTTATTTATTTATTTATTTGTTTATTATTGCCAAAAGAGTTCATATTTAGATGAGACCAATAGATTGATTAGCAAGATGCATCAACACACAAACATTATACAGCGGTCCCTCGTTTATCGTGGGAGTTACGTTCTAAAAATAACCTGCAATAGGTGAAATCTGCGAAGTAGCCAATTTCATTTTTTACAATTATTATAGATGTTTTAAGACTGTAAAGCCCCTCACTACACACTTTATACACTTTTCTCAGACAGGCATGAACATTTTCACATTTTTCTCTCTTGTTTAAACACTCTCAAAGTTCAAGATCAAACCCTGTTTACAGGTCCAAAACACGGGAATAGAAAAGTTGCGAAAGAATTCAACATTAATGAATTAATAGTATGGAAGTAGAGGAAGCAAGAAGATTGAGTTGAGTAAAGTTTGACTTATCTGACTGTTTTGTTTTGCTTAATTAGCCTTATTATCCGAAAAATATGGTAACTTCTACCTTCCTTTAGCATGTCCAGAAGTCCAACTTTTTGTGCGATGGTTAGCATCTTCCTCCGCCTTTTGGGTGCTATCGCAGGCGGCTTTGACGGTGCAAAACGTTTCGTCAACATTGTTGTGTTTGTTGGGGAGAAAACCTACAACCATACGGTCCAGCACTTCAGAGTTGCACTGCTAGTGATCGAAGATTTATGTAAATTTGACAAGCTGAATGCATTCTGTACTGTACAGGAGACACGGCACGGAGGAGATTGATTGACAATGGTCTACAGCCGATCAGGACGCAGAACACAAAATGCTGTAAGAAAAAAAGAAAGAAAAAAAAAGCCTGCAAAATTGCACAAAAAAAAAATCTGGGAATCAGCAAGGCCGCGAAAGGTGAACTGCATTATAGTGAGGGACCACTGTAAAATAAAATAAAATGTTACTGTCACAGTACAAACTGTTAGTGCAGTTATTCACACAACAAGCCACATCATTTGTTAAGGAATTTAAAAACAATGAACAGCACCCATCCCTTCCTGGATTATACATTTTAGTGCTTCTGCAGCAAAGGTGGTAACAGCATGACCTGAAGAGGACAGTGAGTGGATGGGCCTGTGCAGGTCAAACTTTGGGAGGTACCCTCATGTCTCTTTGAAACTAAAAAAAGGTCATTTGCTAGCTTGGAGCTAGTTTGAAAGCATGACCCTACTTGAAAATTGCAACAAAAAATGTGTTGCGCACACAGTAAACTGTCCTAGTGTGTGGTGAGTTTACTGATCCACTTCTGCACAGCAAAGTGACTCAAGCCGACTGCCCCCCATCAATGCTGGCTGCTAGTCCATGTCATGTGATCTGCTGCCGACCATAGCGAAAGAGAGAGAAGGAGAGGCTGATCATTTTAATGCAGGACCTCATCGGTACTTGCACCCTTACTCCACTGCTGGAGTAAGGGTGCAAGTCATCATTAGCACTTCCCCTGCCAGTGGCGGACTCCCTCAGACATCGGTGCGTTGGTGGTTCTTTGTGTCCGGGGATGGGCGTCCAGGTACACACCGGCTCACTCCTTGGCGGCCGCTTATCGGGGCCTGGAGCCTGGGGCTCGCTCGGGCCACTTCGGAG
>NW_005187403.1:1461905-1462974 GCF_000239375.1 Pundamilia nyererei | reverse complement strand
GGTCTAAATGACTCGGGTAAAGTTTGTAGCATGCGTGCTTGTTGTTTTTGTCTGCTTCCACTTGTCTTTGCACTAGGATGATGTCGGCGTAAATGTGCAGTCATATTCATTGTGTTCCCACTAGTGCTGTCAGCATTAATCTGAAATGACATTAACGCCACAACACGGCAAATCTCCGTTAACAAGCTACCGTGGATTGCCCCGTGCGAGGGGCTGGACGGCGTCAACACGTTAACGAGCTAACTACGCTAACGCAGTAGTTTCCACCCATGTAATTGAGCATTGCGTGGCACATCCGACATACTGTTTTACTTTTGTCCATGACGCGCTTACCTTCAGGGTCATACTTCACATGAAGACCAAAATAGTTCCAAAGGCCACATCTGAATGAGGGTGGGGGAGGTTCAATTTGCCATGTTGCAACGTGCTTAGCTTCTGTCTTGCTAGCTTGCGCTGCCCTTAGTGGATCTGCGCTCGACAGTGCAGCCTAGGCGGAGTAGTCGAATGCAGATCCACTGAGCTCTCAACACGGACAGCATCGTCAGAAGAATAGTTGATAAAATAAATTAAAATTTTGTATTGTTCGATGCATATGCGTACCGAACCGAAAACACTGTATCGAACAGTTCAATATCGATACGAGTATCGTTGCACCCCTAGCTAGCAGTGAACAACCCCTCACAAACCCACTGGAACAGCAGATATCAGAGAGAGTCAAGTTACCAACTAGCTGGTTATTGAGCATTTAGCAAACAGAGAGCCAGACATTCCACCCATGAGTGGAGGCGAAGAGCAAAAATAGTATTGAAGGACAGACAATATTCAGCTTAATCAAAATTAACCATTAAACATGACCCCAGATTAAGGATAATGTCACTTTGCCTCTGCCGCTGGTAGCTACCAGTATGGAAAAGAAATAGTAAAAACTTACAAAAGACTTGCATAAGATGTGGCCTACTTCATATAGTGAATCATATAAGGCTTATATGATTTACTCATGAAAGTGGCCACTTTCTCATTACTTTCATATATTGTTTTAGTAAGTATCCAAAACATACAAGTTTCATTT
>NW_005187403.1:1452025-1460974 GCF_000239375.1 Pundamilia nyererei | reverse complement strand
AAAAAAAGACACATTCTTCCTACATCTGAAACAATGTTGAAAGGAAATACAGACGATCTGAAAACAAAATTTCAAGTAGAGCTAACTCATTGCAGAAAAAAACAGCATTCCTCGTGTTAGATGTGGTCTGTTTGAGACATTTTGTGTAGAGATGAGATTGAGCTGAGAGAGTAAAGAATGACATGGAGTTGAAATTAGGAATTGAGAGACAAAAAATAATCATTTTTTCTTTTAATATGTTTTCACAAAGGCGGACTTTTCAAATAGCAGCTGTGGTGACACTTGGCCCTGATCGGTCTGAAATAAAATGCAGAGAATTTGTCCTTTGAAGCACAAAGATGTTCACACACACAGTGATAGACACAAACACACACACACACAACCCGAGTCTGCCGCTTTTGAGCTTATTTTAATTCTCTGTGCCTTAAAAATGTGGCCACTAGATGGCAATGATTGCTTCGGAGCAGACAGCGGTAATGTCACAGATGTTGTCTGCCCCCTCTTTTGTTTTCTCTCTTTAGAGGAAGGAGACCTCAGCTGTTGAAGGACATTCTCCATTATGGGTTCAATGTTCTTTTGAAAATCAATTCCATTAAAACATGTTTTTTAAAAGGGACAGTAACAAAAGGAAGGTCAGGTGAAGCAGTGTGCAGAGCAGAACTATCAGGGCCGCTTCGATGGGTGTGAGATTTGTCTGTGTGTGTGTATGTGTGTGTGTGTGGGTACAAGTGTCTGTATAATTGTGTCCGTGTTTTGAATAATGGTATAGACATCCTTCTTTTGAGCTATGATCAAGAACGCTTTGTGTGCATTAAGGGACTTATAGCTGAGACGTGGGCTAGAGAATGTCAGTGCCGTGCTGGAGGTGTCAGCGTGTCTATCAAGTGGCAGCTTTTGATTTGACATGTTGGCGAATGTTTAAAATAAGCTGCCTCGATTGAAACAGGCGTGTTTGTAGATGAACATTAAAGCATGTATCAAAACCGGCTCCTTTGTTATGCTGAGCGTGAAGTGGCATTGAAGAGCAACAGAATGGTAACTAATATTGCTTTGAAGCAATGTCTTAAAGAAGGTGGTGAGAAACTAAGAGAACTAAACATGTCCCCTTTGGCATTTCTCCCTATTAGATGATACCGTCGTTAACGTCAAGGGGAAGGCGAGAAGCATTTTTGCTGGGTGGAATCGCATTTTTTTTCTTTTTAAATATATATATTTCAAGTCCAGTAATCCAGGAAGGGATATGCTTTGGAGTGTCTACTGGGCAGCAAATATTACGTTCTCCTACAAGCTATCCCATTCTTGATTCTGTCCATCAGTTCA
Source organism: Pundamilia nyererei (assembly GCF_000239375.1). Classification (NCBI taxonomy): domain Eukaryota; kingdom Metazoa; phylum Chordata; class Actinopteri; order Cichliformes; family Cichlidae; genus Pundamilia; species Pundamilia nyererei. Next base: position 1,459,654 of record NW_005187403.1, on the reverse strand, counting down.
TCAGTTGTGAAAATCAGTCCATAAAAATCTGAGCTGTAATTTTCACCCCACAATGGGTTTTTTTTTTTTTTGTTTGTTTTGTTTGTTTTTTTAATTCATCTCCTGAATTAACTAGGCTGACATTCAGCCTAGGCAATGGTCCCTGTGTTTTTGTCCTTTACCAAGCGGTGGTTTCTCCCATCTCCTGGCCTTGGTGGGACATTGGTGCGCTGTAACTGGAATTACTGGCCAAGGAGAAAGGAGGACTGGGCCCACCCCCGAATGCCTCCCCCGGGACAGGCTGAAGTGAGTTTGGTAAGCCCGGCTCTGGACTGGGAGTTTCCGCATGGGAGATCATGTCCGTGAACCTTTGGTCATCTGACGGGTGGTGGCCTGAACCCTCCATCGCTCCGGGACCAGAGCCCAGGATGTAGGGGGAGTCAGCTGGAGATTGAGCCTGTGATGATGGAGGGCCATGGGGAAAGAAGTCGTAGTTGCTCCCTGGTCCATAATAGTCACCTTGGTATTCTGTGGTGTAAGAAGAGAACACATGTGGTTAGACTTTCTATCAGATACATAAAACACTTACAGTTCCCCCAAGCAGTCTACATTTATACACACGGCTCCACCCCTACCTAAGTGGTGAAATTGATCATGTCCAATTCCCAACCAACCGGTCTCCAACAGCCTCATTTGAGTGTATAAACAACTCCACACCTCTCCACCTCAGTTCTCTCGCCTCTTACACAGTGCATTCATCTCCCTCTCCCTCATTCAGCTCGCAGCCATGCGTGTACCTCGATGGATTCCCCTACAGAAACTTCTGGATTTGGATGAGAAATTCCAAAATGAGATTCCAGCTTCCCTGCAGCCCTGCCATGTCCTGTCGGCTGCTTCTCTCTGTCAGGTCTGATGACAAACACCAGCGCTGTCGCTTGCGTCTACATTACTGGGTTGTGGTTATTTGCTGAACTACGGGTGGTTTCTCTACTTTAGTGTTGATCACTCAGCAAAGAATTATTTGATGGCTATTTTTATTATTATTCAACCAGTCCAAAAGAAATGTCAGAGGTCAACACCAGATGTCCCACACAGTTTGACATCTTTTTATTCATTTCATCTGACCAACACTTCACGACACAAAATCAATTTTGAAAAAGTAAAAAATAAAAAAGCAAAATTAGCAAGAACAGCTCAGATGTTAAAAGTTAGAAAAGGAGAATGGCATTAAAATGTCGTTAGAAATCTTTTTTTCATGCTATTTCTCCTTTTTATTTATACCTTTCTCCACTGTTTTGTCCACTACATCGTGCTTTCAGCATCGTGTCAGCGTGACTCCATCTTGCCATGTTCCCACTGTGTTTGTATCCAGTGTCACGATAGCTAAGCCCCGATGACAACCATGATATTTAAAGGTTTATTATCAATGTTATGTTAATATTGTATAAGATTAGTATCATAAATAACTGTATAACTGCTCATTCTGTATATTTTTGTACACATTTATTTCCCTAATCTCTCGCCACAACCTTGAATTTGCTTTTGGACTTCAACCAAACTACCTAATTATGAAAATGACCAAGTGAGGTCATTCAGCATACCTGTACTCTTTCATTTATTTGACATTCTCAGAATTTCTAATGTAAATAATTATGGGTTTCAGTCATTTTTATGAATTAACAGCATTAACCCATTCATCTCCATCAGCACTTTGGGCATTAAGTATTCGCCTTAATGCTTCTGCAGTAGTTAATCTTTCTACTCTAGCTCTGTTAGCCAGGAATCCATAATTAACAGAAAAAAATATATTATTAAAAAATATTTTATACATAAACTACAACAAGTTGTAAATAGATCAACAATATGTGGTGGGAAAGATTTCAGTCATGACCCTATTCAGCCACTTGAAGGCTAATTAATTCCCAATAAATAAAATACAACAAACAGCAAAGTTATAGATTAGCTTATGGTTACAAGTGAATTTTTCATTACTGTGATAATCATGAAATGAAAGCAGGTCATTGTGACTTTTTGGACCGTTAGTCACATTATTAAAAAAAGCCAAATATTTTGTCATCAATAGAATTTATCTTTTGATTGCACAGATTTTTGTGCAACATGTTGTTACACCTATAAGAGTAGATTTACTCTTATAGTGCAGAAAGTGTCAAAATGATCAACTAGATGCATCATACAGAATGGCTAAAAATATATCTGTTGCAGAACCTTCATGTTTAAAATGCTTCCTCTATAACACTCTGAGCCAGGTCGTGGTTCGTCTTGCCGAAAATGTCTGCACCTTCTCCTGGCGTTCACTTCAAAGCGAACAAAGAGCAAACAACTGACACATTAATAACAGATTTTGTTGCTTTCAAAGATGTTCTTCATTGCATACTTGGATAAATAAATATTTCCTGGTTAACCTATGACACTGACTGGCATGCTTATGCCTCTTAGAGGTTTCAGACATCTCTTTGTGTTTCCTCGCTCGTACTTCTACAGCACAATTTTGTTTCTGGTTCCCATAGTAGAAGAAGAGTTTTGAGTGTCAAAAATAAACAGTGACATCCCCAAAGACTATCCCTGTTGACTGCATAATTAAAACAACTTTCTAAGGGATTATCATCGCTTATAAGATGGTCTTTTGATCCAGAGTACCTGGAAATCTGCCAGTCGAAACACAAAATATGACCTTCTGGTCTCGGCTACAAATGAGAAACCTATACTAAATTTAAACATATCAAATAATGTAGCAGATATGAAGCCGGTAACCATTTACTGAATCAACCCTGCAAACTCCCTGTAACTTCTTTGCATGTAGTGTGTATGGTGCATTTAGTGTTTTAAACTGGCAACAACTATGGTCTTTAAGATGAACACTCGTCTTGCCAAGGCTATTATTAAGGGCAGCCCATGCTACTCTTGAGGTTGTCTCATAGATGTAATGCAATCACCAAAGGGCAGTTCCACTCAGCTTAGCTTAGCACAAAGACTTCTTTTGACCAGCTCAGCACAAACAGTGGAAAAGAAAATGCTAGCTCTGACTGAAGGAAACAAATCCACCCATAAGAATTCACATTAAACTGTGATTGCACGTAGTCATGCAATATAATAGCTTAATTCTACATGCAGAATCGCAACAGTAGTATATTGTCAGTATTTTAGAGACCACCCAAAATGTTGCAAATCGTGTTTTCAGGGGAGCTCATATCCTATATACAGCAGTCGACCTGAAAAAGGGTTTGTATTTGTACTTTTTGAGATTTAATGTTGCAGACAGGAAGATTTAATCTAATAACTAAGACAGACTATAGCTGTTCCCAAGGTTGTATATTGAGCTTTAAGCTAACCTGTTCCTTACATACAAGAAACTTAAATTATATGAATATGTGCCCCTATTATTAGAAAAAACAAAATGAATCGATCTTAAATCAACACAGCTATGCTTTCAAACAGGCACTGCAATTATTCTTCCACTACAGCCAGCACAGTGGACTCAGATGACAAGTAGCCACAGGCAGTGCTTGCACTGCAAAAAGTCTGGAAGGTGATTTTTAAAATGATTAAATATTAAGTGATTTTCTATTTCGTGTGTTGTTCATCATAAGCAATGACCAAAACAGTTTAGAAAGAATTGATTGGCTTAACAAATAGCCTGTTACTTTATACACTTTTTGCATCTACTAATCAACAATTACTACAAACCTTCAACTGCCTCCTGTTTCTCATTCCAAACTCCCAGAGTTGCATTAAATCTATTCGGTTTCAGCACCGCCGTGAACCGAGATCGATGACAGGTTTTATCCCCGTGCCCCAGATGCTACACTAACATTTCTCCACTCCTACCATATGTTCTTCTCGCTGCTATTTCAGTCGAAACGGGGAGGCTCGAGAACTAACAGGTTATACCTCAAGAAACATTCGGCCTAATTGTAAAATCTGCATTTATTTGTCGTAGTGTGTAATTTTGTTTTATTTATTTGTTATAAATTATCAGGAGGTATAATCAAAGGTTTTGCAAACAAGCTAATTGTTAGATTTCCCAAACAGGCTCCTGCTAGTTCAGCTGACCTTGGGGATAAGCAAAAAGCTTGTCTTGTGGTGTGTTCATGTGTGTGCGGATGAAAGAGAGAGAGAGAGAGACCAGGGTAGGTGCTGAGGGGAGTGTCAGCTCTGCAAACTATAATTACACTCATACATGCAGATGCATCATACCACACACACAGGCATCGCTCGCTCTGAACAGCAGCAGAGGAACACGAGGAGGCAGCGAGCTTAGATAAAGGCAAGCAGGCTGGCCTGCGCTGCCGTGGGACAAAAGGGTGTGAAAAGCAGAGTGCAAAGAAAGCGAGAGACATGAGAGCGAGGGATGGAGGTTTTTTGTCCTCTCTTTTCCCCTCCCACTCCCTGTGTTGCAGCCTTGATGGCTCCGGTTTATTGTATCCTCAATGCCAGGGCCCTTCAGGTAGAGGTGCAGGAGGTGCTGTATGGAAACAGCAGCTCACAGACTGTCCATCAAAAACAAACTGCTGATATGCATGACAGGTGCATCGGCTTTATTCCTGCAGTACAGTGTGGGGCGGCTGTTGCGTTAGCGCTGTGTTGTTATCTCGCTCTTTTGTCTTGAGATTATTTTCTTTTGAAGCAAAGGGTCTTTTTTCTCTTTATTTTTTTATGACCTTTAAAAAGCAATGTTTTTTTGACAATCTCTACACCAACTGGAGAATCTATTTCAGCAACAAACCAACTCCTTTTTTTATGAAACCTTTGGACTATAAGTGCAAATGCATGCCTTGTTTTCCCCTTGTGGCAGCAGAAATATTTCATCAGGGTGTTGTTCGTTGTAGTTATTTGCATTAGAATGGTCAGTAAATTAGTGCACTAATAAGTCTAGCTTATCTTATATAGCAATAGCTAAATATATTCCTGTATGGAGGTATGTGTCTGGCTTTGGTTAAAATGAATGCATCTCTCTTTAAAATGAATAAATCTTCTATTCATTTTTACGTCCTTATCGAACTCACCCTTTCTTTCTTTGAACAAGTATTCTTCTCTCACAGCTGTGTTTTTAAGATGGAAGCTAGCTACTTTTCAGAAAGTGAATGACACTCACAAGTTGTGATCTTGGAAAGGGTTATTAGGTGCAACTTCATGCTGAATAAAAGTTAAGAGAGACAAGAAGGGAGACGTGTTTCTATTGCTGAATGGCACAGAAATCAATTCTCACAAATATAGTGGAGCCATTACAGGTGCCATTTTTGAAGTTCACCATTCTGAAAGGCCAAAAATAAAAAAATAAAAACAATAAAAAAATAAAAAAACCACACTTCAGTCATGCCACCCATGCTGCAAGCTTTGTTTGCAAAGTGTCCCACTGGAACATATGTGCTCCTATCTAGCATTTTCTCTCCTAGCTATGTAACAAATGTGACAGTTCAACAGGATTGAAACTTTATTTACATTCCTCTGGGCGCGCTGAGATAACCAGACTACAGAGCTGTGCTCGGAACAGTTAACAGTTAAAAGCTTCTTAGCTGGTTATTGTGTACCACACAAACTGAGTGCAGCGTGCACGAGATTAGACTTAGACTCAAGTCCTGATCATTTCATCTCTGAACAAAAGATGAGTGGATTCAAGAAAGTAATGTGAAAGCAAATGATCCAATAAAGTACACTGGGGCTCCACCTGTATTCTAATATATAGCAGATTTATGTGATATACTTGCAATGTGAAAAACATCCTCCAGGCACCTGCTTTCCTCAGAACTGCAGTTTGCTTACACAATATCACCTTTTTTTGAGTGTGAAACCAGGGATACAGATTATATTTGCTATTGCACTCGCTCCATATTGCGCATTAATATTGCAAGAGGTAAAGAACCTGCAGGTGTGGTATCTGAGTGTATTTAAAGACACAGCAAGAAGTGTGCACTAAATTTGTGCTAGCACTGCATCTGTTGTCACAGCGTTCATTTCTTACCTCCATAGTAACCGTAGGCTCCAGGTCCTAAGATGTCTGGGTCTTCCAGCCTGCCTCCCAGCGGCCTCATCCTCCTCGGGCCCCTGAAGAAGGCATGCCGTCGGGCGCCCAGAGCACTCAGCTGCTTCATTCTCCGTTCTTTGGATCTTCTGTTCTGGAACCAGACCTGAAACAAACCAGGGTCTGAGTTATCAGCCGATCTCATCTTTTTTCTTTCTTTTTTTCTTTTTCTTTTCTTTTCTTTTTTTTTTTTTTACAAATTTGTAGTTTATTGTCATCCTTTTTCAAATCACCATTCACTCAAACTGTGGCAAACCTTGCAGAGCTTGTAAAAACGCACAAATGATGTTAATGTGAGAGTAACACTGGGGTTGTGAATACAAACAAAAAATAAATAAATCTGTGAACCACAATTGAAAAGCTAAAACAATTACATATGGACCAACTAATCGTTTTAAGGGTTTTTCTTACTGTTAATGCTCAATGTTGCGAAGTTTGCACCACTTTCAAATTCCACAATTAAATTCAAATGAATTGATTCCTTTAAAGAGCTTTTATTCAGAAGCTGCAAACTATTTCCCAGAAATGACACAACGTACTTGCCTCCCAATTATCTGGCACCTCTGCACCCATTTTGAACTGTATTTACTGTACCACAATTAGCTGTGGCCTGTTTTCATTTGTATTAATTGAGGTGTAAATGCTTGAAATTCAGCTTCAAAAATGACTTGATGGGTTCTATGGGTTTTTAAAGTATAAAAACCCATAAAAATGCCATTAACAGAAAAAGTCAAAGAACTCAATCTCATATGAACATTCTGCAGTGCGACACAAGAATTACATAGGTATAATCAAATCGTTGTTTGCACATAATGAATCGGGAGGCGTTTTGTGCTACAGTGTTAGAGTTCATGTCAAAAAAGCACAAAAGGATCAAAATGAAAAATTAGGAAAGCCAGCGATGACTGAATAATAACAAGAAAGGAACAATTTCTGCTCCATTTTTCCAGTGATGATGGCAGTTTCCTGTTGCAAATTTCAGATGAATAGCAAAGTAATATCAACGGCCCCAAATACAAAGCCATATGAAGTTAAACCACTGAGATTAAATAAACTGTCTTTCAAAGACAAACAAAGGAGGGTTTCAAAATTGCAAAACGGTGCATCATATGGAAGAATGTCTTTGAATTATAAGCACATAACACATCTCGTTTCGCCTTTGCTTCACTGCTGCATAATGATCTATGTTCACACCAGCTAGGCTATGCCAGAGGGAGAATCCCACTGTGCTACAGATTAACAAAAACACACTCACAAAAAAAAAGAAAAACACACACACACACACACATATCCCCCTCCACACATACACCTAAAACTACTTAGGCTCTGCACTCTGTGCTCCAGCGGCAAACGCAACACCTGCTTATTGAGAACAATCATCTAACTGTAGGGTACATTTTTATGGAAATGCTCTCGCTTCCCTTGAGAGAGCGTTGCTTAGGGATTACATACGCATGCTGGAGAAGCAGCGTGGCTCACAGGGCTCCCTGCGTTGAGAGCAATGGTATTTAACACACACTGAACAGGGAGGAAGATGACGAAACGCAGCCTCCATTTTGGCTCCGAGCAACACACACAGGCGGAGGGTGCAGAGGTGGAATGGGGGGTGG
>NW_005187403.1:1445536-1452005 GCF_000239375.1 Pundamilia nyererei | reverse complement strand
TTATCGCAGCCCAGACTGACTGACTGATATATCGACTGGTTTGCTGGTTCATTGAATGATTGATTGATTCATTGAGCGATTGAGCTCTGTTGCTGCACACTCGCACATGCTGGCTGCAGTTTATGATATAGATGAAGCGGTGGAGAGGCACGGGCTGTAAGTGAGTAAGAGCGGAGAGGTGGGAAAGGGGAGGGTGGTATGTAAATCTGTGAAATCAGCGATAATTACAGTGAGTGCACAAAAAGCCACATCACAGTTGGCAGAGATGGTGCTAATCATCCTAACACAGTCTGCACCCAGGCATCAAGCATGTGTGCTTGCATGTGTGTCTGTGTGTGTGTTTTGAGGATGGCAGAGAGGTCCAAAAACAGTGTATGCTTGTGTTGTATTGCACAACATGTTTGTATGTGGGTTTCCTCTTACCTTTGGCAAAAACAAAGCTAACCTTTCACTAATTTCATGGCTGTGCATCACATGTTATTGCTGAAACAAACACAGTCTGCACCCCAAAAAAGGAAATTCTTTTACAAATAATGTATTTCTCATGCATCAATAAAATGTATTAGTGTAAGTTCAAAGTGTGCTTTGATGTTTTTATGCTGAAATTACAAGCAAGTAGGAGACTCTTTTTTATAGAAAAAATAAAGTGTGATTTATGATTTTGAATGCAGTAATTTAAAAAAAAAACTTGTGTTTAAATAAAAGTATCAAATGTTGTAACCATATTTCTATAAAAGTCAATCATAAATAAATAATAAAATAAGTAAGTGTGAACATTAAAAACAATGCTTTTCTGCATATTGTGAATCTACTGTTAATGCAAACATGAAACTCTCATTTTAGGCACCATGCTGCCTGCAGTTCCATATGTTGGACTGTTTTTTGGGGGGGTTTTATAAGCTAGGGGAAAAAAATGCTACAGTACAAAATAAAATCAACCAAATCCATATATTTCATGAAATACTTCCACAACACAAAAATAAAGCCAAAATAAACAAACAAGGAAGACAGTTTACATACAGCAGGTGGTGGGGTTCGTTTAAATGTGGCATATATTCATCTAATAGTCCGCATCGTGTTTTGGCATTTCACTAATAGATGATGAGGCTTTCAATTAAATGTCTGCACATTTCAGTAAAATTAAAAAGTAATTCCTTTGATTTATAATGTGTCATCTGTCTCTAATCTGTCCGTGTCGCCGCAGATCCCTCCCTCATCTGAATCGAAAAAAAAAAGTTCCAGCGATCCACAAACAACACAGCTGATCTTACCTGGATGACGCGCATGTTCAGCCCTGTTTCCTGTGCCAGCTGTTCTCGAATGTGCCGGGTCGGTTTCGGCGTGGCAACAAAAGCAGCCTTTAACGTTTCCAGCTGCTTGGCCTTGATGGTGGTCCGGGGCCCCCGCCTTTTGGCCCCAGAGTTCTGCTCCTCGTTCTCAATATTGTTCGTTTCCTTATCTGAGGACGTTGAATTGTCCGTCTCTTTTATGTCGTCCTGTATTGGGTCCTGCAGATCCGGCGATAAACTCCTATCTGTGCACGACGACACTGGGGGACGGGGCGGATGGGTGGGGGGACAAACAAGAAGGAAGGTCAGGTCACGATCCGAAATGTCAAGGTGGGGGGTGGCGGGGTGCGGTGGGTGGTGGTGGGGGGCTGTTTTAATCAGCCTTGGAGATGCACACAAGCGTTGCTGACTATTACGCATCCGAAACTTGACCTAATGGTAAATGAAATGCGTTTTTACGCCCCTCGGTGAATTTTTGTCTCCCAGTTTCTGTTTTCCCTTCTTTCTTTATTTGTATATTTATTTTTCTTAAATAATATCTGAAGTATCAAACAAAACGCAAAAAACAAATGCGCAAAATAATACCAAAAAAAAAAAATCCACAGTTGCTAACATCTCCAATTTACGCACACAAAAAAAGATGACATACGGGCATGCAGCCATATTACATTTGCGAGCAAATGAAGAGATTTATATTGGAGATCAAAACAAAGGGTTTATGAAAAAGGGACGCGTGACACCTTTAGTAAATAGGGTGTGGAGTGGAGTTGCTGCCCTCCTGAGCTTTTTATAAGGATAAATAGAGTGGAATGAGGAGCAGCACACACGGCCAGACCAACAGGCTCATCCCCAGTGGACCCTGACGTATAATAACAGAAAGCTATTGTTCTTTGGAGGTAAATATTGAAAGTATTCATCTCATAAGGTTACTGTGAGATGCTCTCCGCGGAATGCTGCAAAAGCTCAGCATCAACTTATATTTAAAGCCGCCACTTCTTTTGTCTATTAAAATGCTGATTGCCAATTTATTCATCCGATTTCTTTCTTTCTTTCTTTCTTTCTTTCTTTCTTTCTTTCTTTCTTTCTTTCTTTCTTTTTAAATCGGTTCCACGGTTATTAAAATAAACAACGCCCTCAGCAGCCCTCTTATTGTTATCATTGCTTATTGTTGAATGGGAGACAAAAACGCAGAGCAGGCCTGGTGTCGCTTCGCTTACCTGAGTTCAAGTTGACTTCCTTTATGGCCCCGGAGCTCAGATAATCATCTTTGCACACAAACTTGTTCTCGTCTATCACATAGAGTTCTTCTCCCGTGGACAGCTGTTTGTTACACACCATGCAGGTGAAGCAGTTTAGGTGAAACACTTTGCTTCGAGCTTTGCGGACCAAGTCGTTCGGCGAGATTCCCTGCAGACAGCCAGCGCATTTAGTGCCAAATCGCCTGCACGGAAAACGAAAAATGAAGGTGAGATTGAGATTTATTTTTTTTATGACGGCAGCGCATAAAGTGGTCTGTTAGAAATTACCCACATCCATCATATAATCATTAATACTAAAAAGAAGCTGGTATTAAAATAATATTAATTTAGAAGGAATAAACAGGTTTAACGCCTTTAGTTTAGCAAGTGATATAAATGTCACTAACACATAATAATAATAATAATAATAATAATAATAATAATAATAATAATAATAATCCACTGTAACGTTTTTAGTAAATATATGGCACGTAACAGGTAATCACTCAACCAGAGCACCTCTCTCTATGAGAGTGTTGATAACATAGCCATTAAAATCATTTAGAAAAAGACTTTAGAGAAAGGTTTGTTTTTTAAAAAAAAAACCTTCCTAATTTTGATTGAGGTGCTCTGACAATAACCCCACGCAAAACGTATTAGTGACAATCAACACATTGTACTCGTGGATATATTATAGGATTAGGCAGAGTAGGAGCATCTTAGCGTGCAAATCTTCTCTTAATCCATATTCACCCGCGCTTAAATAGCACTGGGTGGGAAGACTCATCGATTTGATACACAAATAGCGCAAAAATAAATTCACTATTCCCCCTCCTCATTTGCCGGGGTGAGTCCGTTTTTTCCCCTTTCTCTCTTTTTAATTACTCTCAAAAGAAGTGCGATAAAGCACATTTGACTGAGTGACGCTTACAGTATTTCTCGCCTGCCCAGATGTCTTTACTGATGGAAAGAGTTTGAACAGATGCTTAAGGCTCACTTTGGGCCTGCTGTAGCTGGATTTTAAGTCCGCCTGTCGGGGGCTGGTTAAGCCTTTGGGTGACTGCAGGCACCCTTGTTGTGGAGCATTGTTTTAACACTGTGCTTGCCTTTCCATTCACTTACAATGGTATCGCATCACTATCCGCTTTTCACATGCGTGACCAAGCCTCCCCCAGCGAAAGGGCACAACTCTACTTACACAACAAATGGACACATTAGGGTGATTACTGTTTCGCCTAGCTAATGGCTGGCCATTTAAATCCACCGCTTGATGGGACCTGTGGTAATATGACGGCCAAGGCCGCGCGAGGCCAATAATAGCCCCGTCCCAACAAAGGCTGATGTGTCTTACATGTCATTAGACAATTTGGGAGAAAAAAACTGACACATACAAATGAAAATGATGCTAAGAGAGTGACAAACAAGGGCTTCACTTATCACTCAATTACCTGGAACACTTTTTGGAAATTGTGAACCGGTTAATAGCCTAATGGGTGTTTGAAATAAAAGTGTTGTCTGGAGCTGGAAATAGATTTTTTTTAAAGAAAAGAAAAAAAATAAGCACAGAATACACGAGGATACAGAATCAATATATTTATATGTCCATTCTTTTATAATAGAGGCCCCTTTTGACGCCACACGGTTCATATCATTTCCTAAAAATGTCACCACACAGAGATAGGTAAAAATCATGCATTTTAAAAATTACGGATATTATTAACAAATAAGGGAAAATGTATACTTTTAGATTTATCTTAAATTCCTTTAACCATAAAAAAAATCCAAGTACGGGTTAACGTGGCCTATGACCTGAGTCCAGCGCACCGAGCTCGACTTTATGTGCCAGGCTTTAATTTGTATTTTTCTTCATCCTGTTCTTCTATTTTTTTTTTTATCAATCTTTAACCCCAAAATAATTTCCCTTATTGTAAAGGTGTTGACGAATGCTTGAATCAAAGCGTGATTTCTTTCTTTCTTTCTCTTTCTCTTTCTCTTTCTCTTTCTCTTTCTCTTTCTCTCTCTCTCTCTCTCTCTCTCTCTCCCTCTCTTTTTTTTGAAGACCTCTTGATTCCAAATTCAGTTACCTGAAAAAGTCAATTTTGCAATAGAGCTTTCCGTCTCTGGAGAAGCACTTCTCGGTGAGGTTGCAGTTGCACTCACAGCACTGGACGCACTTGGCGTGCCAGGCTCTGTCCAGCACGTTGAGGAGGAACCGGTCCAAGATGGGCCGTTCGCACCCGGCACACTGGACCATCATATCGCCGGCCTGCAGGACGCCGAGTGCCGACCTACCCACGCGGACTGCGCTGCTCGGACTTGGGCACTCCGAGTTTACGCGGAACAACGTCTTGGCTCAGAGAGGTGTGCTGTCAGGCGAAAACTGGAGGGACCTGTCGTTCAAAGGCAGCCGAGTGACAATCCCCGAGAACTGCTGTAGTCCTGGTCCTGTTTGGTCGCTGTCCTGCTACTTGTCACAATCCACAAATCCAGAGGAGAAGAGGGGAGAAAAAATTCAGCTGCGCCAGCTGATGGACTGCGTAATGGCCAAACCAGACATGTTTTCTCGCCAATTCAATGTTAAAACATCATTTTTTAAACGTGTTTACTTCTAAATAATTTATCCCTTTTGCTCACGCTTTGTTTGGGGTCCAGTAATTTCCTTCAGGCTCACCTCACGTCGCCACTTGCACGTCCCTGTGCCTTGGTTATCACGAGGTTTTGCCAGCGCGACGCGCTTCCTGCGCTGAGATTGGATGACGCCCTTGTTAATTCCCGTGCCAGAAGAGCCAATCAGAGCGCAGTTGTTATGGTTACACGTTCATAGCTGTAGCCTCCGAGCGGACCCTGAGCAGAAAACACCTAGGCCGTGGATGCAGGGTGTTTGTAGTGGCGCTGATAGAGGCCAACAGGCATGAGGAAGTTTCACGGTGGGTCACGGAGACGGCACTGGCTTTAGAAGGGAATGCATCAGTTGCAGGTTAGACTATGAACGTCAGAACATTTTACTGGCGATGAACGTGAAAATGTCAGTGCATAGGTACAACGGGCACGCCTCTGAAATGAATCGGACTAGAAGTAGCTTGTTGGGAGAGGGAGTAGCCGAACAAGGCAGGAGGAGGGGGGGAGGGGGGGGGACGCGGGCCTTTTCTCATGCAGAAAGCTATTTGCAGGGAAATGCGATGGATTAGCAGGAGCTCATCAGTACTTCTCACATCTCTGTGTGCATTTAAATAGTTAATGGACTGTCCATCCGCTTTGCTACTGTAAGTTGGAGGGCTGGAGGAGGGGGGGAGGGGGGGGGACGCGGGCCTTTTCTCATGCAGAAAGCTATTTGCAGGGAAATGCGATGGATTAGCAGGAGCTCATCAATAGGGAGAGCGTGGTCACCCGGCGCTTTAACAGAGTGGCCACCAATCGAAGGGAATTTCAATATTTACCAACAGCCTCGTTTTGTTAGTTGCAGTTAAGCAAACATGCGATGCGCTAATTCGTGTTGGGTGAGACTGTTTTAAGCATAATGGGGCCTCATTTGAATGAAATTAGGTGTGAATTTTGGCTCATTTTACTCGACTGAAGGCCATTCAAGATAACATTTAGAGGAACAGACAAACAACAAGGTTGTTAGTTTTAACAGAGGAAGAAAGGAAAACTGTTTGGATCTATCTATGAAATATACTTGTATCAACATTTAGGTGCTTTTACTATGAAAGGTTCTAAGAAGGTGTTAGCTTTAAGATAACGAATATTTACTGATTGCATAAAATTTAAAAGAGTATTGACAATATTCTTTTTAAAAATAGGTCACAATATTTTTAATTTCATTTTACCAAACAGGCATCATGATGGCAGAAGCTATGTATAAAAAATGCTTTCTTTCTTTCTTTCTTTCTTTCTTTCTTTCTTTCTTTCTTTCTTTCTTTCTTTCTTTCTTTCTTTCTTTCT
>NW_005187403.1:1410773-1445388 GCF_000239375.1 Pundamilia nyererei | reverse complement strand
GGGGGGTCAGGGAGGTACAGACAAAAAGCCCACAGTGGGAAAAAGAGCATGTGAGGCAAACCTCTTGTTTGAATGCAGCTGTGCAAGGGTATAAAGAAGCTCTGTTTGCTTTTGCTTTGTTCTGCTCTTCTGTGCACGCTAAACACCACCCAAAGAGTGAGACACTCACCTGTGGAGAAAAAATGAGGGAGCTGTCCATGGTACCAAAGGCAGCAAGCACCAAGGACAGCAGCAGGCTTCCCTTTTTTCCCCCAGTGAGAATCAGCTGACCTTACTAACAATCACGTGGCATCAAATTTAAGGACGCATTCTTTGTGATCCTTAATTGCTTCCTTCTCCACTGTCGTGCAGACAGCAGTCATATCACCTCATTTAGCTAATGGCAAAACACACATTTGTCTTTTATAAAGTAACTTAAAAAGCAGCCCACCAACAAAGCAGCAAAAATGTCCTAATAAAACATTAACTTTGAATGAAAAAAATGAAAGACAAAGTAAAGTTCACTTACCTGCACCCTGGAATTTATTTTCATCACATACAAAGTTTAGCAATAAAATCCCCCTTTTTTGTCTTTTTGCCTGCATAAAAAAAAGGCTTTGTGCATGGTAAAGTGCTGAAGGACTGATTTTTGTCATTCAGCGCATAAAAAAGATTGGAATACCTTTCAAAATCAGACGAGAATAATTAAATAGAAATTTGGATGAAGCGTTTAATAATAACATGTTTACTTCTGAAATTATTAGTTTGTTTTTAAAGGACAGGGTGGGGTTTGTTTGCGCGTTGCAACTGTTTATGCAGGCTGACAGACCATCACAACACATATTTTTCAAGGACCAACATCTGAAGTGGTTTGAACATCAGTCACCTTTCTTTACTGAGAGGTCTTCATAAAATATCTCTGCCGTGCAGCATCCAGGTCTCTCCCTCTCCGTAGTTTTATTCATAATGCAGGAGGAATAAAGGCGATAATTTAAACAACACAAGTAATGTCCACAAACCCTGAACCTGGGATTTTCTTCAGTCTCGGTTCCTACAGCACTGAAGAATCTACGTGTTTGTGCTGATTAAATTTATGAAAATGTTCTTAAAAACAGGCAAACACCCCATCAGGTTGAAGCAGCTGGATCATTTTTTAGGTGCTTGCTTTGCACTGCGAGCTGAAATGAAGTCTTAAATTGAAGGGAAGAAGTGGTGGATGGGAATATAAATCTAGAACAGGTACATAAATAAATGGGAGACATGGGGAGGGGGAAAGAAATTCAGCCCTCACACCCAAATTCAGACCTCATCTTCAATGCTTCACTCCCCTCCACTCTGCACCATCGCAGCCCAGACACCTGAGCAGACCGCTTCCTCCCCTCTCCTACCTCCCTCCTATGCATGCGGTGTCACCCCAACCCCAAAGGCGCGCGCACATGTACGCTCAAGACCACCTCCAGGGCCCCTCTTTGGCAGGGCCAGTCCCAGGGGAGAGGTTAGTATGATGGATGTCTGATTGGTAGCCCTCCCTTAGGGCCTCCCTCTCCGTCACCTCTCTGCGCTCTGAATTAAAAGGCCGTTTGTCTCCTCTGAGTCCTCAGCTGTAGAGCGCCGGCCTGCAATTTCACAGCACTCAGAGAGAGAGAGGGAGACCATTACAGAGGAGGTTGTCAGGGGAGCCATCAGAGCCCGGACACGCCTGAGGGACTCTCTCGCTCCCCTCTATCTTCCCTGCTCCTGTCTCCTCCTGCTCGGCACCACCAACACCTCTATCCCACTGGAGGCAGCCAACCCTGCCCTCACAGATAAATTCATATTCAAGCATGTATGCACCTATGTGCATATAAGATTGCATAATTGAATGCACACGTGCTTGACACGCATCACCGGGGGCATTGTTATTTTTAAATCTACCACTCGGTCTTGGTTCTTAAATAAATTAACCCAATCAATTATTTAAAAATAAGTACGAGAATAAGAAAAAGAACATCACATTCAGTCTCTCAGAAAAGCCACCTTGAATTCATTCATAGTCTGAATTCTTTCCCGCAGGATTTGCTGCTATTCATCTAATAGCGAATATAATTTATAAAACATACATCATGTTATATTAACTATGATTTGAAAATACTAATTGAGATATTCAAATCATAAAGGTAAAGTAAATAATATCAGACCCAGATGCTCTGTCAATCTTTCATGTACATTCTGTGTTTTAAGGGCTACTTGTCATATTTCTTAGCATACCTTTGAAAAGTTTCTCTTTCAGGACATTCGTTTAAGTTATTGTGTGGAAAAGGTCATGCTTATTTGTAGAGTATTGTATAGTTTTTTTGTATAGCACATTTAAAACAACAAGCAAAGCGTTTCACAGGTCTTAAAAAAACACACACATATGTCAAGGTTTAGCTCGAATTAAAGGCCAGAGAGTAGAAATAAGTCTTGAGCAAATAGTTAAAAGTAGAAACAGTTTGAGCAGTTCGATTATGAAATGGTAAGGCATTCCCGAGACTTTGGCAGCAATTGAAAAAGTTCAGCCACCTCTGACAAGAGTGTGGACATGAATAAGATCAGGTCTTAAAAACAATCAATAAAATCTTAAAATGAATCATAAAATTGACAGGAAGCCAGTTAAAGTGATGCTAAAGCTGGAGGTCATGTTTTCTCATCCCAGTTAAAAGGCGAGCAGCAGCGTTTTGTACCAGCAACCTATATACAAACAATTACAGTAATCCAGCCTTGTCATAATAAGAGCATGTATAAGTCTTTGAGTCCTTATAAAAAAGATATGGCTTTGGTTTGGCCAACAATCTCAACTAGAAAAAACAAACAAAAAACTCTCAAAATCTCAAATTCAAAGTTTCCACTTCCACGTGGTTAATTTGTTGTGAAAATTGTCTGCATGTATGTCATACACATGTATTTTCCTCCAATTGAGAAATAAACCATTAAGATCCATTAAACTACCACATATATATTTATATATTTGTGTGTGTATGTGTAGCACAGGCTGTGTGTAATTTCAGTTGAATTACTATTTTAAATTGCTTAATAAAAGCTCGATAGTAGTTTTTTTGTTTGTTTGCTTTTTGCAAAAAGACAATAAATGCCGAGGACTGTATTCATACATATTTATAGGTCTAGTGAGTATTTCTGGCAGAACGATGGCATATATAGGGTTGGCTCGTTGTAAAATCCAGTGATCCTTTTCATTAAAATGAAAGAACACATAATTCTGGAGTAAAGTCAGTTATTCGTGTAATTTAGCCATTTTTTTCTCCGAGAAAATGAGGACTATGCTCTAAGTAAGAAGCTACGCCAGGCTTTGAGGCATAGATAATACAAGTAGGACACAATACATCTTTATAATATGCCTTTTTTGAACTATTTAAAAAGATTGAAAAATGAACATGCGCATTATTCGAAGCCTCAGAACTCAGACCAGGCAGTACAGAATTAACATTTAGAGTCAGAAAAATCTTCCCCCCTGTGAATTTCGCATGGCTTCATTTTGCTGTTTTGTTGTTTGGTGTTTTTTAGTCCCTAAATACGATCGTTATATTTTCCCCTCATACACCTTTCAAATTTTCTGTTCAATTAAAACTGCAAAGAATTTGTTTTGAAAGAAGCACTTGGAATTAGTTTTGTGTGTTTTTGTGCTCAGCAGGAATCTGCACTCATACTGTATGAATAGATGTGCTTTGTTTGAAAGGACAGGCAATAATTGGAAAGTATCATCAAGGAAAACAAACACAGCCCACAAATATAACCTTCTCTATTACTCGGAATAAAGGAGTAATTCAAACAAACAGATTCACCTTTCACCCCGTGGGCACTAAATCACCCGTGTTTCTGCATACAGACAAACAATATGCACAAACTTGATGCGGAATGCTACGTGGCTCTTGTGAATGGATAATTAGGGCATTATTCAGCTCCAGGTGAGCAGGAGTCACAAGTTGATGTGTGCAACTGTTCATCAGGTTGAATTTCTTTCCCGCTGTCAACCATGGTGTAAAGTGGTGTGACTTTATGCGGAACAGAGTAAAAAGACAGGTGGCTGGTTCTGGGCATTTGCAGAGAGTAAAAGCCTGACTGGATGGCTCACACTGTGCCGAGTTCAGTCCCCTTCATTGAGATATAATGAGGGAGATCACCTTTCACTGTGGGCCATCCTAATGAAGTAATGAATGGGGGTGTGCATTGCACCTTTGCCCTCACCTACTCTATTAATCAGAGTAGGGTCACACATAGCCGCCAGGATCCAACCTCCCCTATCTGGCAACACTAATGGACCAAGCGATGCATTGAAGGTGCTTTTAGTTAAAGAGCTCTGGGTAGTGACCAGGAGAGGAGAGGAGAGAAGAGAGGAGCAGAGAGGAGAGGAGAGAGGGTTGGCATTTCCTGTGAAGAGAAAAAAAACTGGAGGAAATAAAGAGTGGGAAGCAGCTGACTTGGAGAATGGTCTGCACCTCCAAGGTAGTGGGAGTGAGGTGTGTGCATGTGTATGTGTGAGACAGAGAGAGACATGGACCTTTAACCTCATTTGAGTCACCCTGAGGAAGGATCACGAGGGTCAGAAAGCTATCTGGACTGCCCACAGCAGGATCACCAGTTGACATTTACTGTATGAACTACAAAGAATGACGATACTGTTAGATCACATGAAAATTGCTTGGATTTTTTTTTTTTTTTTTTTTTTGCGGCAGTAATCTACATTCAGCAAAATAAAGTGAAATTAGCAGTTCTCATTGCATTCTCCATACTTAGGTAAGACTGACATATGAAAACCTTTACCTTTTGGCTTTTGTTTTAATATTTTTTAGTGGGCAAGCATTTCTACATTTTGCCTTATTCTTTTAGCATTCGTTGGACTGTTGGTTGCCTCTATTTTTACCTCAGAGATATTCAGATAGAAAGCTGATCTTATATCCTGTTAAAGGACAGGTTCAAGATTTTCCAAACAATTCAAAAGGTGCCCATATCTGCTTAAGATTAGGTTTTGATCATCGTGACTAGTCCTATTCGCCATATTGGCCATAAAGCTTTATTAAAAAAGGTTTATTAAAGGTAATCTTCATCATTATTGGCTTTAATCACATCATATACATACACCATTAGACATATTCTTTAGATTTTCATTATATCAATTTATAGAAAAGGACACTGGAAAAAAAACAAAATACTGATGAATAAAGGTTTAAGAACCAGCAATCTTTCAAATGGCCAGCAGGGGAGCAATAATCTGATTGCAGGAAGGTTTTGATTGTATTTACATATGCCATATACTTTAATATGTATAGTTGTTCAACTGCATTTTAAAACAAATATCAAATCAGCGAGTCAATGCAGGTATGTAGACACGGTCAAGATGACCAGCTGAAGCTTAAACTGAAAATCAAAATGGGTGAAAGGTGATTTAAAAGACTGAATGTGGCATGATTCTTGGTGCCAAACAGGCTGGTCTGAATATTTCAGAAAATGCTGATCTCTGATTAGTGAGAATAAACTGAAAAAGAGAAAATATTCAGTGAGTGGCCATCAGTGGTCAGAGGAGAATGACCACACAGCTAATGGAAAGGCACAGCAGATGAACCAGCAGATGATCACACTGGGTCACTCCTCTCAGGTAAGAAAAGCACCAATTGTGCATTGTTCAAATGCCATAGCCTACCTGAGTATTGTGGCTGACCATGTTCATCCTTTTATGACCACAGTACACACATCTTCTGATGGCTGCTTCCAGCCATGTCACAAAGCTCAACTCATCTCAAACCGCTTCCTTGAACGAGTGAGCTCACTGTACTCAAATGGCCTCCTCAGTCACCTGATCTCAACCGAACAGAGCACCTTTGGGATGTGGCAGAAAGGGAGATTCCCATCATGGATGTGCAGTCTGCAAATCTGCAGCAATTGCTCAATACTATCCTGTCAATGTAATCAAAAGCTTTGTGGAATGTTTCCAGCAATCTATGCCATAAAGAATTAAGATAATTCTGATGGTAAAGCTGGTACTTGAAATATGCACCCAATAAAGTGGCCAGTGAGTATATATGATGAGTTTTGAATCTATGAACTTCTCCATTTCTACTTGTTACTCCTTGGGCATGCATAGCATCATTAGATTGTAGGTCACATCCGCCTCAGATTGTTGCTTTATTATTGCTTTTAGAACGGTAAGACAGCAACGATTAAAAACAACTCAAGGCTTCAAAACAGGAGTCCATAAATTGGTTGGTAGAGTCCATCCTTAGTATACTCTTTATGGATCAGACGCATTCCATCTCTACTTTCCATCTGATCTTGGTTATAATAGTTTTAATCTGGCATGATTAGAAGGATTTCATGGTGACAAAATCTGTCCACAGACACACATGCACACACAGGCTCAGTGTAAAAACAATACCAGCTTTACTGTTTCTGCTGGTAAGTGAAAAAGCCTTGAGATTACCTTGATTAGATTAGAGATTAGATAACGCATTTGCATTTTCATATGGACTAATGATGTGGTGTGCTTTCTGGATTGCTGCCTCTCTGCTGGACCTTACTGAAAGCATGACATATAAAGGACCCTTAATTTGGCTAGTTTGGCTTTACAGACATGAAATTATGTTGTTACAGTTGTTTAACAACATCCATAATTGTTGCTGGTTTTAATAATAGGTGCAATAACAATATGTGTGTGTATTCAATTCAATTCAGTTTTATTTATATACCAAATCACAACACCAGTCACCTCAAGGCGCTTTATATGGTAACGTAAAGACACTAGAATAATAACTTAATTATTATGTCTTCGATGCTGTGTGGCTTATACAGTTTCTGGGAGTCTTAGTTTACTCATTCTCTAATCTCTATATAATAATATAACTGACACTCTGGTCACATGTTTTCTTTAGTCACTTTCCTTATCATAATGCATATATTAGACAAATATTGGGACTGCTTTCTTGCATTGCAATATCTCCAAATTTAGAAGCATCTTGTCTCAGAGTGATGCTGAATATACTAGTTTCTGTAATTATTACTTCTAGGCTGGACTACTGAAACTAATTTTTATCAGGTTATTCTAAAAGCTCCCTGAAAAGCCTCTAGTTGATCCAGAAGGCTGCACAGAGAGTACTGACAGGGACTAGAAAGAGAGAGTAGATTTCTCCCATATTGGCTTCCCGAATTTAAAATCCTCACATACAAGGTCTTGAATAATCAGGCCCCATCTTATCTTAAAGACTTCATGGCACTACATTACCCCAATAGAGCACTTCACTCTCAGATTGGGGGCTTACTTGTGATTCTTAGAGTATTTTAAAGTAGAATGGGAGACAGAGCCTTTAGCGTTCATCATCAACTATTGAATCATGTAACATCTTGTTTTTAACAACCACAATAGCCTAGCTGCTTTGGCTTTTACCTTATGAGCCTGTGTGTGAATTGAGAACTAGGCTCAAAGCGCATGTCAGAAAAGAAGATATAATCTTTAAAAGCAGGCATGACAGTGGGTGAGTTGGACTGACCCACTTTCCAATCAAATGGAAGCTGAGTGCCCAAGTGGCAGAAGAAAAAAAGAAATCCACAGTTAAGTACAAAACTGCAGTTTCTCAAATAAGAATCAGAGTGGGTCTCCACAGACACTAATGTTAAAATCCCCAGCTTTAAAGCTGATTGGTTATGCTAACATAGACCGACTTGGATAAAAACACCTTTTAAGCATGTTTCTCATTAAACAAATGATCATAGAGATCATAGATTCATACGAATGCACCATGGTTAGTCAGCCATTAGTCAGCCATTGCTTCTAACCACAGACTGTTCAGAAGATGGATGTAACTCCAGAGTCTGAAAATGAGTCAGAATGCTTTAAACATGTATTGTTTTTGATTGCCTATAGGGGCAGCACATGTAGTTGCAAAAAGACTAGGTTGTTTGTGGAAAAATAAACCGTAAATAGCTCTTTGACCTCCATAAACACTTTTCTGATGAATTTATGAGCACACTAACTACTTCCTGGTCATACTGAATGAATAAAACATGAAGTTCATTTTGTTAATTATGGTCATTATTAGAATCAGAGAAGAGAACGATACAGAATTTACTTTTTGCTTTATTTGCTTTTCTTTAACCAATGAGCATGCAGTGAAATCCCCCTTCCTTCACCTTTGTTTTCAAAGCATCATGATAGCAGCAGTGAACCCACTCAGTCATCCACTCAAGCAATAGCTAAAATGCTAAACTTGAGGCTTCACAATCTAAAAGCGTCACAGTGGCTATGTCCATCTTCTATACAGAGTGTATGATATTGCCCCAAGCAACCCCAGACTAATGTACAAATGTCCAATCCAGATTAAGAAAATATAATTGAATTTTTCTGTTATTCATTATAAGGGCAGGGAAGCAGTGCAGGGATGAGCACTGTTTCCTCTCAGCAAATGTACTCTAGGTTTAAATTTGCTAATCTAATTGGTGATTCCATACTGGCCGTAGGTTTGGAGGTGACTGTGAATGGGTTTTTTTGTCTTTATTGGTTTGTGCCCCCTCCAAGCAACCCCATAGTCAGACAAGTGATCTAAAAAATGCATGTACTGTTCATTTTGCACACATTGCACACATCAGGCTAGAGCTAAATATAGCCATGATGAAAAGAATAGTTACATAGTCATGCTAGTTTGGAGATTGGTAGTATCTGCCCTCTTCTAGAGGAAATGACATTTGACGTCTGGCGTGATTGAGCTATTTCAATGTGATAACGCAGTTGTAGAATGATTTATAATATCTAGTAGATGGACATGCGTACCCAAACCGATATGGTCTCTTTTTTAATTCTATCAACTCTAAAATCATGTAATGTGATTATCACAGAGAAGCATATTTGCTTCTCCCCCCCAAAAGCACAAGAGTTGTGAAAGAACACATTCATCACGAGTCAACAAAGACGCCACAAAAACAGACAAGAACACATCTCTGACTGAAAAAAAACCTTTTAATCAGCTACTCATAGCTTTTTTCCCTTCAGCTGAATGCCAGAAATGTTCAGTGTTGTGAGTTTTCAGTGAAAGCGTTAACTGAATGCAACTTTTTGTACACTGGAGAACATTTCTCAGAAATAAGTTTATCATGTAATCTTTTATGACCGACTGGGGGAAAAATAGCTGATTGCCATTGATTATTTGGGCAAAAATACGGATTATATAATAATTACAAAACATGTGAAATTCTTTCTTTACTCTCATTAAGTTATCAGATCCATTCATATTTCCCCAGCTGCTCTCACTGTATTCCCACTTAATTTCCTTTTCAAATATCCATTATAATAAATTATACATTAATCCACTTACATATACAAGCTTTCCCATTGGTCAGCTGCATACAGAAGAAGATGTGTGAATTGGACTGGACTCAGCATGACAAAGTGGGAAGGCTGGGCAGAAAAAGAGGAGATGGGGGAAGGGAAGGGGGGGAGGTTGAAATAATCTCAGCTATGTATGTGTTCTCAGCACCTCGTCCTCCCCTGGCTAACCGCATCGGCGGCCACTTGAATTAGCGGCGGAGGATTATGGGCAGAGAGCCTCATTAATCTGGGCAACAAACAGTGGCCAGTGTGAATATTTGCACGCAGAAATTGAAAAGATTAAGTCCTATTTGACAATGACTGGCAGGCTCTGCGCTGCAAGAGGCTACTGTTAAATATTCATATCCTGGACTCCTTTTCCTCTGTCAGCTTGTCACATGTGTGTTTGTTTATGTGCAAATGGAAGCAACATGCACAGACAGTAAGGAAGATTCTGGGATTTCTGTCAGTCATCATGGGCAGTCAGGCCTTCAAATTGAATATTTCTTTACATCAAACTGGTCGAACTTGAGCATCTAAACAAATCTGCTGAATTAGTTTTGATTAGACTGTTTAAATCATAACTTGTGTATTTTTTTGACATGCAGAGGAAATATATTGTGGCTATGGTATATATAGGCAACACCCAGCCTCATCCTTCCCACACACACACACACACACACACACACACACATTAATGACCAAAAAAGAGGATGGGGTCTGCTGTAACATCCCATCATCCTGGCCGCCTTGTCAGCCTGGCAGGAGATTCCCTCCTCCAAACGTTCAGCAAATACACCTGCTATTCATTTCCTACAAGGCAGAGAAGGCTCGCCAGACCTGACAAAGCTATTTACCCACCTCCAGCCCAGCCTGTGCAGACGCTATCGCTAATGTTTTCCCTTCTGCAGGAGATCAATATGTTTGGAGGCAGACAAACAACCCTGCTCTGCCAGGCAGGCTCTTCCCCGTTTAGCAGGCCACCACTGGGGGCCCTGACAGCAGATGTACACAAGCGAATCAACAAGCGACGCTTCTCCAGAGTCAACACTGGACACAATCAACAGTGCAGGATCTACAGTGCTAAGAATTAACACTGCAGCCCATATGTGCCATACCAAGGATCAACACTCATCCTCGCTGGTGTGCCAAGTTATGTCAGCTGCCAGAAAACAAACCACAGAAGGAATATTGATCCAGGCGCAAGCCAGGGGAATCGCTGAAATTTAAAGCTGTTGGAATGAACATAAAGCAGGAGAGTATAGTCAGCTGGAGAGCTGCTCAGTGCGAAATGCTTAGGACAGGAAAAGCGAAACGATTCAGACAGATTCAGAGGAGCACATAACTTTTCACCAGATAAAATAGGCATATAAGCTTGGGCAAACAACAGCAACAAACCCAGACAATACAAACAGAAAGAGCCAGACTAAACCAACATCCAGGTCTCCCAATCTTCTCCCCTGGATAAGCCCTCATCCTCTCTAGGGTCTCCCCTCTCCCACTCTCCTCCCATCATGTTTCCTGTCCTCTCATTTCACCCTCTAATCTTTACCTTTCTGCTCCTCTTGTCATCTCTCTCTTTTCTTGCTTCTGCCAGTTTCACCTTCTTTGATTTCTTCTCGTCTACTTTCTTTTTTTTAAATTTCTTCTTTTGTCATTTCCTCTCATCTTGTTTCTGTCATCTGTTTTCTTGTCCTCTTCTCCACTTTCCTGACTACTTGTTTCATTTCTTTCCCCATTCTGTTTGATTTATATCTTCTTATTTACACCAATTTTCATCTCTTCTTCTTTCGTATGCTCTCGTTTCTTCTCCCCTCCTCAGTTCTTGTATCTTCTTGTTTCCTCCTCTTCTCTTGTTTTCCTCTTCCTTTTTCGTCTCCCATTTATTCTTCCCAACTCCTCTGCATTTCCTCTGTTCTGCCCTTGGTTTCATAATTTTATTCTTGCTTCCACTCCTCTTGTTCTTTTCCTCATGTGTCCCAGCATCCCATTTTATTTCTTCTCTTTTTGTAACTTCTCTTTTTGCTTTCTTTTGTCCACTCTTCTTACCTTTCATCTTTGTTCTTCCCCACTTGTTTTAAAATTTGTGTTTCTATTCACCTGATTTTCTTCTTCTTTCCCCTCCACTTGTTTCCTTTCCTCTCCCATAGTTTCTTCCCATCTTGCTTCCTCTCCTCTGCTTATGATTGTTCTCCTTTTGTTTCGTTTACTCTTCTCTTATTCCCTCAACACCTGTACCCCTTCTTTGTTTCCTCCATTCTCCAACATTACTTCCTCGTTTATTTCCTCATCTTGTATTCTCCTCTCTTCTTTTTATTCACTCAGATAGAATCCACCTGTGTTTTTTTCAAAGAGAAAGAAAAGCATTACCTTCTGCAGGCTGTATATCTGCAGGAAAATCTTACTCCAGTTTGATTGTCACTGTGGTATTTTACATTGGTAAATGTCCATGAGGAGGAGAGGAGCAGCCAAAGCAGCTCATTTTGATGTGCATGCGTGTGTGTGCTGAAGGTCCATGGCGATCCACAGATAGAAATATGAACAGAACAAGTCAGTTCTTAATGCATTTGAATATTCTTTTCTTTTTATGGCACGTTGAAGCAGCTGTGTGCAAATGTGTATGTGTTTAAGGTGGTCACGGCATGGATTTCTGGTTTTACATATGTGTGTGTGTGTGTGTGTGTGTGTGTGTGTGTGTGTGAGCAGCAAAGTGAGTGTGTAAAATTGTTCTGTGTTGTGGAGATAACACTGGATCCCTATCAGCTGCATCGGGGGGCTTAAGTCCCCAGTGGGTGTGAGGGGAGAATGAATTTTCCTCACTACTCTGCATATTACAGGATTACACTGCACCTTTAGATATGCTTGGGCTGAGCCTATCTCTGCCTTATGGCTATACGCATGTAGATTATTGAAATAGACTGTCACACAGTGAATGAGCTGAAGGAACACCACAGGGACTGCACCGCGTCCTGAAATGAAACACCAAAGTGAGATAACCGTGATAGGATTTTGGTTTTTCTGACATTGTTTGGAAAGAATAGCGCTTTATAATCTGAGGGTCTGACATTTTTTTTTTTTAAGTTTTTAGTTTTTGTACACAAAAATAACCACAAATGTGATTCCCTACTGCCTCTCTTTGTTCACTAAGGGAAAAAGACTCAGCAAAGCGCCTATAAAAAGTAATTCTGTGTTTATTTTGTAAAGGTAAATCTGAGCTGCAGCCAGGGCCACTGCAAAGAATTTCAGGGGTTCCCTTGTAAATAGCTCTCCTAGGCCCCTGAAACGGCAATTTCTGGCATTATCCAGGCTCGTGTTCGGCTCCGGGCCCCCCCAAGCCATTCAGACGCCCACCTTGAGTTTACATCAGGTGTGACCGAGTCTTTCATCTGTTACAACTTGCCTACTGGTGCCACATGCAGAGGATGTGTAGGCAGCAAATATGTAGGCAGTTATCCTGCCTTATGTCCTCTGAGTTTTATCGTGGACAAAGGAGGGGGAGGTGGAGAGAGAGCAAGGAGGGGCCATCTCCTTTTCTCTTTTTTTTTTCCTTCAATGCCTCCTTCGCTCAGGCTATCTTCACCCCCCTCGCTGCCTCTGGCTAATTACTCCTTTTTTTCAAATGCAAAGCAGCGGCAGTAAGTGAGATGATTTCTCGGCGGCCGCTTTAGGGAAAAAGCGAGGAGAGAGGAGAGAGGAGAGAAAGAAAGCCACAGCGAGAAAAGAGGAGCCAGAAGAAGACGAGAGAGGCTGAATGGAAGAAAGAGGTGACTTTCTTTCCTCGGCTGGCAGGGACCTTTGAAGTTGGGCAAGATGGAGAGGCGAGGGAGGGGGTCTTTCTGTGAGGGGACAGAGGTAAGAAAAAAGCAAGGGAAGATCGTGTTAACGAGATGGCCTCTAAAGACGAATTAAATGGTGGGAGAAAAGAAACACGATCAGGCCTGGTCCTACTTATAGACTCCTCACAGACTCACTCTTTTCAACACCGCGGAGGTGTTCCAAAGCCTGAATTCCTTAGCTCAGCTCTTTAAAAGGCTTGGAGTGTGGGGTGTGTGAGTGAGGGCCTGCTTTGGGGGCAATAGGATCTAAGTGTGTGTGTGTGGGTGTGGGTGCAAATGTGTGCACAGGAGGGTCACCCGTCCTTTAGTCACACATCCCAGCTCCTCAATGGGGAGGTCAGGGACTTACACACCGATGGAGGGTCAGAAGTGGCAGGGATTACACGTCTGCTCTAAGTCCCCCTAGATCCTAGTGTTTTCACTCCCTCTCGCTGTTTGTTGTTTTGTGGCGAAGCAGACGGAGGAAAGAAAAGGAGACGGTCGGGGAATTAGTGTAAAGCTCAGGAGATGAATGGGCATCTTATTCGCACCTCTTGTAGGCTGTTTTTCAGTAGCACCCCCCACCCCCCCACCCCCCACAAAATAGCCCTCCCATTCCTTGTCATAGTGAAAGCACGTTAGGGTTGCCTTTGTGCAGACAAAAGGAGACTCCCCTCCTGGCTTTCATGCTCCTGGTGGAGCAACAAGAGGATTTGGCCTGCCGTGCAGCACCCGGAGCTGTTCCTGCTATGATTGGACATCGGCAGGAGAGAGCTCTGCCTCTCCTTTCTTGATTAATCAAGTGATTCCAGTGCGCTCAATAACACCTTTTTTTTTAAGCACACTCTTTCTGTGTCTCCATAATCCTATCCCTCACCCACCACCCCACCACCACCTACAACACACCCTTACAACCTACATCTGCCTTTTTTTTCACCCAACAGACGAACTTTTTTTATGAGCTTCAAGTGACACTGTGCTTATCTGATGTGTGGGTGTTTTATTATTATTTTTATTATTATTTCGATGTGCTTATCACCGCTGACATGTGAAAACATTAACGGGATTAATTTAGAGGATTTTTACAAGAGTTGCCCAAGAGTTGACACAGCATGTCATTCAAAACACAAGTGGCTTCAACTTCAACTAATTTTTCGATGATATTAAGAGAAATGATTTTTTTGTAAACAGCAATCCACAGGATGAGACTATTATTTGAGCTTTTTGGATACACATCTCTCCAGCTCATCCATCAATCTGCTTTTGTGTATATATCTATTGTGATTTACGTGCACTGTACCGCAGTCACACTGGAAATATTATTCTCCTATCATTTCTGATGCTGCGTCGGAGTATTGGCTATATTCTGTTCAGTGCAATTAAATTTAGCGTATAGTTCAGTTCAGCTGAAATCAAAAGCTAATATACTCTGACAGCTATCATGTGCTCGTATGAACTGCGTTCAAAATAATAATAAAAAAAATTCACAGAGGGTTGAGCACTCGCAGTTACAAATGATGTTTATTTATTTTAAGTGGCTCACTTGGTCACTGTGTTCAGTCCACTTGAGCTACAGTTTCAGGATTACAGACAATATATGAGAAACTATATATAGAATGTGTCAGCTGTGTAACATCATGTGATTATGTGGTGATGACTTATTCAGCTGACTTTCTCCAAGGAGGGACGATGCCGCTGCAGATGGTGAAATGCACTGCAAAGGAGTATTTTGCACTTGTTCAAGTTTAGTTCCTGTTGCAGAATTTGTGAATATCAATTGTTGGATATGATAAACTTGGACACAAGCTGTTTCTTAGCAACACAATTTCAGTGTCATAATGATAGATCTGCTCTGTTTGCTGAGCTTGCTATGGTCGAGCTGCTGGGGACACTCAACCCCAAGCACCTTGGAAATAAAACAGCATTATAGGAAATAAAGAAAAAGGGTATTAGAGAGTTGCTTCATCCAACACCCATCAGCTCCCTCCCAATAAAAGATTTCTTGTTAAAAACTTCCAAAAAGCATACGCCACCCCATCCATTTTGAATTGATTCAAAGGTTAGATGCAAGCTTTAGATGCTTTGCGCACCCCAAACTACCTAAAACGTATGCACTTGCACTGTATTGCTTCGATGACACTGTATTGCAGTGTCCTGTATGAAAACTCAGAGCTATCTACATTACTATAAGTATGAGTGAAAGTCATTGTCCTAAAAACCAAACTGACCCTTTAAATTAGCCAATTGGTCTTGATGTAGCACCATTACAGCCTCTGCACAAAAATAACACCTGATACTGTAGATGCTATTATACTGCATTAAAGTCAGCACTTTTTAATATCTGACCCCAAAGGAAAATCTTTTTGTCTTGGAGAACATTTGTGTCAATTGCTATATTTATATGGAGCCCAGCATGTGATTAATATCTTAAAAAAAATTAAACCAAAAAAAACTCCACCCCACTCCCAACAAGCAGGCCAAAAATAATTCAACCAGGTTATTTCTGGCTATGTTCTTTCTTGTGTCCTCGGTTTTGACATAAATGTGTGGAGGGAAGCTACAGAGCTTCTGCTCTGGAGAAAGACAAATGTGAGCTTCTGTGCTGAGCTGTGGTTGTTTTGAATAAACTGAGAGACACATAATAATACCAAAGCTGCAGTGAAGATAATCTAATCTAATCATATCCATCTTCAGATAATTGCTCAGACATGCCAAAAATAAGACAAAGGTTGAACACAATAAATTCATGATTTTTAAGCATGCCACACTGTTAGGTCATGTGCATCTTGCAAACACCAGAGGCCTCTGCTGTGTAGTATGTTTGGGCACTTAGTGAGGTACGTTCAGGTTTAACTCTGGGTTTTCAGGGTTTTGAAGGTGCTTCACTTCTCACCAGGGTACATCGTCATGGTAACATAGGCTGCAGGCCTAACCTGCTCAGATTACGGTTGAGATAAGAGGTCAACATGCACAAAATCACCGTCCACGGATCAATAAGTTCTCTGGAAATTAGTGTCATCACTCAAGATCTGATGGAGCAGAGGTAGTGAAGGTGGACAAGTTTAAATACCTGAAGTCAACCATTTAAAGTAACGGACAGTGCACAAAAGAGGTGAAGATGAGAGTGCGGACAGGGTGGAGTGGGTGGAGACAAGTGTCAGGGGTGATTTGTCACAGGAGGATAGCAGCAAGAGTGAAAGAGAAGGTTTACAAGATGATAGTAAGACCTGCTATGATGTATGGGTTGGAGACAGTGGCACTGACAAAAAAGACAGGAGGTGGCAGAGTTGAAGATGCTATTTTTGTTAGGAGTGACCAAAAAGGACAGCATTAGAAATTAGCGCATCAGAGGGACAGCCCAGGCTTAGTAGTTTGGAGACAAAGTCAGAGAGGAAAGGATGAGATGGTTTGACCATGTGCAGACAGGAGATGGTGGATGTATTTGGCAAAGCATGTTGAGTATGGAGCTGTCAGGCAGCAGGAGAAGAAGATGTCCACAGATGAGATTCATGGATGCAGTGAAGGAGGACAAGCAGAGGTTTTGTGTGCCAGAAGAGGATGCTACGGTAGATGGAAGTAGAGGATCCATTGTGGCGACCACTAAAGGGAGCAGCTCAAAGAAGATGACCCAATTATCCAGTGGACCCAAGGAGTCTTTAGCTTTCATCGATGTGCATCATGATTCTCAGCAGGTATTTTATTGCCTGCTGAGAATCTTGATGGTGTCATTTCCTGTGGGAGAATTTTAAAGACTCTCCTAAAACAGAGAACACCAAAGCCTCTTGACCTTTCATGGCAATCTGCATTTAAGACTACTCATCATTTCAAATTCTTTTTCTTTGTCCTCAATGTCACCAGGACTTCAGTTGAAAGAATACTACTTAAAATGTTTGACTCACTCTAAGAAATGTCTATGAAATATATTCATTTAATCGAGTAAACTACTGTATTTATAGACACACCTACCTGTGCCTTAGTGACAGCCAAAGTCTACTAATTGACACAGTTTACGTTTTAGCCTGACTTTCTTTCTGCCTTTTAATGGATTTCATTTGTACAGTGCTCTCTGGTCCTATAAACCACTCAAGTGCTTTTCACATTACACATTAGCATAGTGTGTTTTTTTAATGCTATACCTACATACTGTCATATACTCCCTGCTATACACACTCTACCTTTGACTACAACAGTTGTGCTGCTGTAGAACAATCAAATTAGTGTACAGCGATCTTGAGTCTAGGCATTTTTCTAACATATCAAACACGTTTCAAGTAAAATTTTATTTTATTTTATACATTTTATAATTGACAGAAATTGCACTACATACAAAGATGAAATTAGGCTAAACAATGGTAAAAGTAATAGTAAATGCCACCACTCAGTCATTCATGCTGGCTCGTTAACCCTGCCTTTACCAGTTTCAGTATCTCCATGCATTGTTTCTGTGCTCCATATAACTATCAGGGATGCAGCTTGCGCTGCTGTATAAAGTGAACACCTGTCCAGCTGGAAATCTCTTTGTAACTCAGCGATGCTGTATCTGAATTCCTTTTGCCTTATCACCTCAGCAGCTTTGTATCTAGTTGCAGAAATTTCAGAGAGTAGGTGGGTGGCTGCTATAGATGCTACAAAGACAAGAGAAAAACACACACGGAGAGAGAAAGGGGGGGGTGAGAGGTGGTGATAAACAGAGTTGGGTGGGGGGTGCCTTGCAACGATAAATCAAGTTCCAGACTAATCTATTTAGCATGCTCTCACCATTATCCTGTCAGTGAAACAGCTAATTAATTAACTGATTCCACAATGAAGAGGTTTTGAATGAGCCCATTTAGATAATTACTACAAGGAGCCGATCGGGCCAGTCATTTACAACTGTCACACAGGTTCCTGCTTTGGCAGCTGCCCTTCACTCTGGCCCTGGTCTTCATTGTCACATACATCCTCCATACTGCATGGCAACGCCATCGATGTGATGTCTGAGCACAGATATATGAAACATAGGTAGATTTTTTCTTAAATAGTGTGAGTTCAAATAAACTAAAGTCGCACCTCACTGAATCGTTTGAAACCCTAAAAGTGAGAATGTTAGCATTAAAAAGGCAACGAATGAATCCCAGTATATTTACACCTTTCTTGTTTCTGTTTTTGCCAGAATTGTTGCTGTTTCAAAAGCTGACAATTGGACATTTTATCAGCATGCAACAAGGGAATGCAGCAAAGTACAAAGTGAGACTGGGGATTACTGATGAGCACATTTAATGAGAAAAAAAATCCAAAAGATACATGATGAGATTTCCCTTTTACAAATGACAGCCAATGACAATTATCAGCATCATTGGCTGCAAAGTTAATAAAAGCCATTTATGTTCTTGTTTTTCATAATGCAGAGGTTGGAACCTTGTCTGGATGCCTTGATTTGAAAATGAAATAATTCCTTCCTTTTATGCTAAAATGATGCTGATAATCTGATTGGTATTTTCAAAAGCTGCCAGCAGCCACTTGCCCTCAGTGAGGCTGTTTATCAAATCTGACTGAGGTGAGAAATTATTCAAAAGACCGTGAACCTCTGTGTCCTGCTTCTCTCTCACAGATATCGGTGTGATGGTTAGCACTGTTGCCACACAGCAAAGATGGTCCTGAGTTTGAATCCAAGCTGGAGCCTTTCTGTGTGCGTTTAGAAAAGTTTTCCCCGTGTCTGTGTGCGTCGTCTCTCCAGATAACCTGGCTTCCTCCCATGTATGGGTTATGTTAACTGAGAATATGTCTTAGCTCACATGGACTGGCAAACTGCCCAGGGAGCACTCGTCCTCTTGCTCTGTGACAACACCTGGCATACGTCTGTATTATCTCTTTTTACACAAACTAATGACATAAAATTCACAAATGATAACATTACTAATGATTTTTAAACATTATTTCTTCTTCCAGAACTGTTAACAGTAAAACAACTAATATTTACATACTTTACCATTTATTACTGATGATGATTAAAGAGCATTAGCATGTATTGCATTCTACTTGTCAACAGTGACATTCTGATGACATTGACACAGAACATTTTACTACATT
This sequence comes from Pundamilia nyererei, assembly GCF_000239375.1. Taxonomy (NCBI): domain Eukaryota; kingdom Metazoa; phylum Chordata; class Actinopteri; order Cichliformes; family Cichlidae; genus Pundamilia; species Pundamilia nyererei. The sequence continues at coordinate 1,426,200 of NW_005187403.1, read as the reverse complement.
CTGTTAATGATGATCAAATGTTTGTGTTAACCTTGTAATAAAGGTTTCATTACTGATATGTGTGTCTGTTCTCATTCCCAGGGTCTCAAATGATGGTTTGTCAAAGCTGGCGCTTTAAAGATAAGGACAAGGTGTCCTTTGCCAACACTGCTGTGATGCACCAGTCATGGCAATACTGACACCAGGCTCACTTGCAGCCTTTCACATATGGGTGCTTATGGAGGATGCCTATGGAGGACTACTAGGAGTTTTTAATGAAACACCATCTTTTCCTAAATCTAAGTACTTTGAGAACCTAAGTCAAACCTAGAAACGCAGAAAACAAAAGTAAAAAATAAGTCAAACAGGACAGAAAACCAGTGGTCTCCCAGAGGACGAGCTTGATATTTATGTCACTGGCACATCACCTGCCTACTTAAATGCTCTGTAAAAGAACTATTATAAACACACTTTTAGCCTTGTAATAGTCATCAAATAGACACACTACATATTTTTTTTTCTTTTTTATAGACTGAAACAAAACACCGGTATAATAATGATACATGGTTTATAAATTAATTATTCAAAAAATTAGTAAACATTATTTACTCAGTTTACAACGTTTTTCATTATGATTTATGAAAAACGCTCATTAGAAAGCGTTGCCCATGCAATCATAAGCAAGTTCAACCAGACCTTTTTTCATTGCCAGAACCAGTCCTGTAGTTTCCTTCAATTCATGTTCCACTCAAAATACTACACAGGAAAATCAGAGACTATAATATGTAGCATGGCAGTCCTGCCTTACAATTATGAAAGTGTCTAGATTATAGTTTTTTCACAGTTGTTTTGGATTTGTTGTTGAATTGCAGTTGAAGTTGTCAAAGCAGCTACTACTTGTGCATGTCAGAAATAGCATTTCTTGATCTTTGGAAATATTTGCTAATTATTTAGGGGCTGACCAGCACAGTTGGTTACAATTTGAACAATTACTGGATCTAAATATATATTTGTGAGCAAAATAAATCATATATCTATCATTTGAGTTAAACTTATGTTATGGTATTTCAGTGTGTTGTGTCACTAGATCCAAAATAGTCCACATCTGCAGAGGATGTGAGTCAGATGCAAGAGTTGAATGTAATACTTTTAGAAAGGTATTGCATTACTCGCCCTGTGTCACAGATTTTGAAGTAATGTATTTCAAACTAAAGCCACAGTACTAGCACTGTGTTGCAAATACATTATATTTTTTACATGCAGTCTTTTATCACTGTGGGCATGGCCTAAACCAGAACTGGTCTACTTTGTCAATTATAAACATTTTTTACTTAGAATTCAGAGCTGCATTATGATAAAATTGTGAGGTTTTGCAGGTATAAATCTTTCTCTTCTATTTTCTTTTTTTTATATAAACAAACTTGCAGTTGAAGTCCTCGATGTACTAAAGCGTCACACCAAAGAAACATGACAAGAGCTGATTTGGTAGACATTGTACAATCAGGTATTTTTTCCAGTGTAAACAGACTAACAGATAACGGCACGTGAAAAAGAGGTTGTATGCTAAAAAAACAACAACAGAAAAAACCCACCATAACTATTCTAATCCGAGAGGGTCAAATCTGAAGTGGTCCACTCTAATAAGGAATTAAAGAAAAAAACAAACCACCATCGTAGGAGGAAGTTAATTAGCCGTGCAAGACGGGACACCGATACTTAAGCTGCTATCTTTTTAAATTAACAATTACTTGATCAATTCTGTTTGATTAAAGGAACATGATTGTCATTGTCATTGCTTCTTTCTTCTTCTTTTTTTTTTGCTAGTGTACAGCATCTCATTACTACTGCAGATTGCATTTGAAGGCTTTTCAGCACATCTTCAAACAGAGTTGGTGGAGTTGTGGATAGCTTTGTATATAGGTCTTATTCCAGTCCACTCCTTATAAAAGACATGTCTTATTCATTAAAACTGAGATTTCAGTGTTAAGAATTACTTTTTATATCTGAGACAAATTGGCTGGTGAAAAGACGATGAAAGAAAAGGTATTGAAGTTAAGCTTACACAGTCTTTAATTGTTCCAAACTCTTAACCACATTCAGCATGCATTTAAATTTTAATGGTTTGCTCGAGCTTGTTGTGGTCATGTAGGTTGATGAGGGGAAAAACTGTTCTACACCCCTGGGTCACTCCGGTCACATCACCCAACTGTCCACATATTCACAGTCCAGTCCTCTTCATAGTGTGGGAAAGCGTGAGTTAAATCCAGACCACTGCTCTGAGTACAATGGCCCAAAGGTGGTTATCTCATTGCCTGAGTCACTGATCAGGGTTTTGTCTTGTCACCTTTTTTCACTCAAGCAGCATCAGACAGCTCAATCCACTCCATCAGATCAGAGCTGCTCTCTCCATATCTCTCCTTTCCCTCCTTTTCTTTCTCTTTCTCTCAATAATGGTCAATCCCACATCAATACGCAAGGCTTCTTTCACTGTGTCCATTCCCCAAGGTGGCCTCATTACCCTAGGGTGTTTTGTTTGTTTGTTCCTTGGTTAAAGAAGCTGAATTGAGCAGCCGGCAGGGGTGGATTGGAGAGAGAGAAGGGCTAAAAAAAAAGGGGGAGGGGGGATAAAGATGTGGTTTTACAAGGGAACAAGGGGCAGAGGACACAAGAGCTCCTGTGGCTCTGGAGAGGACAGATCAGCAATCACAGGGCAGGAGGCCATGGGAGAATGCTTGCATCAGTGATGATGATAATAAGAATGATCACAGGCAATATGATGCTGCCACTGATGATGATATATGTTGTGCTCTGTAACGCCATATGTACACGTTAAAGTGAACACACTGAATGTTGTTTTAGTGACTCCCAGGAATGCTGTCAGCTTGTTCATATGTGCAGGTAAATTGCGTGACCAGGCATGAGTGTTTACTTCAAGCATGCTGTCACAGACAATCTTTGAAGTGCTTTCCTAAATACTAGTCATAGGAGAGAGCATTTACTCACTACAAATACAGCCTGCTATTATTGCTCTAGTTTTACTGTTATTCAGATAATAACTCATTGATTAATTAAGTGAAGTGAAAAATACACTTCGGTTTAGAGAAAGGTATAGTACGCCAATCCTGATCATAGACTGTATGGAAAATATGGACGCATCTACCCTTGTTTTTGTGTTTTGGATTATTTATTTATTTGTTCAAAAAGACGTTGGCATACTTCGACAAATGGAGAGTTTTGGAAATGTATGAGCTGTTGCTAGCACTTTTCAGAAGATGCATTTTTTTATTCACTCAGTGTTCTGAGTACTATTTGCCAGGCATATCTGTCCTTTGTTGATCATCCCAGACACTGAGACAATGTTCCACATTTTAATAAGCTTATGTTTAACAAATATGTTGCTCAAAAGGAGATGTGCATCCTTACTAAAACCCAAAGAGAGCAACAACTGAAATAACAATTAATTATTTAAGTACTTTTTGTAATAGAAAAAAAGGGAATAGGAGTGTAAAATGACAACTTCATAATCTCATAAAATCAATATATTTATGATTTTTGTATTTACTTATCATGTTAGTTGAGAAAAACACAAAATAAAGTACTTGTATTTGTTCTTTATAGAACTGATAACAAAACTGTAATCGTTTTTTTTTTGTTGTTGTTGTTTTTTTAGGGTTTTTGTGTTTTGTTTTGTTTTTTAAAACTAAGATATATAAAATTTTCAGATTACCTCTCAGCATTAGTAACACAACCGGTATTACCTCACATAATCACGCTCTTTGCTCTAACGCATTACGTATGGTGGGATTCTGACCAAACAGAAACTCCATGTCAACACACTTTACAAGGACGTGTTGCATAGAAATAAAGTTCCTGTGTACAGTTTTCATGAAGATACAATTTAACTATGGAGGCCAAACACATTTTTTCATACAACGCTGTAGTCGGGTTTTTTAGCATTTAACATGGGAGCCATTCCTGGAGCCAACCTCTAATGGCCATTAGAGGAACATCAGTTTTTGACATTTCCAGATTCATTTTCATGCATGATTTTGATGCCTCGTAATGCCTCACTTCCACAAGAAGTAAGCAACATTTGTCAAGCAAATATTTCCTGTTACATAACCCAAACGTTTAAATGTGGAAATTGATTTTATCATTGGAAAGTCTTATAAAAAAATTAAAAGAGGTGTCAAATAGTATTAGGGTTAAAAATTAAAAAATGAAATAAAACTAAAAATAATACATCACAGTTGAAATCCAGGATAACAAAGATAACCAAAAAGCAAAGCAAGTGGTTATAGCTATTATTTCAAAAGGGATAATAAGACAGGGTACTTAATTCACCTCTTTATACGTTACACAGTGAACTGTTTCAAAACTTTAAACTGACCATCCAAGTTGTTAACATGTATCTTATATTTCTGCTGATTTCCTTTCATATTTGTGAATCTGAATAGAAAATGACATATTCACACCAACCCACACACGCACACACTTTACACTTAGCGAAGGACATGAAGGCCGATTAATTACTAGGAGTAGGTCATTTTAAATCTGGTGGAAGGACAGCCTGTTGTTCCTGCAGAATGGGTTGTAATTAAAGGAAGCCGAGCTGCAGCAGGCAGAAAAGGCCACACATCAGCCCCTCATGGGCCTAAGATGCCACTGATGGGAATTTATGGTTCCCCCTCGCATGTGTACGTGCCCACTGCACCGCTTCAAGCCTTCTAAATCACCTTGCAGCCTGGAAATAACTGTTAAGATGCAACAAAAGTGAGCACCCTTTATAAAAAATACTGGAAAGTTTCCTATGTATAACAAAAAAAACATTAGCTGTACATTATGCAAATATAATATGTATTCACTAAGAAGAGGTCACTAGGAGATAACGTGAAATATAGTCAATAGGTAGCAGTCAATAGAGGCAGACATCGTGCGTCACGTCCACAAGAAGTACAATTTAGTATAGACAAATTTGAGAATGCTCTCTTCCCAAACAAATAGTGAATTGATTTTATGACTCCTCTCCAGCGGGGGAAGGGGATTTATTTGAACAAGCCTAAAGTGTCTACAGTACTTGACTAGGCAATGAAAACGGGACACTACATATTAAACTATTTTTCTCTCCCTTTCCATAAAAATAATATTTTTTTCTCATTTTCTACTTTTCTGCAACATTCGTCGTCATTACATCCTGCCTCAAATACACATCTTCTTTTTTCTTTTGCTCCCTCCCTTTTTTGTCCCCTTCCCCTGAACCGCGCACACATCTGCCCGCTTTTACCTCTCTGGGAAATTTTTTAACACCTCGATTCCTCTCTTCTGCCGCTCAGTTCTTTCCCTATCACTCCATAAAACACTCCTTCTACCCGCTGCTTTCTGACGTCTCTCCTTCCACCTCCATCCATCTCCTCCTCAGTCCCTCCCTCCCCTTTCCCTCTCTATCCCCTCCCGACTACCCTACCACCACCACCACCACCTCTCTCGCTCTCACAGCCGTTCACTCCATTTTTCTGCACATGAGATTTGCCTAACAATAAGTGGCTCTGCCCAAGGTCAGATAAGAGAAGCACAGCCCAGGAAGCAACAGCCACTGTTTCTTTCATCCCTTTTTTTTCTCTCCTCTCTCTCCTCACAGCTTTCGAATTATCTCTGCAGCACATAATAATAATTACTGAGGACGGCAACATAGAGATAAGAATGCAGGAGCTGAAATGGCGAGAGAGAAAGAGAGGGGGGGGGAGGGAGGGAGAGAGAGAGAGAACGAGAGAAGGGGGACAGGTTAGAAAAACTATAGCAGCAAGAAGAAGCATAGTAAAGGTATATTAGAGAGGCTGTGAGGCATGAGAGAATGAGGATGGAAGGTAGAAGTCAGATGACAATGTAGAGACAGGCACGAGGAGAAGCAATAAAGGAAAAGTCCAGGGAAAAAAAGAAAAGGAAAAAAAACATGTTGGTGTTATTCCATATTTTTTTCACAGTCCAAAAAAATCCCACGACTAGACTAAAATCAACAATGTATTAGTCCTTTTAAAATAACTTCCCAGTGCTGGCCTTAAGCTATAAGGCAATTGGTTCCTACCGAAGACATAAAATGAAAAACAGCTCGCTGATATATGATTTAATTTCCGAAAGTAAATTTCCAAAGCTAGGGACTGTAATTTTTAACATATACTGAAAAGCAAGGATGAATTATAGAATTTGTTGGGGAACATTTTCCACTACCAATTAATGCGTAGTTTGTGCTCTGTTGTGAGTATTTACCGGTTCAATGTGACTGGGATTTATGTCCATATTGACTGATTCTGCAACTTATTTAGCTCCGGTGCAAATGTTACATGCCAGCAGTTATAATAATGCAACAACATGCTACTAAATGCGGCAGAGTGGCTGACTGATCAGAGTGATAACAACTGGTAACAACTGAGCTCTATGACACAGAGGAATGGGACACCGTATATCAACATAATCACGACGTCATTGTTGGTATGGGTCATTTTGGAGATTTGTTGCCACCTCAAACGTCTTGTGCATGTTGGCGGTATTTCCCCACTTTGTTGTGAGCAGTGTTTGTTTCGTTACTCTATAAAAGTAATGTATTACAGATATTACACAGAACACTTTTCTTTAAAATAATCCAGAATGAATGACCTGAAATGAATTGTCTCATAATTACCATTTATCAATATAAACCTATAGACTACAGTCCCACACATCAAATCCCTATTCTAATGAGAACACCTTATGATCTTTCTCTTAGTATTTAGATATGAACACAAGTATCACATAGATATCACCAGTGATTCTACTGTACAAACATGAAGAGGTAGAAACAGACACTGCAGTCTGACTGCTCATTAGGTTGTTACCTGTTAAAGTTCAAGGTCTGGCTGGTGGGCTAGGGTCGCATTCACTCAGCTAACATCCCTCTGGGTTCTTGGCTAGTTTAGCATGAGCATGGTGTCTGTACATTTTCTTGCAACGACTACAGTTTTTGGAATAATCCCACTGTTCTGTTCTGCATGCAATTAACACTTTACCATCGCACAATTGTTCTGTTGTGGAATATAAATGAATGCCTATATCCACACTGCACTGCTACTTTCCTCCTCCTGCACACAAACTGAAATCAGCTGATTGTAGCACATGTGCAAGTGGAACCGATAAGAGGAATCAGTAGGCAAGCAGACTAACCATTCCAATGAACTGAACTCCTGGGACCGTTTTCAGTTCTCATCCCTAGCCTATCTGGAAGCTTGCCGTGTAGTTTCTGTGAGTGAAATTGTATTGGTCAACAAAACTGCTAGCATATACCGATAACTCAGCACTCCACCCACTCCACTCCTGTCCAAATATTGTCACTTCATCTTCAGAGATTACACAAATCCGAGTGGGTGACAGTGAAGTGGCTACATCCATCCTTTATATACAGCCTATGGTTGACATTTAAGTGATAAATAATTCTAGCAGCTATATTGCCCTTAAGATTTGTCCATCAGCAGTAAAGGCGTAAATAGTGTTGCTTTATTTTGAAGCCACAATAACTGAAACAGAAGGTTTGGTTAGAGAGATAGTTGGGTCAACAAAATGATGGGTTTTGATATAACAGGCTGACAATGTCTAATAATTATATTCACCATTTTTCACCATCTTAACTAGGCAAATGTTTTTTTTTTCTTTCTGATTCAAGTTCTTTGACTGTTATTCTTCTGGAACTGTGATTTTTAGATGCATTGGAAGGCACTGAGAATGGATGTTGTTCTACAATATGGGAGGAAGCTGAGAACGCACTTATATGTGTAGCACATGTTTTTTGGCATTTAATTTAGAGGATTTGTTTATAAGGTAATACACAGAAAACATGACTTAGTAACACGAATAAACTAAGTATTTAAGTAATCATTTTTTTAGACTCTTTCATACCCAGACAAATTTCTTCATTAATTTCTGGCAAACTTCTGCCCGTGTGTCATCTAATCCAAGCGATAAGTAAATCCAAGCAGACACAAAACAAAGGAAATTGCTTTCTCTCTTTTTAATGCTAACATGTGGTTCCATAGCATTTCTGCACCTGTGACAACACAGCCCTCACTCTCTCATCAGACCTGTGCTCTGCAGGGGTCAAATTGCCATTTTGCCTCACGATGAAGTGTCTCCTAAATTGATTATATTTTCTCAATCACTCTGAAAAAGAAAAAGAAAAGAGGGCAATTTCTCTTCATGAGTTGTTACACCTGCACACACACTCATCTGCCTGGCTGACTGCTGGGTACTGGCAAAAGCTATAAACATGTAGAACTTGCAGGGTGTCAGTCAGAACACACATATTAAGAGTCTCAGAAATTCTGATTATCTTGGCTCACAGGAATGATTTCAACAAAAAGTCAAGCAAACACAAGCACCTACACAAGCACACATACACAAATTTGTTCCTCGAGCCATCCTGCCCTGCCTAACCCCTGACCTCCATATCGCAGGGAGCAGGGTAAGCTTCAAAGTCCCTGAGCTGCTGCTCCCATACCCCTCCACACACACGCACACACAAACGCTAACCGCCACTGCTCGCCACCTCCACCCACCCATGTCTCACCCCTCAGTACTCCGCCCCCAACCCCCAGAGGACCTGCTATCAGCTGGGCTGAGCCCTTCTGCACCAGCCTGATATCCACGTAGGACTGGAGGGAGGGGCACCAGCAGGGGTGAAGTACAGAGAGCTGTGATTTACAGTGAGAGACAGAGAGTGAATAAGAAGCAGTCTTTCTGTATTTCTATTTGTTATCGTGGCTCTGTCTTTGTGTGCACCTTCCATATGTGTGCGTGTATGTCCTTCTTTCTCTGTGTGTAGCGATGATTATCACTAATGTGTTATTACTTGAAATGATGGCAGATTAGCCCCCACCTCCACTGGCCAAACCATCCCAGTTCCACCCCCTCTCACCATCCATCCACTGCCCCAGTGTCACCTCTCAGAGTGCCGGCTATAGTAATGCCATTTTGACCACTTCTTATCTCCCAGCTCAGGCCCTGTCACCTGGGTGACCCATGAACTAACCATCAAGACAGAAAGAGAAGAAAGAGGAGTAGGAGGGGTTTAGCAAGTTTGAATGGATGACTTAAGAACATGAGGACAGAAAGGCAGGGTTTAGTGAGGGCGGCTTCTCTACTTCTAAAATAGCAGTGTTAGCAAAAAATGTTTTTGTTTGAGAAAAAGATCTAGCACAGTTAATATTTCTTCACTTTCGAAAAGAGAGCCAAAGAGAGATTTGTGGAAACATTCAAGCCTTTAAATGAAGGTCTCCCATGTCAAAGTTCACTGTCTTGGATTGTGCCAGAGCACTGTACCATAAGATTATAGATATATAAAAGATGGATGCAACCACAATGGCCCTCTTCCTATTGAAAAAACAAAAGTTGTATCCAAGATGGCCAACTTCTAAATGGCCACCATGGTCACCACCCATCTTGAGGAGTTTGCCCCCTCACATATACTAATGTGCCACAAACAGAACTTTAATATCACCAACCATTCCCATTTTATTACAGTTTATCCATATAAATGGCCCACCCTGTACTTCTCATACCTGTGGTGTTTCTGTGAAAACCTTTAAGGTTTTCACAGAAACTGCACAAGACTGAGGCAGTCAGCAGGCTGTACAGCAGGTTGCAAGACTCACTTCAGAAATTACAATGCTTTGAAATGCTTTTTATCATGACCATCTACTTTAACCTTTGGTGTCAAAATGTGAGACTTTGCAGGCTTTCCCTTTATAGAGCCACATGAAAAGTACAATTAATGCAGTCTTGACGGTAGAGTTTACGTTGTTCCCTTACTGGTCTCCCTGTGTGTCCTTAAGTGTTATTCATTCTGTAAAGCTGTTTTTTCTTTGTGTCCTTATTTTAGTTATTGCTTCTCACTTTTCATTTTATTTTGACTGTCTTTTATCTCCTATGTATTTCATTTAATTTTGCTTTCCTTTTTATCGTTGTCTTGATTAGTTTCAGCCAGCCCTTGTTCCCTAGCTGTGTCCACTTTCCCTAATTCTCTTGGGTGTATTTATAATTTTTTTTTTTTTTTAGATCTTTCTGTTAGCTTCGCCTCATGTGTTCACTGAAGAAGTTTAGGTTTTTGGTGTTTATTTTTTTCTCTGTGAACATTGGCTTCAGTATCATGGACTGCTGAAAATAATACATCCTAATTAATGCATAGTTTTCAGTTTAACCTGATTCCGAGTTCCCTGAGTAATTTCTGGGGACAGCTCTGGGAATTCCTGAGGAATAACAATTGATTGGCACGAGTCTGGGCTATGACTGTTTTGTGACAGTTGGTCAGAAACATGCTCATGAGGTCATTTTGTGGTGGTGTTTGTTCTGTTCCTCCTTGCACAAAGAAGTAGATACTAATTCTTCAGCTGGGTTGATGCTCTTCTAAAGCCCTACCTAATTCTCCCTTGCAACAGCCTTTCTCCTGGTATCTTTACCACACTCTTGAAGACACAGCAAATATTCTTGCAACAGAAAATATGGATGTTCCACCCTGGATGATCCAGTGTTTTTCTGGCATCCAATCATCTGGAATATTACCAGTTTTTCTTTTATAGTGTGGCTGCCAAAACTGAAAGAAAACTGGAGACTGTCACAATGAGGTTTAAATGTGACCGTATCTGTGTTTGATATGATATCCCTCTAAGTACCACTAAAGTCCCAAAAATTAGAACTAATTATGCTATTGCTGAACAGGTTGATTATGCATCCAAGATATTTATCTTGGAATGGGTTAGAAAAGATTAAATAGAAATAGGCAACAACAGCAACATGGTGGGAGATTTCAGGCAATGTGGACTTATAGAAATATCATAGCCAATTCTTCCAGAAAATACTGAGAAAGATACAATGCTCCTGGGGTCTGCTATGAATTTGACAGTGACTGTACATATGTACATCTGATTTGCATACTTGTCTGTGCAAAATCCAACACCCTCCTGTCTGATTTGGAGGCAGACTTTATCTCTATGTTTTTTCTCTCCAAATCTGCCAATGACTGACTGTTAACCCTTCAGAAATTTATCATTTGGCTGCATTGATTAAAAGATGAGTGAACTTATTATGCATTAAAGCATCATGTCAAAGCCCTGGCACGGCAAGATAGCGGCCTTATCTCGTCTCTACCTGATAAGAGACAACATGGGAGAGAGACAGGGCAGCGGCAGCAGCAGCAGGGTGGAGGGGGAGGCAATGAGCGGGTGGAGAGGTAGGCGAAAGAAGCAGAGCTGGAGGAGAGATACAAGACAGGAGGCTGGGGTAAAGGGTGGTGGGAGGTGGAGATGCAATTTAATGGAGAAACACAAAACTGAGGATATAGAACATTTAGAGCAGATGGAAGAGAATGAAAAAATTGAGAGGGATAGCAGAAAAATCTAATGTTTCCTCTGTCATAATATTAACCTCTTAACTTTGATTCTTATATTGCTTTTTCTGTCTGTATTTGAATTTTTTCTCTGTTTTAATTTTTACTGTCCAGTGGCAGACTGGTAACTTGTCCCGAGTGTAACACACATTTTGCCCTAAGACAGCCACAACCTCAGCTGGCTAATCATAAGAGATGGATGGATGGATGGATGGATGGATGGATGGATGGATGGATGGATGGATGGATGGATGGATGGATGGTCTAGTGGCTTATCTTTCTTTTTCCCTCTCTCATTCTCTCTCCCTCTCGCTCTCTCTCTCTTCAGAAGGTGTCTGTAGGGAGTCATGAGGGAGACAATGCAAACACAGGCCCTCTGAATAGAGAATGGGAAGAAGACAGCTGTTGGAGATGACAGCGATGGCTGTTAAAACGCAATCTGTCTCTCTTCCCACCGGCCTGTTGCAGACACACACACACACGCACGCATTTATCTGCATAGACTGTGGCTCATGTCTTTTCACAGAGGCCAGGATGTCACGGTGACACTCCCAACTGTCAAACATGAGTGTGAGAGCACACACTTCACAGCATGTGTCATGACGCACACATATGTAAATGCGCAGTATGCGAACAATGAGCACACGATGAAACGTGTCTCTATGACACACCGGTGTATAGAAAAGGTATAACAATGGATTAACATGGCACAAGCATGAGAGGGTAAGTGAAGGCTATGTGAATTTCGTACCATATTGATCACTGGTGAAGGAAATATTAAACAATTACTTAAATACAGATGCCAGTAACAGCCTATAGCTGCATTTTTCCATATTATTTGGTGAAAACATTTAATGTATATTTTTAAGGGACAAAAGCACTGTCATGACTACATTATAAATAGCATTTTATTTGTGAAGTTGGTCAAAACCAATTGTTTTTATACTTTGTGGTACTTTAATGTGTCACAAAGTGTTGTTTCATGTTATAATGAAGCAGACCATTTCTTGAGCTAATACATAAACAATTAAATAAATAATTACTTTAAAAAGTAAATAAAAAGTGTCAAAAAAAACTACAGTTATTCAAATGTCTCGATGCATGCTCAATCATCCAGGTAAGGAAATCCAGGAAAGTCTGTTCATCTGGTTGTAGCGTTTTACGTGGGAGAAACATTTTGTCACTCATCCAAGTGACTTCTTCAGTCTCAGCTGACTGCAGGTTTCCCCAACCTTATAAACAGTACATTGCATAATGACTGAAACCAGCCTAGTGAAGGAGCAATGGGCTGGGAGGTCAGTTCCTTAGTCTTAATTATGCAAATTCTCATGACCGTTGACCAACAACGACTCTTTTTACAGTTACAACTTTCTCAGTGAGAATATAAAAGTAGAGTGTATATGAATATGAAACCATAATTCACAAAAAAGCCAGTCAACTTTTTTTAAATTAGAGTTTACACATTGCAACTTAAAATGAAATGAAAGCTTTTCACTCTACAATTATGTAATTTATAGGATTCATTTAATGAGATTTCCTTGAGAGATTATGTGACAGTATGTCCACCTAAAGCTTATATCAGGAATCGTCTCAGCTCTGCATTTGCTTTGCTTTCCCTTTAAACACTTTTAGAGGCTCACTGAGATATTCTGACACTTTTTTAAACACAAAACAGTTTGTTTGTGTTCACCATTATTTAATATAACAGAATAACAGTCACTAAATCCTGAAAAACACCTGATAGCCAGCAGCTATCATAATGTTTTCATCCATTTTTGTATTACAGCCTTCTAAATTATCATAAAAGGTGTGTAAAGGTGCATTGTTGTAGCATAGCATGTAATGCATTTTAAAACAGTGACTTGATATGTGCAGACTTCAACAAATTTACACAAGGGCAAAACTTTGAAGCTAAGACCAAAATAGTGTGCAAGTTTTGCTTATTTGTGCACAGAAGGAATGGCATTTAACTGGAAATATTCCTAACTACAGAGAGAGCAGGTTAAACATAAAACAGTGAGAGTGGGAGAGACTGGTTTAAAGGCTGCAATCAGCACAAACAGCTAACTGATGGGATTCTGGGGTGGACAGAGCAATGTAAACGGGCAATTTGCTCTGTATCTGGCATCCTCATCCCCCCATGGAGGAGTAAAGAGGTGTGAGGGAGGGGGTGCAAGGAAGAGGAAAAGCAAGAAATCGCAAGTAGCGACAATCCTCTGTCGTTTTTGTTGGTGTGTGTGTGTGTGTGTGTGTGTGTGTGTGTGTGTGTGTGTGTGTGTGTGTGTGTGTGTGTGTGAGAGCAGTATCTCAGACTGCATACTCCACTGACAGCAGGAGATAAACATAGGCCTGTGCTACTGACCACATGATTTATCAACATGAATTTCACCCCCATCCACTATCTCCCTCCTTCACTTTCTCACTCACTATGCAGACTCAGGTGGAGCTCGCATGAAAACGCACCAGTCCACTCATTAACTGTCAAAATGCACTAATGAGAAATAAAGAGACTGTCTGAATTTTCTGGATTGAGGAGAATGAGCAGCACACCAGCACACACAAAAGAAGAGAATGAAAGAGAGACAAAGAAAAGGAAGGGCAAGGCAGACAAAGAAGAAAATGTCAGAACAAACTTATTTTAGAAAGATGACCAAAAAAAGAAAAACAGAAGACAGCATTAATCCGAAAGTATTAAAGATGAGAAGTGTCACAGACGTTGTTAAATATAAAGAGAAGGCCTTGCATTAAAGCTGTTTTCTTGCAGTCAAAGAAATATTCAGAGCTAGTGAGAAAATCTTGATGGGCACTCACTATTATGTACATGAATCTATGCACGTGCACATAGACGCACACACACCTTGCAATTAGACTGTTCCCTCTGCTCGGTTTGTGCGAGGGGGCTCTGGTGTTGAAAAGGGTGTTAATACCTTGTCTTCCTGCATCCTCACTCCTTCCTCTCCTTCCTTTATTTCGTTCCTGTTACCCCCCTCAGCTTCTCCCCCACTTGGAGCACGATTGGGGCAAAAGGTGCCAGACACTCTGAGCCAGACCAGGGACTAACTCTGCTGGAGAGGGAGAGGGAGAAAGAAATAATGATGTAAAGAGGCTTGGAATTGTGCGCGTGTGTGCGCGTGTGTGTGTGAGCCTGCGTGTGTGTACAAGCAGTTTTCCATGTGTCTGGTTCGAACAAGTGTTAGCCTGTTTACTTACTGTTTGGACTGTGTTGATTGTCCCCCTCTAACCTTGCTTTGCTTGATGAGAATGACTTTACAGAAGTGCTAACTAGAACCCAAATGCTAGCCTACAGATAGCATGTCTCCCTCCACAATCTACTTTCTATCTGATAAACCATTCAAAGGAAAGCTGAGCAGTGATGGCAGTGAAGAACGTTACACTGATTTGGACCATTAGAAAATCCCACCTGTGTTTCCTTTACAGGCATAATTTTTCTCTGGGCTAAGCTTTAAGATGACCTGTTCTACTCCTCAGTTTGACTTTTATTTTTCTAGGATTCTACTAGAACAGCTTTGTATGACTCAGAGTTCAACATAATCCTTATTTATTATTTATCTTATACTAGGCTTCAATGCAAACCCACATTGCAACCTATGTCTGAAAAAAGCCATTTAAGCTCTTTTCCCTTCAAGGCCACCCTTGTTTTAAATCAACATCCTGTTTAAACAGCAGTTAGGAAGGGGTTTTGTGCTCACAGTCCGAGCTGTGCTCGAGATGACCATATTAGTGAAATCCTCTCTGTTTGTCAAGACTACTAAAACTTGTCTGAAAAGGAGCATTTAGAGCAGCCTGAAGCCTGAGAGTTTGGCTCACCAAGATCACTTCTACATACGCTGATCTCTTTATTTGAAACTTAAGCAGTGTTTAATATGAGCATCCACCACTGTAACAGGATATGTGACAGAAAATTAGCACAACAGGTTCAATTAAAGCCTTGAAAGGGACTCCAAAAACTGATGTCCCTAGGTGTGGTTGCACTTGTGCATATTAAATTAACAGTATATCCTTTTCATGGTTCGTACACTGTCA
>NW_005187403.1:1409076-1410338 GCF_000239375.1 Pundamilia nyererei | reverse complement strand
TTGTGTTTTGTACAGTTTTATGTCCATATTTATGTGGATTTCATGCTTTAGCTAATGAATTTACGCCTTAACTGACCAATAACATCCCTTTTTGGCTTTATTATTTACAATCCAAACACACTGATGCTGAAGTTGTCAGAACTAGCCACAACTAGCCAGGACCAGCTGTGAATTATCCAATCAGTGTGGAGCCAATATGTATCACATTAGTCATAAACTTTTTCACAAGTATATATATTTTTTAATCTAAATAAAATGCAGAGGTAACACTATATAACCGGGTAAATAAACAGTAAATTAGAAGGTAATTAAAATTCATTAATTTTATTAGTTAATTTACTTTTCACAAACAATGAAATAATAATCCATAAAACCATAAAAATTGTCAAATAATTGGTTTGTGAAACAAACTATCAGAGTAACTCTCTGAATAATTATTTAAAATATACTTGCTGTAAAAGAAAAAAGCATGGTGACATATAACTGATGATGCATTAATGGCACAAATCGAAAGACTGGGATCTGGGGCCTGCAGTTTGTGTCCTTTTTCATTCACTGTTTAGTTTTTGACATGTGAGGAATTCAGTTGCCCTCATGTGCCACAACATGTATTTCCTTATCGCAAGCCGTGGGTTTTTTTTTTTTCCTTTTCTCACGCTCTCTCTCTCTCTTTTTCCGCTTCACTCAGAATGCGAGCCTTGTGCTTTGCGCTGGGAAGAGAGGGGAGGGGCGGTACTTACACTCGCAGTAGCACAGGAACAGAGCGGGAGGAAGAGAGAGAGAAAGAGAGCCAGGGACAACAACGTCACATTAGAAAGGTATAGTAATCATCCACATCCAATAAAGGATTCAGAAAGTTTATTCATGCAGGCCTATATGACAGAGAATGTGCATCTTCTTTTTGTTTTCATATTTTAATTTATATTTAATTGTGTTGTGGTTTGCAGTGTTTTGTGTTGTTTCAGTTTAAATTTGTTTAAAAGGAAAAAGCTGAAAATTTAAATACTTAAAAGTTGAACTGTGACTAGTTGGTTTTTGTATTATATGATTTAGGCATGGATATGATTTATGTATTACATTTTATGTGGAGTGAATAAATAAAAGTATATTTACAGTGGCCCCTAGAGACAAAGTACGTATAAACTTCAAAACACGTATGAACTCTGAAGTACGTACAAATCCTAAAGCATGTACAAACTCCAAAACACGTAAAAACTCCAAAACAGGTACAAAACACAACAGAAGTGCTCCAGGATGCTAGG
>NW_005187403.1:1403411-1408398 GCF_000239375.1 Pundamilia nyererei | reverse complement strand
TATCGAAAAAATATCGAACCGTGACACCAAAGTATCGAACCGAACCGAACCGTGAATTTTGTGTATCGTTGCACCCCTAATATGTATATATATATATAACAATTAATAAGGAAGTCAATGTAAAAGTGACTCACTAAAACAGTCTACAGATGTTTAGAGCTAAACATTTTGAGACCTTTTTCTTTTTTACACGATTTCTTTTCCAAATAAAATAGGCTAACCTGTACTGGTTTAAATCCTGTCCGATATCTTGCCTGTTTTTCCCTGCATTATTTCACTTCTGTATAGCAGCGTGATTATCTCAATAGGTGCAGTGTTATTATCACGGACAGGTGAATCGAGGTGTAATAAAACAAAATGATCCTTCAACAACCAGCTAGTTGGCGGACAGTGTGAAAGAAAGAGCTTCATGAAGAATTCTACACTGGTTGTCTTCAAAGTATTCAGTGAGCTGACAGAGCAGGATGAAGAATGTGCAGCAATTTCATGTTAATTTATTTGTTGTCTCATACTCATTCTGTGCCTGTGGCAAGCATCAGGCAGATCCAACAATGCAACTGTCCTCCTGTCATCCACTCACTTTTCTTATTTCATGCTCAGCTGGGAAGCCATGTTGTCTCTGTGACTGTGGTATCTGGCATTCAATCAAAACATCTGTGGGGCTGAAGCTGTTCTTCTTCAAATTACTTATTTGCATGTTTTCTTGATTATTTTCCTGACATGTGAAAAGTGCTGTGGAGATTCCTGCAAAGAAGCAGAAATCCTTCGGTCCTTTCACACCTTTATTCTTCTCATTTCTGGTCTTTTTTTTCTAGCTTGGGCCCTTTTTCAGCCTCTACTATTTCTTTATCAGATTCCCTTCCTCCATAATTACCACTTATTAATTTTAAATGAGAGCCCTAACACGTTGCATGGTTTTAATACAGCCTGTTAATATGAGAGGTAATTTATGGGCTGTGGGTGGGATGGAGGGATGACGGAATGACTGTCGTCCATCACAGAAATCATTATAGACTAGAAGCTCTCACTCTCACTTTATCTTAGAAAAAAGCTCTTGCTGACTCCTTAGCAGGAACTGATGATACGCAGGTGAGTGTCAGGTAACCCTCAAACAGACCACATATGAAAAAAGACACTCATTTAAATGTCTTTCTAAATTATCAGTGTGTTCAACTGTGAGAAGAAACCCAGAGCAAACATATTTCCCCATCTCTGCTCACACTCTTTCTCTTCTTCCATTCCACAATTTCCTTTCTTCTCCTCTCCACTCCTGTCTTTGTGTTGCATGCCCCATTTCAGAGGCTTTTCAGGGGCTGAAGTGGCGCTTGGCTATGCTGAAGTGTCTGCACTGCTGTGCCTGAGCCTGCAATTCACCGACTATATATATATATGTGTGTGTGTGTGTGTGTGTGTGTGTGTGTGTGTGTGTGTGTGTGTGTGTGTGTGTGCCCGAGCCTGCAATTCACCAATTTCACCGCTAATTAGCCCACAAAGGCTACCGGCAGGGAGGAGCAGAGGAGAAGGAGGGAGAAGAAGGTGGAAAGGGGTGGCATACACGGGAGGTCCAGGCCTGGTGGGGGTGGTGATGCTGGCACAGCTGAGACACATGGCACGGGACCAGACAGACATCTTTGTGTGTGTGTGTGTGAGGGAGAGAGAGAGAGAGAGAAATGGTGGAGAGCATATGTGTTTCTGTGAATTTGTAGCAGTGTGTCAGCACATGTATCCCATGGCCACTCTCTCCTGCTCTGGTGATGGCTGGGTTGGTTGCAGCTGTAGTTCAGCAAGTCTTAACTCCTGAGGCTAGTCCCAGCATGCCCAGTAGTCCCACTATGCCCGTTGGCACAGGCTACTGGTTCTCTGCCATCACTCTCTCTCTATCTCAGAGAAAGGAAGCGAGCAAGAGAGAGAGCGAGAGAGAGAGCGAGAGAGGTTCGCGTCCTTCTTGCCAATTGTTTTACTACACAGCAGACAGGGGCCTTCCAGGGAGGCAGGCTGCCTGCCATCAGAACTGTGGAGACTGTCCAGTGTTTTTATTTTTGTTGTTTATTTGTTTGTTTCTTTCATTGTGTTCTATGTGCTCTGTGTATTTTCACATGTACACACATTTACATGTCTATGCAACCTAAGATTTGCACAGTATGTGTACAGGCTGTTTATATTTGCATACAGTATACAGTTCTAAACGCACACAAACAGACACACAATATGTGTGTGTATCTTCTTGTGCATGTGTGAATGTTCATACTGATATGTACGCAAACATATGCCTGTGTTTGTGTACATATGGATATGCACACAAACATATACTCGGTCCCTAAATAATTGAACAGTGACTTTGTTTTTATCATTTTACCTCTGCATGGCATCACTTTAAATTTGAAATAATCCAATCAAGGTATGACTGAAGTGTAGGGTATCACCCTTAATTCAAGGAGGTTTATAATTATAAATAGAGGGATTATGTTTAATACTTGGATGAGTGAGTGGTGGAGCAGGGACTGGAGCTACGGTTCATGTTGTTGCCCATTTCCTGTCCAAAGACATGCATGTTAAGTTAATTGGTGATTCCGAATTGGCTGTAGGCATGGATTTAAGTGTGAATGGTTGTCTGTCTCTCTGCCATGTAATGGGTTGGTGCCCACTGTCCCGCTCCAGCATCTTGCAGCCGTAGTTGGTTGCATGAATGGTTGGACGGATGGCCAACGCTGAGGCCAGGTGAGTGACTTTGACTTAAGAAGCTCTTAGATTGCTAAAGCTTCATATTTTATACCACCTGCACTGTGATATAGTGCCTTGTTGGTTTTGGCCATTTGACAAAATCGGAGAAGAAAGTAAAGCCCTATGTAGAACAATCAATGTTGACATAGGAAGTAGTATTGTCAGGACCCAGGCTCCCCAGTGGACTGTCTCTTTTTCTCTGCTTGGTTTCCAGATCATCTGTGGCTGGGGCTCTTGAGTCTGTGCCAATCAGGGGGCTCCTACTTGAGGCATGGGATGACTGCCAGTCATCACTAAAAGGTTGATCTACACTGGAAGTGAAACCCTGGCTTCTGAAACTCAGTCTTCTTCTCGAGTATTTCCTGTGGCATCACCTTAGTGTCTTTTGTCCTCCCTGTCCTCCCTGGACTCCGGACACATTTTTAGCGTGTTCCCTTCATGTCAAATTAATTATGGTGGTATAAAGAGAAAAAAATATGAAAAGTCACTGATGGATAATTATGAAGAGGGGCATGTAGGTCATGTAGAATTTATCAATAATGGCAGGTACTGCAATAAAAACATGAAATATTAATATAGATATAGATATAGATATAGATATAGATATGTTAGAATGAAACAAAGACAGGCAGAAGGAGAAAAAAAATCTGGCCTTGCTCATTACCCTGACTTTTGTATTAGAAGGTGAAAGAGATGAGATGAAAGAATCAAAACACAGAAAGCACTGACAGTAGGGAGGTAGGAAGGTAGGAAGGAAGGTAGGTAGGAAGAAATGAGAGGGAGAGGAAGGGAGGAAGTAAGCCAGGTAGGTAATGGTATATGAGTAATTGCATTAAAGGAAGTTTGCTGATTGACAGTTTTCAAAAGATGCCCATTTAGCAGACTGGAGTAGAAAGGGGTTTGTGTGTGAGTGACACCTTCCTTGCCCTGTCTCTTCTCCGTGCTCACAGCTGATGGATTAAAGCTCTGGACAGGTTTCGGCCCTATTGATCTTACCTGCCACGGCTGCTCACATCAGTTGCCGGAGGAGGGATAAGACGGGACAGAGGGCAGCGGGCAGCAGCAGGGTTGCAAAATGTTTTCACACCTACCTGGTTTGAACCTTATTTTATGTGAACTTGGGGCGATTAATCAGCATTTTATTCCAGCATTAACTGTTTATCTCCAACCAAAAAAAGTCTGTAAATTCAAGTGAGAATAGGGAAGTTAATGTTGTTTGCAAGGTTTGAGCGGGTGGAAACATTTTGCTAATTAGGTGTTTCTGGACTAAATGAAAAACATCTTGTTTGCTACTTTTTAACAAGTCTGTGAAGGCTACATGGAGCCATAATGAGGTCATAATGCTACTTATCAGCATGATTATCTCTTTGAATTCATGATAATAAAAAGTCATCCTCCTACCCAAATAAAGACACAGAACACAAAACAAAAGTCTGCAAGCAGTTCTGTGAGGCTTTGAGTGTTAAAAAGAAAATTCTAGCATGCTGATATTAGGTAGTGTGTGTTTACAGAACCCTGTTCATCATTTTAGTTCAGCATATCAGCGTCCATGTCACGACAGATAAACTGAAAGATATGTTTGGCCAACTTATTTTCTCGCATTTCACTTTTTTGGTACACTTAAAGATAACTGAGTTTAGTTAGCGAATGTGAAAACACCCCGGGGCGACGTTTGTCACCACAGATTCAGTATCGAGACTCATTTCATGTGGTAGACTATCACCATCCTCCATGCTGGCTTATCTAACTAACTGATAAATAACACAGTCTGTCACAATGATAACAAGGTCAATTCAATAGGCTGACCAACAGCAATGTTTTCCCCAAAGCGTTGAGCAGTCACATCTGATGCCTGCGCTGACCTCCATGCTAATGAACAAAACACAGGAGAGAGAGGGAGAGGGAGATAGAGCAAAAGAGAGAACAAATGAATATGAATGAAAGGCAAATCTATCAGAAACACGCCTCCTTTAAATAACCCCCCTCCCTCGTTCCCCTCCTCCACTCCTTTCCTCACGCTCCCATCCCCTCCAACCCGTTATATTTTATTCTCCAACGCGTGGTGAATTTAATAAATATATGCAAATGTGTGCTGTGGAACATGACGAGTGTAAATCAGGCGAGGATGTTCTTTGAGCGCTGCTGAGATTGAGGCTGAGAGCTGACCCTGGGTTAATCATTTTTCACTTCCCTATCGCATTCAGTTCTGCTGCCTGTGTGCATGTGTGTGTGTGTGTGTGTGTGTATGTGTGTTAGTAAGTGTGTG
>NW_005187403.1:1392886-1403391 GCF_000239375.1 Pundamilia nyererei | reverse complement strand
GTGTGTGTGTGTGTGTGTGTGTGTGTGTGTGTGTGTGTGTGTGTGTGTGTGTGTGTGTGTGTGTGTGTGTGCATACGTGTACAACTGTGCTTCTTGCATATGTGTCCATCTGTGCTAGGGGCAATACACAAGGCATTAAAACTTTGTACACACGATTGTGTTTACTTTAAAAATTTATGCAAAATGATGCCAGCAGTTTCAAAATCTAAAATCTTAAATCTAAATTTTGTTTTTTCACAAGTTTACTTTAGATTTATTTCCATAGAGGTATATGCTGATTTATTATTATGCTGATATTTAAATAATATAGATTTTAAAGAGCTTTAAAGTAGCAGTGAAAGGTTAGAAGATAGTAGTGCTTTGTCATTGCTTCTGGGCTGCACATGCTTGGAAATGGAATAATCTAAAGCAGTTAGATTCACTAACTCTTTGTGTCGACTCAAACTGTCATTGTCATTTAATCCTTTTGTTTTGCCCTGTTTTGTTCATCTGTGGTTAGACTGACAATTGTAAACGATGCAATGTTAGCGCACTATCAGCGATCTAAATGGCCCAGGTGTGTAATGACTGCTGCCTCTTGGACTTGTGCTTAATTACTTTTCTTACATTTCAAGCCAGCAAAAGCGTTAACACATCGTTTTCCGGTTTGACAATGCAATGCAACCATCACACACTGAGATCTATTTCACACTGTTGTTTGGTCCAACTGTAAGTGTAGATTAGTATTTTAAAAGTGCCAGTAGCACTGGACAAGTGACAGATTCATCAATGACTACTCCAGTTGAGGTTAGATATTAATTAACATCCTCAACCTTGCATAAAGGGACATCCCCCATCTTATAGATTTGATATAATTAACTTGCATTTTATCAAAATGCGGCAGTTATATATATAACTAAGGTGAGATCAAAATCTTCAGCGATTACACCAAAGGGCTACCTCGGGAGCTGAAAAAAATTAAGTCGACACTGAAGCCACAAACTGCAGTTTCTCTAAGTGTCACTTGAGGTTGCCTCTAGAAGGAAGTCAGTCCCTACACATGTTAAAATGTTCAACTTTACAACACTAAAAAGTGATATAAAATATACAGATATTCTTTTTTTATAACTCATCCACCTGGTTACTAGAGTTAAGGGACACAGGCTGCTGCATATTGGTGTCTGCTATGTCTCAACTCCTTTACGAATGTAGCTTGCTAACCCAGCTAGCGTATAGCTAATAAGGCAACCTTTTGGATCCAACAAAAAAACCAACAACAACAACACTGAAGCTTCAAAATGTTGAGGCCAAAACCAGTTGGAGATGCCACAGTAGCCATGTCCATGTTTTATACTGTCTGTGCTACATGTTAGCAAAAAACGCATCAGATTCATGGGTTTCAGTATCTTGTGTGCAATTTCGGAGAAAATACAAACAAATCATCACAATAGTGTAGTAGTAGTGATTAGTAGAGGTTCAGAGGAAGACCATATAATGCATTAACTCAGAAATCATCATAAATAATATAAAATACTACTATCAAATCTGTTCTCCTGGTTATGATTCTGGCCCTGTTTTCACTCAAAACCAAACATGTTCTGTTTTATTTACCATATTCGTTGACATACTGAATGACATGCTCAACTTTTGCAGCTGAAATTTAAAAAAATCATTGCTCAGGGAAGACAGTGAAAAAATATGTCTTGTGGGTCATCCTATTTTATTTTATTTTTTAAGCCAGCCTTTGGTATCGTCAGAGCTTCAAAGGTTGAAACTGAATGTTAAAAATAAAGTTGCGGGTGTGAATCATGCAAACAGAACCAAAATACACTTAGAATAACAAACTGACGGGTGGCCCCGGTGGCAGCAGAGACATTCAAAGAAGAGTTCTTGTTTAGGTGTCAGAAGTTTTAGTCTCTGCTGAGAACAGAGGTCACTGCTACTGGAGCTTTTGCTGCTTAGAAATTCATGTTCTAACTTTTCATAAATGCGTCTTCGAAACTAACAGAGACCGACTGTGTTCTGATCTTTGCCTCTTTGCTGTGCTTTTTTTTCTTGTGAAATGTAAACACATTCAAAGATGACATTCACTGGTTTGCGATTTGCTCACATCATTATTCACATCTGAGTCAGAGCCCAGAATTTATTCCCAACTTGTAAATGTCCAGCTAATGTAAGAACAAAAGTATCTATATTTAGGAGTGATCTTTAAGACGGGTGGCTGTCTAAATACATTCTACCTGTCGTGCTTTCCCCTATTTCTTGTCATATATATGCTATTATAGGGGTTGGTGGTCATGTTAAATATGGCCAAAGTTTCAAATAATGTGATCAGTGACGTCGGTGAGAGAGGATATCCCTAATATGGTCATCCAAGGTACACATTGACTGTGAACACAGAAGCCCCACCTACATGCTGTTTACAAGGAGCAGCCGAAGAGCTAAATAGGGTTGTTTCAGGCAATAGATGAGCCCAGTATAAAATAAATAAGGATCATTCTGAACTGTTAATTGTACAAAGCTACTCTAGTCCAAGAATAAGAAATATGCAATTGAAAATGAACTGAAGAGATTCCTTTAAAGCAGGGGTCACCAACACGGTGTCCGCGGGCATCAGGTCGCCCGCAAGGACCACATGAGTCGCCCATGGGCCTGTTCTAAAAATAGCTCACCATAACAACTTGCCAGTAAGCTGCATCTATTTTTTATTTTTTCTTGCTATTTTTTTTTAATCACAATTGAACTTCATCAAAAACAAACACAACACGCCTCTCTGATGCACATCTGCAAGACTCACTCAGAGTTGCAGTGTCAAGTTATACCCCAGATTACAACACACTGGTGAACAGCATGCAATGCCAGGTTTCCCACTAACAGACAAAGAAAGCCATATTAGATGTTCTCAGTGGCAATTTGCTTTAAAATGCTGCCAATTTGGTGAAAAGTTCTGTAAAATTTGAAAGTTGATTTTTTGTATGTTACATACATACAAAAATAATGTATGTAACAGTGCATGATTTGTTAAAATTTGTTAGTGGTAAGTGAAAATGTTGTAGAAGTGATCACTTCAAAATGTAAATACTATCAGAGATTTATAGAAATAGAGCGTTGCATATTCATATTTATCAGTTTCCTACCTTGTTTCCTACTTGCATAATTATGGTGAAAAATAATTAACATAATAAGTGTCTTTACATAGATGAATATCATTAATTATTAATGATAACACATAATTAAGTTAAATTGAGGAAATTTGTTACTTGAGAAGTGTATGTCAAACTGGTAGCCCTTCACATTAATCAGTACCCAAGAAGTAGCTCTCACTTTCAAAAAGGTTGGTGACCCCTGCTTTAAAGTATTACAAGCTCAGGTGATGTTCATGTTGCTGTTCATATTTTCAATTGTGACACCTGTTGCTCTATTATTTGTTTGGTGTCACCTGAAGCTACTTGAAATCCTCCCACATCCATCACTTGGAATATTTTTCAGACAGACAGTTAAACTTCAGGGATATCTGTCTGTCATAGAACATCAGCCATTGTAACTCCATTTTACCTGCTTTGGTGCAAATGAAAGTGACAACAGGTGCACTGGAGAGGCAACAACAAGATAACCCCCAAAAGAGGAGTAGTTTTCTAGGAGACAGCCACCTTTTTGAAGTTATTTTGTTTGTTTGTTTTTAGTTCAAGTTTAGCTTTTCTGCTAGTGTCCTTTTAATTGCTGGTACATGAGACAGTACCTGCAGTGCATTCAGCTTGCACAGGTAGTCCAGCTCCTTCAGGAGGACACACCCATAGTGTCATTTCAAAACAGTTTGGCGTGTTTCTCATGGCTTCAGTCCAGCATTTCCTGGAATACTGTGATGAAACAGTACTCCTTCCTTTTTTATCGAAAGACTGAATGTACTATATACAGTAAAAATCCCTATATAGCCTAATATTCAGACCAAAATAATGCAATTTGTCATTTTGCATAGTCAGCCGTTTTAAATGACCAGGGCTGACAGGCACATAATATCAGAATAATAGCTGCAAAATTATTTGTTTAAATTAAACATGTTTAAGATTAGCATCACTTGTTGGTGCTATGCAGACATGAGCCTGTAGACTAGCAACATCTGTTTCCCTTTCCTCAGCATTTCATCACACAGCTTCACCAGAAATACAATTTGGATTGTATTGAAGAAGACGTTGTTTAGAGGATAACATCTACATTTTTTCTTTAATAAAACCAAAACCAACAGTCAGTTTGATCAACTAGCCAGCATTATTTGTACGTCCAAAGACTATTATATCTCTTCCTCAAAAACAAAACAAAAAACCCACCTCTTCCTTTATTATGATGGACAGTCATAAACACACACCTTTTTTGTCACAAATGCTCATAAGAACAACATTGTGTGGAGCTGAAAACACTCCCCCGCAAATGTGCTGCTTGCTACAGTTTCCATAGCATTTACTAAAAAACAACACTGACACACTGGCTGTAGTAGTCTTTCATAAAAAATGTTTAAAAAAAAAAAAGATTTACATCACCAACAGAAATCTGTGGGCTTGAGGCTGAGCGACAACAAGAGGGAACGAGAGGTTGGAAGACTAATGATTTGTTGGGTTTGATACTTTTATTGGATTACTTAACAAAAAATGAAGAAAAAAAAAGAGTCAAAATCAAAAAAATTAACATGCTGGGTAATTTTGCTCCAACCTCCTTCATTATCATTTGCAGAATATGAACAAGTAGTTAATATTCATGCAATACTAGAAGGTAAAAGTGTTAATTTTACTATATCTGTTCTTTCTGTGATCATACATATGAGCAGGGTCTTCACCTTACAATATAAAGTGCTTTGAGGCAACTGTTGTTGTGATTTTACACTATATAAATAAAACTGAATTGCACTGAATTTAAGTACACAGCCAAGTAACTAATGACATTAGAGCAAGCGCACTAGTATAATACAAAAAGAGAAAATGTAAATTGTAAATATAAAACACTCAAATTGACTCTATGTGGCTTCTGTACCTGCTCACAATTAGTTTATAGAAAGCAACAAATCTATTAAAAGGAGCCTATTATTTTGAGAATATACAGATTTCAATTCTTATGATAGTGAATCATCATACGAAAAATACATATGAGCCTCCCACCTACTTTTTCAGATCTTCTGTTTACTGCCAGGAGCATCCAGTCAGGGTAGGAGATGGGAGCTAAAACAGCTTGTTTTATACAGAGGATGAACTGAAGGACTGAACAAAGATGAACTTGAACAGGGATTTACACAAAGCTGCTCCAGCAGAGTCCTAGAATAAAAATATGGAGCTGTAGCAATAAGTCCTCTTTAAATGTTTCTATTCTGCTAAATACAAGTTTGTAATGTGTTTTGTTTTGTAAAATTATGACATGTTCCCCTCAGAAAATGAACTTAAAATTTCTGAGGGGAATTTTTGTTTGTTTTTAGTTCAAGTTTAGCTTTTCTGCTAGTGTCCTTTTAACTGCTGGTAACATGAGACAGTACCTGCAGTGCAGTGCAAGCACTTTGCATTAAAGGTGTGTCTGTGAATAAAACTGAAAGGAGTTAATACGAGTAATAAAATGAACTAACAGATGCTCTCTTTTTCACCTTGTTATCAGCTCACATCATTGAAGCAAAGAAATACCAAGCAGTACAGTAATTTTCCTGCTAATGCTTTGTATCTCAGATAAAAACTAAACGGCGTGCTATTTGTTTTCTCCAGCTCTGAAACAAACTCTTCTAAAGGTAAACATCACCAGTGAGAAACACTTGAGAAAACCCTTAAGAGGCACATCAGTCCATGTGGAGCTGCTTCGAGTGAGGAGCACCCTCACCGTCTTCACATGCAGCACATTCCTGTCCTTCATTGATTGCTGGATGCCTCACCACAGGCTTTTCTCTGCTCTTTTCAAATGATTGCGCTTCTAATCAAACATAATTTACTCACTATCTCGGCCCTCTCCGCAGCCCCTCTCACCCCTCACTCGCTCACCCTCACCCATCCTCACCCCTCGCTAGACCCTAGCCCAGGGCCTGTTGCCAAGGCAACCGGGATCTCATTTCTGAAGTGTCAGTTTGCATTATTGTCTTCACGCTTTCCAGCAATAACCTCTCTTCTCTCTCTATCTCTCTTCCTCTCTCCAGTCAGTTTTTATGTTCCTGCCTCACAAACACACATATACATACATCCCCTACACACACCCACACCCACTCCTTGGTCTCATAGTGCTTCATTTCAGTCCCTTTCGACTTTATCCTTTAGTTATTTTGTCAGTGCTAACCACTTGAAATTCCAGTCTATTTTATCTTTGAAGGCTATTTGGGTTATATAAAGCAACGCAAACAAAACACGATGCACAGAGAATATTCTGTCATAGCGTAAAATACATCACCTGAAATAAGACCACACTGAACATCTGAGTGATTTAATTGGAAATCCTTATTTGTGGAATTTATTTCCCAAAAATGGGACCTAACACATAGATGTGTCCAAACACTGAAGCAGTTTTTTTGCTTTCTTTTGTTTGTTTTGTATATTTCAATTTGGAACACACAAATATATACTCAAGTTTACATGGTTTTTTTTTTATTTTTGGAGCAAGCTGGAGCACTTTTCAAATCAAGTGAAAAGTGTAGTGGTGGACTCTTTTCCAACAAGTCCTGGACACTGGAAAACCATTATAAATTTGGTTGCTACAGTTCCTTCAATGGCCACTTGAGGCTGTCTCCAAAAGTGGGTTAATCTTCACTGATTCAATTTCAATGTAGAGTAATATGGTTCGAATATGGAGCATGAAACTGATGTGCTGCACACAGAGTTTATAGCTATTGCTAATTGTCAACCTTCGTCTCTTGTTAAATTCTCTTTTTTACCACTGGCCTGGAGGTGAGCCCATTTTACAAGCATAGTAACTCCATTATTGTTTGTGCAAGAGACAAAATTTAAGAAAAGGAGATGAGCTTTACAAGGCTATCTGGTCTATCATAGTAGCACAAAGCTATTGCTGTTCATACACAGACAGAAAAATCAGCTCCCCCTGGATTATACCGTGTGTGCTTTACATTACCATAACTCCTCAACCACTTGGGGCTAGAAAAATTCAAATGGTCCCTCTCATTTTACAGTCAAAATAAATCCAGGAAGGCTATCTGGTACTTGGATGATAAAGGGTTAAAATGCCCAACTTTGAAGGAGAAAATATTTTGTGCACCTGCAATAACATAAGTTTTTTGTCTCTGAATCAATTTCTAATGTTATAACTATTTCTTTTTCTTTTTGTTTTGAAAGTTGCAGGTTTTGACTGGCAGCTAATTCAACACAGGCTTTCTGCTTGACCTTAACTCCACAAACTACAGTCCCTGAACTGGAACTTTCTGCTATGTTTGGTGCTTCTTGAAGCATTTTTAATTAAAATTGTCTGACATATTGGTCTTGTTGTACACCTCAAAAAGATGTTCTTTACTTTTAGTGTGTTAAATTAGTGGCCTGTTGGTTAGCACTAATTATCCATGTATGCTTGTTGCTCCCATGTAGCTGACTGACCGAGCTCGCTAGCTTTTACTAATAACAGCACTTCAGCTTTTGGTCCATTTGGACAGAATGCAAATAATGAAACATCAAAATAGTGAGTCAAAAAACCAGTTGGTGGCGTTACAGCAGATTTATGGTTGAAATACATTTGTTATGCACTCATTTAAAGTTAATTGATATTCCTACCGTTATCTTTGGCCATGAGCTCTGGGTAGTGACCAAAAGAATAAGATAAGATTTCGTTTAAGATGTAAGCAGAGGAAATGAGCTTCCTCCAAAGGCTGGTGCGGCTCCCTTAGAGGAGGAGGAGTTGTATAGCTCAGGGCACTGAGAGTACAGCTGCTACTGCTCCACATCGAAAGAGACAGTTGACATGGTTCGGGCATCTGACTAGGATGCCAGAATCCTGAGTGTCTCCTCGGTGAGGTGTTCTGGGCATGTCCTGCTAAGAGGAGGCCCCGAGGGCAGAACCTGGACATGCTGGAGAGATTATATCTCTCAACTGGCTACAGAATGCCTCAGAGTCCCCCAAGTGAGCTGGAGAAGGTGGCCGGGGAAATCGGGGTCTGGACTTTTCTGCTTAGACTTATTGATAAATTTAAATTTTTTTTAAAACAATATGATATTTTATAGGAAGTGTGTCGAGGTGCAATAAATCTGAAAATAATAATACCTGCAAGTGGACAGTTTCTTTTAACTGGATTTGATTACTTACAGAAACAGGAGGCTGGTGATGATCAGAGGCACCTGAATCAATAGAGATTTAAGAGCTCAGGATTGGAGATCTGTTGGAGGTGTCTGATACACAGCCCTAACAGAATTGTAAGCCAATTTTGAAATGAGGTGGGAGCCAAAATAGCAGCAGTGTAAGTAGATGTGTGAAGGTGTTACATACATTTTAGGCAACAGGAGTCAGATTTGAAGAGCATGACTCCACTAAAATCAGCAGCAAAATTTACAAGAAGTGAATGAACACATCTATTGCTTACATGTAGTCGTGTCAGGGCACGTTATGTTGTAAGATAAAATGTAATACTGGAGACAATCCCATGTGTGCAAGCACTTGGTGATGGAGGGGAGGAAGAGGTCTGAGGCAGAACCACACTCAGGGACTGGTAGCAATCTGCTTATCTGGTAAGAAAACACCCAGTGTATTTGAATTCCAGGAGGAAAAGCTCAGCATGGTCACAGTGACCTCCATCTGGATCTGTATGTGGAGACTTTCCATTTTATGCCGCCATTACTGATAACACTACTGTCACTGCTACTATGAACTGTGTTGTCAACGCAGTCCCGTAACCACCTATGTTTATGTTTGAGGTGCACTCAGCTTACTGCAGTAGGTGTTGCAATTCATAAAAGAGAAGAATAACAGGTTTACGAATAGAAGTTGAACTGAACAAAGTGACAGCAGAGTTTGTTCGTTTTTTCAAAGTTTTTTCAACTCTCATCTTCTTCTTTTTTTAGCAATCTCCTTCTGAGTTACCTGAGAGTCTCTATGCCCCTTTATCTACATATATTTGAAATATATGCACAGAGTAACCTGCTCACACAGTTGTGCCTCCAGCTTTGCACCAGGTTACAAAAACAGGGAGGTGCACAGCAAGCCAAATCAACACCAAAGCACACTGTGAGCCAGAAGTTGTGACATAATTTTTCTCAGATGCCACCATTCACAAGGGCAACAATGCCAAGCATAGACTGTTAGCGTGATCACTGCCTCATGCCTAGAAAAGAGATTTAAAATTAATTCTCATTAAGGCTTTAGTGAATTCCAGTTCTTTCCTAACATATGATGGTGGATTACCGTGGTCCTGGATAATTATTTACTCCATATTTGTACTCTACAGTGTTAGATTTGGTATTATTTTTTCTATTTTGTATAATGTACTTAATGTATTTATTTTAAAAGCAATCAAATGAAGAAGAACTATAAATAATAAAAATAGCTGTACATTTTCCCCCAAAAAATAAGACTTCTTCCATGTTTCAGGAAATGTGTTCCCATTTTTGTTTGCCTTGTACATTTGTGGGTGAGGTGATACACAGTATAGTGTTACATTCAGTTCAGGTGATCAACAGGTGGTGGTAATGGGCCAAAAAACACACACAGGCATTGGTGGCTGCAAAGGCAGCACAGTAGACTACTTACTGGCAAGTATGGCTGTAAACAACACAGGATTCATACTTTGAAGACTGTCAACTTTGTAAATGTATGGAGGAAAGAAGTGAATGTGTCATATAAACAGAATGTGGTTTTGGACATAAAAGTGGATGTAAATACGTTTTGTGGTCAATGAAAATACCGAAATTGCGGCGGGTGTGGATCAGGAGGTAGAGTAGGTCATCTACTAATCAGAAGGTTGATGGTTCAAACCCAACAAAAGTATCCTTGGGAAAGATATCGACGTGGTCTACAGAGTATAAATACGTGTGTGAATATTTGATAAAAAAGTACTTTTATGAATCTGTGTGTCAGTGGCTAAAATAGACGTGTAGTATAAAATACTTTGAGTGCTCAAGTAGAGTAGAAAAGTGCTCTATGAGAACCAGTCCAATGGCAATGCTACACATGCACATTCAGTGGTGAAAACCATTTTACCTCAATGCTGTTTATGTTGAATGCACTGATCGAGTGTTGTATTTGACACTATAACTAAACTTACCCAATCTTGATTAATCTTTCTTAAATGATTAAGTTTTTTTACTTTTGTTTGTTTGTTTGTTTTAGCTTAACTTCCACAGCCCCTTCAGTCTCAGACTCTGCTAACATCTAATTCCAAACAGAAGGACAGGGCAAAGAATAAACGGCACACAGCTCCAGCCATGCATCATTTGAACTCTACCTGTGATGAACAGCACTCAGTTGAATTTTTCTATTTGGGTGGACACCAGTGGGATAATTGTCACCTCCACCTCCAGCCACCTACATTTGCATGTATAAACAAAAGTTGGCTGTTTAGACTGCTGACAACAGGAGTT
>NW_005187403.1:1380008-1385277 GCF_000239375.1 Pundamilia nyererei | reverse complement strand
ACCTAAAGTGTGCCTTGAGTTTTGGCCCCCTGTGCAATTGAGTTTGACACCCCTGCCCTAAATGTTCAAACATGATTAGCAAGTGGCTAACTACCATTTGGTGCTCATAACATTATGTACTTAAATACTGGGAAAAACACCAAATGCAATGAAAGAATTTCTCAGGTGGATGCTTGAACACAGTGAGGTGATTATACAAAGTGAGCAAGAGGCTCATAAAACAGTGAAGTGTTTTTGAAGGTCTGAAGTGAGCATTACCTGTGATCGCATTCTCATTAGAAACTAAGAAGATTGTGAAGTGTTGATATTCCCTGCACTCTGAAGATGTGTGTGAATGTGTGAAAATGCCGATGTCAGAAAAGAGAGAAAAATCCCTTCCTCCGTTTGATTTTAGCTCCAAACACCAGCTGAAGTGGGCACAAAGGAGATGAAGGATACAGGAACAGAGAAATGCTGATTTATATTGGATGTGCAGACTGCATAGCCATAAGTGAGAATACAGAGGAGTTGCTCAGTGAATACCTTTGTATTGCATAGCTCTAGGAAATTTGGTCTTGATCTATATGGTTTATTAAGTATTCGCGAGCTGACTTTCAAAGTGAGACAAAATAGATAAAAGCTGTGCTGAAATGGTCAAATAACCTTGCAGTTTAAGAAAGATATTAATATATATAATATATGAAAGAAACATAAATTTAAAAAACACTCTAAGTAGTGACTGAGAAATTTGAGCAACTACATACTATCAAATAAAATTATAAAATATTTTTACTTACTTTACTTGAGTGTATACATTTTTATCTTTATAATTTTACACTTGCGCAGTGTGGATCTGACTGAGGAGTGAGGACACTTGTGCTAATATGGTCCTTGTCTATTTTACTCTATCCTGGAAAATCATTTACAAACTGATATCATGTTGGAGTCATCAATGTGAAACTAGCTACTGAGAAAAGAAACTCATCAAGAAAGTGTTTGCTGAGGTTACAGATATTGGGCATCAGGGTCAGTTTCTCATACTCAATACAATCAATTATTTCTTTTTGCAACCACGTAAGTCACCCCTCCGCTAGCCATTAAAAAGAATGCAGGTTTAATCCACTTCTGCACTGACTTTACTTTACAAACCCATCTTTTATATACAGACTAAGCTATTTCAGTTTGGTCTCACAGGATAGTATTTAGACTATAACAGAAAACCTGCTTTAACATGGTAGGGTGTAACAAACAGATGCTACTAGCTGCGTTAGAGAAAAAACAGCTGTTTAGGCCTTTGCTGCTTCAGTAGTGATTTTTAAGCAGTTGTAACATCGAGTTATAGAAGCACCACCCCTTTAAATCAAACAACAATAACAATACAAAGGATCTTGCTCTAGCTCCTTGTGTGTATCGGCTACTTTTCTCTATCTGAATATGTTTAGATTTGGAGGCATCACATAATGCATCATCTCAACTGTATTACTTCAGATATTTCCTTATAAAACATCCTGTTTTAAGTTTAAAGAGGTTTAAGAGCTGTAGAGTGCACATTTTGGGGCCAATACTGATGTTGAAAATAACAAACTGGTTTCTAACAGTTATTTTTTACAGTATTTATTTGCTTAATTAACAATTTCGAATTGTCTTTATTTGTTTCATCCTCTGACTTTTTTCAGCTCGTCATCACACATGAAAAAGGATAAGACACACCTGATATACAGTGGCGACTTACAAGAATAAATGACATATGTCAGTATGTTGATATCAGTCAGTAGTGACGGAATTGGCTGATATTAATAATTAGCTGATATATCAATTGAAGGGAACATTTGTTTACAGTGTTCTTATAATTGTAGAGGACTGATTGATTAAAGAATAATATGCTGTGGCTCACTGAATAAACATATTAATTTTTCAGGTTCCAACTTCACTGTTATGAAGATTTTCAGTTTTGTTTTTCTTTTTTTTCTTTTTCTTTTTTTAACAATATAGCTTTGGGCTTTGAACCTTTGAATCTGTAGGACTCTGTAGGCCTGTGGGTTTTTTTCCTTTTTCCTTTATATTTTGCAGCTCAAATTATTAATTTGTGGAAAAGAATAAGATTGCCAATAATACAAAAAATACTTGGCTGCAATCCTACTTTTTTTTATTACTATTGATTGATACCAATCAGGTCCTATAAATATAAGCTGTCTCTTTTGTGGTTAAATGATTTCTGCCAATGAAAAGAATAAATAAATTAAAATTTGAGTGTGTCTTGAAAATCATAGCTGCTGTATTGCCTCTACAACTTCAACTCTGTTGTCTCATCCAAGCAACTCAGTTCACTGTGCAGGGCTGAGTTGCCAGGAGCCTCCCAGGACCCGGAAGGTTAATATTTGAAAGAAGGATGGCTCATAAATATGAGCAAAGGGACTTTTAATTAAATAAGCACTTTTTAAATATTCTCCTGGGCCTGCTGCTTTTGTTTAAACATGATTGATTGACTACTATCTCTCCAGGCAGGACCATTAGTTTCGCCACTCCCCACCATACTCTATCCCTCCTCACTTTTCCTCTGTTTTTCCAGATCTGCCAACATCTCTCCTCCCTTTCTCTCTCAATTACCTTCCTTTCCTTAACTCTATTTTCCTCCCTCCTTTTCTCATTCATTCCACCTCCTCCCTCCCATTTTCTTTTGCGTTCTCCATGCGTCGGCTGTCAGCTTCCCTTCCTTTTCTCTTTTCATCAGTGCACGTCCCTGAGTCTCTCTCAGGAGGCCCATATTTCTCCAAACTCATGACAAGGTAATGAGGCCATGCTAAATCCTACCACGCCCTGGAGCTACATCAGAAGGTGGAGGGGGCAGGTCAGCCCCTGCCCATCCCAGCTGCCTTCCACATCTGTGTCAACTGCTTTAAGGCATTTGTCATCACTTGTACTCTGAATTTAAAAAAAGAAAAAGAAAAGAAAAACACTTTCTGATTTCCACAGCAATGCAGCTAAAAAACAAATCTGCTTTTTCAACAACCCCACTCATCCTTTTCTATTTGTCTTTATCTCCTTCTGCTCTTTCTCCCACTTCTTTCTGTTCTTCCTTCATTCCTTCCTCCCTTCAGAGTGGTGCTATAGCAGCAGCCTGCCATGCTCTGCTGATTTCTAGCTGGAAGATGAAGATCGGCGGGGGAGCTCAGTCTGGCTGTGGGCAGCTGAGCGTTGGACAGAACACACATACAGACACACACACAAAGAAAGAAATGGGAAGAGACTGTATGTGAGCCCAGCTATGAGATGAACTGTAGGTGAACATTTGCACCTTGTCATACTGAAATCTTTAACTTCCGACACACAATATCCTTTTGAGAAAGAAGGACTCTATATTTATGTCTTTACACACGATGGAAGGACGATATATCTCAGCAACTTTGAAAATGTATTTTTGTCTCCAAGGGAGATTCTGCAGTTGCTACATTTGTCACTTGCATTGACATTTTGGTATTCTTTGTTGTTATGTATTTTTTTAAACAGTAAATAAAATAATTAGCATTGCAAACACGCATTAATGATAAGGAAACAGCTCATTGTCTTGAAATTAATTAGGATGGACAACAGGATGTTTTTGATTTTTAACAAAAGTTGCATTTGCACGAACGCACACAGAGCAGCAGAACAGGCTTTTTCATAAAAAGAACGAAAAATGGAAAATGTAAGAACAGTCGGCCAAAAATATTCAAATCTGAAGGCAAAGTCATCAAAGCTAGAAAGCACCGTGCCTTCATTAGTGCCTATTGATCAAGTGAACCGGACAACATGTTTACCAAACACTAATGATACTGCTGAAAAGTGAAATGCAAACAGAGAGATTGACATGGACAGGTCCATGTGTGGGATGGAGCGGCACTCCACAGAGAGGAGGAGAGCCGGGAGAGGAGGCAGGAGAGGTGATGATGTGATAATGGAGGCGGTGGAGAGAAAACACTCCGAGGGTTGCACGGGAAGAGTATAGAGACGACGGATGCACTCCAAGTATTGGACAGAGGAGCAGGTAAAGTCGGCTGCAGGTGAATGGAAGAGAGGGGGGCTGTGTGGGAGAGAGGGAGGGAGAGGGAGGGAGAGAGAAAGCGAGAAGGGGCGGGGGCAGGCATATTAAAAATGCAGCAGTGGGGAGCAGGCCGGGGATTCACAGTAATTAGATGACAAAACGGCGGCGGGCTGGAGATGAGAGAGAGGGGTCACACACAATGCCACTGCCGCCGGGTAATTTGTAAGTGTCAATCACCAGCCTGCCAGGGGAAAAGCGAGAGGGAGAGAGGGAAGTGAGAGGGCGACGAGGGAGGAAGGGAGGGAGGAGGGAATGAAGAAGGGGAGCAGGCAGAGATAGAGGGAGTGAGACTGAATATGAGGGTGCTAGCAAGCTGACAGAGAGGAAGGAAGAAAGAGGCTTTTTGGGGTGGGAGGAAAGGAAAAATCAGAACAGGAAGAAAAAACACAAATTTAAAGATAGAACAGTGTGAGACACGACCAGAGGACAAAGGGAATAACTGGAAGCTATTCCAGTTATTCTCTTTGTTAAGGGGGGGTATCTCTAAAAATCTTGTTAAAAAGTGGTGATATCATTCAGTTTGTCGTTACACATTATTTTCAGTTATGCATTACTCTAAAAACAGAGTATATACACAAATACAATCAAACCCCAAGACAATGCAGAGAGTAACATTTAGTCTGCAGGGCTTGGAGAATTAAAAATAAACTGAATGTTTAGCATAACAGTTTTCAGTTCAGCAGCTTAGTTTTGTTGAGATTAAAAAGTTCTAGAAACAGTGTCTCACTTAGATTGGACAACCATGAATTTTCCTACAGACTTCCCCTCATTATTTGTTTAACAATCTTAGGACCAGCACCACAAATCGGAATGAATTAACTCATAAATTAAAAAATAAAATCTAATAAATAAATTAAACCTCTTTCCACTGTTTTCTGCATGGATGGATACTGTTATAAAATCAAAAACTTTATTTATTTACTTAGAATAAGAGTGGCCAAAAGCCTTTATTTTAGAAGCAGAAGAAAGAATGAGGAAAAATACAAAAATGACCAGAATCAAATGGTCCAGCCTTCCTTAATAAACTGTCAAGTCCCTTCTAAACTTCAAAATTCAGGTGCAACTGCACAGAGAGGTTCAGCTCTCTGAGGCACCACAGGGGTTGAATGAAAATGAGATTAACCTTAACGGGATCAGCAATGTATGTAAATATTCGTTATGTTATAGGCTAATTTATGGCTTTTTCTATGTGATTTGATAGACAAATGA
>NW_005187403.1:1369801-1379906 GCF_000239375.1 Pundamilia nyererei | reverse complement strand
ATGGGGAGTTGGGGTTTTGGGGGGCAGTTGTTGGCATATTTCCAGCACGCCAGTGAGTGAGGACCCAACACAATGAGCATGGAGCACGGTGATGTTGGACAGCCAGCCCGTGCACGTGCAAACACACATGCACGCATCAACAAAATGGGGTAAAAGCATGTCACAAGAAGAGTAAGGGGAAAAAGTACATAATCTGTCTTTACACATGCAAAATACTTGTGCCGATACTGTAGTGTAGCAGGGAGTCAGGGCTGTAACATAACATGACATAACAGCACTGACATATAAAGGACTCCTCAGGGGGGAAATGTCCTGCACTACAACTGGGTGCTTTATCTCTGGGCTTACACACACCTGTACCGGCATGGATGCATGAATACAGACACGAAAGGTTAAAATACTGCATGCAACCAGAAACTAGGAACTGGTTTGTTTAATAGTTAAAAAGAAAAACATAACATGGAACAAATATATTTTTCTTTAAAAAATGGGAGATGTTGATTGCTGTTTTTTCTCCTGCTTTTATTGATCCAAACAAATATGGGTACTCAGACAGAAAGAGCTCAGAAATAATTCCTACCCAACAGGTTTAAAAGTTTGTAAACTGCAAATTGGACGAGTATTAATTAAATATGCAGAAATAAAAGTCAATTAAAAATCTTCAGAGTTGAAATACACAGATTAGAAAGAATCATCTAAATCTCACATAGACAAGGGTAGAGGAGTAACCTCCATCTCTGCCTTAATTAAATAGAATTTGGAGCACCGCAACACACACATGCACACAAAACACCTTTGAAAGTGTCTTAATTGGGAAATGATTAAAATCCTCTTTTCTTCCTTGTTTATTCTTAAGTTGACAATTAGCAGCTCATAATCAGCAACACAGTTGTTGTTACTTCTCCTCCTCATAACAGCTATTACACGTATTCTTTAAAAAGTTTAAACAGATTTTAATTTACACTGACTACTATGAAAAGAATGCCAAGGCCTTGGACACACTGCCAAAGGTCTAGGAATACTGTGGTTATTGCTTACCCCAGTGCAATCAATCGGAAAAGCTGTAGACATTTTTGATCGTTTGGAAATTGTTTAGTTTAGAAAATACCAGAAAACGAGGGGGGGAATCCCATCAGATATTACAGTTTGCTTATTAAAAGCAATATTGTACATTAAAAATAGGCTATGGGCATATAACGTATGTATTATTTGTGGTTCATTGCATTTACTTG
This sequence comes from Pundamilia nyererei, assembly GCF_000239375.1. Classification (NCBI taxonomy): domain Eukaryota; kingdom Metazoa; phylum Chordata; class Actinopteri; order Cichliformes; family Cichlidae; genus Pundamilia; species Pundamilia nyererei. Next base: position 1,378,674 of record NW_005187403.1, on the reverse strand, counting down.
AAATCAGTTTTAAAAATTGAAAATTAATGTGGATCTGTTTTTTTAAACTAGTGGATCATTTAAGTTTTTTAATTTAAAAAGCAGCTTATTTCCACATAAAATGCCACTTGCTTTGATAGCGATCAATAAATGCTGTGAAATGAAAAGTAAAATATTCTGTGGAATGAATTAGAGGGGCACTCTTGAGCAGCATGGAATGGGGAAAAATTTACAGGCACTTGATTATATTTAGTTACATTTCACCAGTGGCAAATTGCTTGTTTTGTCTGACCAACATGTTAAATGAGTTAAAAATATGCAAACTCGTTGCCTCAGAACCATTAAGCGCTAACTGAAGATGATGAGTTATAATAACATGTCTATTTCAAGTGTGATATTTCAATTAAGTAGTACAAATAACCTTAAAAAAAACCCCACAAGTCACATGAACCTGATACACTGTGCAGGAGCATGTGTGCTGCACTGTACATAACTTAGGTGTGCTGACTGAAAAAAGTAAACAAACTGCAAAACAGCACACAGACACAGGCAAGTGATTACAGTGAAACACTGATAAGACAAATATGTTGCAGAGTAAAACAGGACAAACAAGTAAGAGTCTCTGCACTTGAAAAGTGTGTGTGCATGTATGTTCATGTGTGCATCCCTCTTATCTCCAATACTGTCTGACCAGAAGGGGGAACCAAAGAGGGGATGAAGAAGGGGGAAAAAGGAATGGAAAATAAATCAATAAATTATGGCTATTGCTACTACAATCACGTCCCGCTAGGGATAGAGTGGTGCTCGGACTCTAGAACAGCAATGGCAGCATGGTTAGGCTTGTAGGGTGAACAATATTACAGTTATCATTAATATTGTAATCATGTATGCTTCAATTCATCCTCTTTCTCTGTAAGATCATCATGTTTGCCTTTTTTCTGTTAAGTTTGATTTTAGTCCCTATTCTGAGATGCATAGATACCTCTTATAGATGGAAACTGGCCCACTGGGTTTGATCCTTATCAAACTGCCTCCAGACCCTGATGAGTGGGAATAACTTAAAAAACACGATGAAATACATTTTTCCCTAAAACTTAAGTGTTTAATATTACCTTCGATTTTTTTTTCCAAACTGCCTTTGCCCCCATACTCAAAAGTTGGACTAATTTAGCTAAAAGCTCATTAATAGGCCTGAACATGAACACTCGAGTCTAAGTCATGGTGTTCCGTTGCAAGCTAAACCTTAAAACTGTCCCCTGCCAGATCACAGAGCAACAACAATCAAAGATGAATTGCAACATAACTGATAATGTCCATACAAGGGGAAAAAACAAGCATAAATCAGTAGTATTTGAACATCTATGCAGACAATAATTATGGAAAACTCAATTTAAACTTGTTTCTCCTGGAATGTCAAAAATGGCTTGGCTTTGCTTCCTATCATTGTATGGAAACATATTTGAGACTAAATCTGATGGTTGGCCTGGAGTGGCCTGATTAGACAAGCTTGTATTTATATAGTCGTAACAGTAAAGATTAGAAGCACCTTTCTACTGTAACTATGGAGATTTCAGAAAACAAATAATATAAGACAACAGCTGTGCACAGTGCCTCCCCTATTGTGTGTGCGTGTGTGTCAGCGTGTGTGTAACCTGACAGCCTGCCACACAATAGGGGTCCAAGTGAGTGTGAATTCTATTCGTTCCCACAGCTGCCATTAACAGACGGAATGAACAGCCTCTTGCTAATAAAGTGAATAAATAAATAAAGCTTAAGAGGCCTTGTTTACCTCCTCAGTCTCTGTTGATTAGTGCTACTTAACAAAAAAGCAGGATTTGGTATGTATGTGTGGATTAACTCTTTGTCATTACAGTCAGGGTTTATATGTTTACTTTGGTAATTACAGTTACTCGAGAATCATGCTGTTTGGTGGATTGTAAATCAGATTATGGTTAATGTAAAACAGCAGCAAGTGAACAAGAAAGCAGCAAAAGTGTCTGCAGAAAGTTTTCGTTTCCACACTTCAGTCATAAACTCAATCACTGTTAAAAGACAAGGCTGTGAGAGGCAGTATTGCTGTTGTTGCTTTACAAATGTAGAAAACCATACAACATGTGGCAGCAGATTTGTATTTCTAGAATTGCTCAACGATTAGTTCATTAAGAGTGAGTGAGTGAGAGTGAGCAGCTTCCGCTTCCTTGGTGTACATCTGGCTGAGGATCTTATGTGGTCAGTACACATAAACAAAACAGTGAAGAAGGCGCAGCAGCGCCTCTTCTTTCTCAGGAGACTGAAAAGATTCGGCATGAGCCCCCGCATCCTCAGGACCTTCTATCACTGTGCCATTGAAAGCATCCTCACTGGATACATCACCACCTGGTATGGCAACAGCACCGCCTACAACTGCAAAGCTCTCCAGAGAGTAATGCAGTGCTCTGAACGGATAATTGGAGGTGAGCTTCCCTACCTCCAAGACATCTACAGGAAGTGGTGCCTGAGGAAAGCGGGGAGGATCATCAAGGACTCCAGTCACCCCAGCCATAAACTGTTCAGACTGCTTCCATCAGGAAGGAGGTTCTGCAGCATCCGGTCCCGAACCAGCAGACTGAGAGACAGCTTCTTCCACCAGGCCATCAGACTGCTGAACACGTCATAGACACCTCAGCTTCACTACTGGAACTTCAACATCATGCACTCCATACTGTATATAAATGCCACTTGTTTTGCACAATATCCAACTACCAACCTCTGTAGATTTTATATATTTTATTTATTGTTTACTCTATTTAATTTGTAAAATATGTATACACACACACACGTAGAAAAAACATATTTAGTATACACATCCAGTAATGCATACACTCTTATATTGTACATATATTTATTACTCTCAGATTTAGCCGTCCTTATGTTTTGCTTGTTTTATGTTATTGTATTTTTGCACACCTCTGTTGCTTGTGAAGCTCGCACACAAGAATTTCACTCGCATTTACTGTACCAATGTACCTGCACATGTGATGTGACAATAAAAGTTATTTGATTCGATTTGATTTGATTTGATTAAAAACACTGAATAATCAATTAATTTGCGTCTATTTTGTGTGATGGATTAATACACCCATGCTGCAGTATACGCAGAAATGGTTTAAATAAACTACATGGTGCATGTGAGTGTTTATTGTAATAGCAAAGCCCAAATGAGCATTTTATCTTATCATGTGGTTGAGGCACACGGGAATAAAAATGCAAGTTACGAGCAGAGACATTATAGAAGGAGCTGAAATAGCACTCAAGGAATCCTAAATTGAAGTCTGTGGCAGAATTGTGAAACACTAAAGATGGCGTTTGTCCTACCCTTCCCTTCAAGAGCCAAGTAAGCAGCAGACTTGGGAAACATGTGAGCTACTAATGGTTTTTATAGAGGTTCACAACAGTTTCAGCTGTGTGGTGGCAGCTATACAGTCAAGGTGAAACATAAACTACGCCTGTTTTTGTACTTTGTAGTTGTTATCAGGACATAATAACAGAAATGTGGTCCTTATAAAACCAAAGTTTTGGAAGTCTGCTGGTTTGAAGCATTCAAGTGTGTGTTCACACAGTGTCAAGGAGGGATCTTAAACAAGTAATTGCTCCTGCCCATAAGGGAAGGGTTAAAAAGGTCCAAAACAAACAAAAGGGAAAAGATTAATTCCCATATGTGGATGTCCCAATTAGTATGCTGTTAGATAAATAGCATGGTCTCAGTTAGTTTGTTAAAGTTCATGGCAGTGCAATTAGGAAAGGTCTTAACAAGTATGTAAGCTTGTTTGGATAGGTTTGTCAGGAGAAAGACCATTTTTGGGACAAATATCCTTTGGACAGAGGAGACCACAATGCAGATGTTTGGTCACTGTGTGAAAAGCAAACTCAGTGTATCAGCTCAAACAACTCAGACCAACTGTCAAGCATGATGGTGAAGGGGTGATGACTTGGGCTTGTTTTCCAGCCACAGGACCTTTCCATCTTGCCATTGAGCCAAGAATGAACTCCTGTTTATTCCAAAGCATTCTAGAGTCATCTCTCCGACAGGTAAAGCGCAACCAAAACTGGATCAAGCAATAATCCCAAACACAGCAGCAAATCGACAACAGAATGGCTGAAAAAGAAAAGAATCAAGGTTTTGCAGCAGGCCAGTCAAACTCCAGACCTCAACCCAGCTGAAATGCTGTGGCGGGACATTAAGACAGCTTTCTATAATTGAATGCTGTTGTAAAGAACAGTGGGTCAAAATTCCTCCACAACAATGAGAGAGACCGATAAAGTCATACACAAGGTGATTATTCTAGTTATTGCCGCTAAAGGTGGTTCTAAAAGCTTTTGAATCATGGAGTGTTTTCACACACAGCGTCTGCTCTTTGGCTTTGTTTTTGTTAACTGATCACACTGTGCAATATGTCATGTGTTGTTCATCTAACTTAGAATTCATCTAATTTAAAACTTTGTAAGTAGATAATTCAATATCCAGTCCTGACTTTTTACCATCACTGTATCCACTTGTCTAAGTTGTAAAGATCTAAGTTGTTTTTTGTTTTTTCTTGGCTTACTCTATCCACAATATGCTCAATGGGATGAGCAGAGATGCTGATGGTGTCAACATTCTGGACTGGTATTTAATACATAAAAATATTATAATATTACATGTAATATTATCATGTTCATAGCATATATTATTATATTACATTAATTATTATAAATAAATAAATAAATACAAACTCAAAATTTATTTTGTGGATTAAATTATCTAAAGGTTCTTCCACTGACATGAAATTAATGGTCGTCTCCCCCTTCAATAGGAGTTTTACAGTACCTCAGTCAAGTCAAGAAAGCTGCCAGGTAGCAAGAGAAAGAGTTTTATATCAGAGTTAATTTACTGGATAGTGTTTTGTTGGCATTCTCCCCAGAATTTCTGTTTTCCCAAATAGAAGAACTTGAAGTCTTGTTAAGCCAAATTGTTATTTGATGATGGTCAAAATAGGTATAGGTAATAGATGGGAAAAGATGATTGTAAATCTTTGGTGACTCATACATGAAAAGAGTAGAATCAGCTGACATTTTCTTGTTAACCTTATATAAACAGAAGACAGAACACAGACAAAGCAGCAGGGAGCCTCTGATTTTTTTTTCTCTGCACTGTCTACCATATTCTGACTATTTTGTGTTTTTTGTGGTTTTAACTTTCTTCAATTGGTTTGACATTTTATAAACTCACAGCAATTTTAAAGTAAGATCAACTCCAAGTCACATTTTAAGGTGGTCAGTTTAAGTGATTCACAATGGATACGTTCTTGTGGGGTTTTTTAAGTGTGTTACCTCTTCTTTAAAGCTGCTTTAACATCACACCTGAGTTTTCGTCCTAGAATACAAAAGCAGCAATGCTAAACAGTATTTTAAGATACCCTTTACACTATATTACACACACACACACACACACACACACACACACACACACACACACACACACACACACACACACACATAATGCCACGTTCTCACTTATCTCTAGTGGTATCTAGCCATGTAGATACTCTTGTATTTGAAATATCTTTCACTGACTTTACTGCCTACATGCAGAAACAATACAGGTGAACCTGTCTGGCTGTAGCTATAATTGACAATACTTAGGTCATGTCCTTGAATTTTCTTTAAGGAGTATGATGTTTTTAGTCATCCCAAAGAAATGTATTTTTTTCTTTGAAACCACATTTTGTCTTGTCACATGTTATTGCTCTATGTGTGACAGGATAATGTCACTTCAAGGTCTTCAAGGTCTATTTTATCGTATGCAGGAATGCAATTTGACTGTTGATTTTGGAGGAGGTTTCCTGGAGAGAGGTACTGAAGGTAATGTAATTACTTTAAAAAGGGAGATTTCTGAACTCAGCTTTTCTAAAAATAGCAGCTATTGCATAGCCTACACAGACTGTATATAAAAAATGGATGCAGCCACGCGGATGTGACCCAATGGTCACCATTTTTGGCATTTTGAAACCAATTGTGACTAATAATGTGGGGTCCGACTGTGAAAATGAGAGATACTGAAGGCTCATTGGCTAATAATTATGACTCACAAGGAGTTAGTCAAACTGAGTAGTCACAGTCCTGATGTGTTAGCATCATTTTTCAGACCAAGAAAATCCATCTATGTTTTACTAAGATTTTAAAATGTGTTGCAAATTGCAACAAATTGACACCATAAAGTGTGGCCACATTGTGACATTCTTACAATGCTCAAAGCTGAAAAAGCAGTCATCAGTGTTCTAGGAATCTCAGGAGATTTAGGTGTTCAGAAGATAGAACAGACATTTCCTGATTCGACTAAATGGACAAATACGTTGTTTTATAACTTGGACTACTGTTAACACTATTACTGCTTTTGGCAGAAATAACAAGCAAGAAATAAAGCGACTTTTATGGTCCTCTAGTGCTGATCCAGCTATAAGAGGAACAATGATGGAAGGGGAGGATCAGTGGGAAAATGTTTAGCTGCTGGTTGAAAGACTATAGTGCGAGGCGGGTATAGAGAGTGAATGGAGATAGAGACAGAGGATAGAGGGAGGTGCTGGTGGTGGTGGTGGGAGGGTGCAACAAGATGGAGAGAGACTGCCTGCACATACTGTCAAGGCAGTTAATATAAGGTGTGGAGATAAGGCCCCACAGACAAACATTGACCAAATCAGGCATTTCAGCAGCGCAGCCTGAACTGTCAGTCAGCCTGAGAGACAGACCAACAATCAGCACTCTACCTCTGATAAGGGCTCTACTGGGCGCGTGCAGGAAATAGCCAATCTGCAGCCGGCCTGGCAAGGAGGGAGGATGGCGGGGAGTGGGATGATGGAGAGCAAAGGGGTTAGAGGGAGGGAGTGGATGTATAGACAACAAGTGAGGGGAAAGTGGCCTATAAATTTCCAGAGAAATGTGGACCGAGAGTTCACGGAAAGTGATAATACCTGAGAGAAAAAGGGGAAAGAAGGAAAGAAGAGAGAAACGGGATATTCCTGCGTACCACACCCAAATCCTTTCAGAGAGAAAGCGATTCAGTAGGGAATATAAGTGACTTGGTTAAAAAAGAGAGGGAGAAAGAGAGAGAGAGAGAGAGGGAGAGACAAGAGGTGTGATATCGACTCTTAAAATAGCGTCTCTCCCCAGTTTTTTGTCACCTGGGAACAGCTTGCACAGAGAATGTGAGAACTTGGTTTAGACCAGCACCTTACATTAATGATTTGCCAACAGCTTTGACTAGCTCATTCTTCAACATGCCATTCGCCTTGCCTCGCACACAATAGCATCATTTCATCCTCTCTATTGATTAATGGAGCATATAGTGTGTGCAGGCGCGTGCACGTGTTTGCAGGCCTGAATGTTTTTCAGCGTGCCTGAGTGACGAATAACGCTCCCTATTTAATGAAAGGCTCTGTACAGGCTACGAAATTCCCTCATAACAAAATAAACACATCCAAAATACTGGAGCGGATGCCAATGGAAATCCAAGTCAGTTGGAAGGCCACTCCTCGTATCTTGGATCCACACTGGCCCCTGTAGGTGACATCGAGGCACTGCAGGCTGGCAGCAAGTTTGAAGAAATAAATTCCCAGCTGTTTACCTTTGTCAAACACATTTAGGCTCCTCCAAGCAAAACAGTAAGGAGCCCCAACAGCTGGCGAGTATTTATTTTCAGAAGTGGAGTCAGAGGGGTGTCTGAGCTTCCTTGATCATGAACCAAACTGCCATTACCATGACCACTGATAACAGTAGGAATCGTAAACAAGCTAATCACCGAGGGCCTATTTGTATTCTCGTTTGTGTTTGCACACGCTGATGTGCAGGGGGGAGGGCGCAAAAACTAGAGAACAGGCGAGGGTGGCAGGGGAGAACGGGGAGGGTCTCCGATGGAGGGTGGAGTGCGTGTGAAAGGGTTAAGTTCCCTCCCTGGCTGCATGCTGCTTTCCCTTGCTCTGTCAAGCCCCATTAAACCTGCTACACCACAGCAATATGGTGCCATCAATTACAGGCACGCTGCCATCAATGCAGAGCGCAGAGGAGAGGAGAGGCAGGAGCACATAAACAGGACAAACGGCCACATAAAAGACATAAAGCCCTGCAGCCTGCCTCTCTCAAACACACACAAACACTCTCTCTCTCTGCACCTTTTACCTTTTTGAGGTGTCATTCTGTTTCTGAATGAGTCTGGGTTTGTTTCAAATACAGATGGGAAAGAAAAAAAACTGCACAATGCATGCATTCCTGACTCTTTCATGATACTGAGGCAAATTTATGAAAAAGGCTAAAAACTATGTGAAGATTTAGGCTCACTGTGTTAACTGCAGTGTGCTTCTACTGCCCCCGTGTGACAGATGAAAACCCAGTCACCAGTACAGAGCCAAAATAAAAGTCCAAACTTTTAAAAGCGCATATTAACTTTACAGCACTCCATGCTCATCATCAAAACACCGAAAGATCCAAAAGCAGTGAGAAATCTTCAAAGTGACACAAATCTGCATTTCATCTCTTTTGCATGTCTCAAATTCTTTGCTGCATTTCTCTCTCGGTGTCAGACAAAGAACCATTTGTCTGAGATTGGAAAGCCATTTTTACTGACCAGCGAAGAGAAAAAGAGCCACTCTTTACCTTTGGGTGCCGTACTGTCTTCAGTACAACAGGTCAGTGAAAGACACTGACAATGTCACAAAGCAACTGAAAATCAAACACTGGGAAAATCGTGAGGATGCAATGTTGCTGTGCACCACATACTGCTACTGCTGAGAGGCATACCTCTGCACTCACTTTAAACACCTTCAACATGTCTCTGAGAATGAAATCGGCTGAATTTGAATCAGGTATCTTTTTTTTTTTTTTTT